>NW_027397065.1:57170756-57560568 GCF_003265705.2 Callorhinus ursinus
TGTGTGTGTGTGTGTGTGTGTGTGTGTGTGTGTGTGTGTGTGTGTGTGTGATGTTTTTAGCTCAAGAATGAGGTAGAATTTACCTGAAGGAGAAGAACCACCCTTCAGTACTACTATCAAATACTAAATGCCTTTGGAAATTAGTTTTTACTTCAGACTTGTTAATATTTTTTAATTAATTTAACCAAAATGACAAGACAAAACAATGCTTATATGTAAGATTCACACTAGAGGAAAGTCATTTTGACAACTAACATTTATGAATCACAAGTAACGTCATGCTGTTATATACACTTCCCGTGGTGTCAAAAGTTAAGATAAGAAGGAAGATCTCCATTTCCGCACAAATTATAGTGAATGTATTTGCTCAAACCACAGTTCCATTAACATTTTTCATACTTCAACTCAAATACAAAAAAGATTTGTGTATTTCAAAATCTATTTAACTCTGTGATTGAGGAGTACCCACCGAATCTTCAAATAGAGGGATTAATCTATAATGCAATGTCATGCTAAAAGGCAAATATCAAGAGAAGAACCTAACAGAATTCCACAGATGCCTTCCAAGTGACAAATATACTCAATTAAAATCACATGCATGTGCATTGATATCAGCATAATTAGTGTTTAGCAATACTTATTGATGTGAAAAGACATTTTTCAAGATAAAATATATAAAATCTTATGACGGGACACCTGGCTGGCTCAGTCAGTTAAGCGTCTGCCTTCGGCTCAGGTCATGATCCCAGGGTCCGGGAATCGAGCCCCGTTTCGGGCTCCCTGCTCCATGGGGAGTCTGCTTCTCTCTCCCACTCCCCCTGCTTGTGTTTCCTCTCTCACTGTGTTTCTCTCTGTCAAATAAATAAATAAAATCTTTAAAAAAAATAAAATCTTATGACAGATGAGCATTAATAGATATTTGTTATTAACTTTCATGATAATAAACATTACCATTGAACCCCAAATAAACAAAATATTATCTTCCCTTGTAAATACCCATATTCTTCTCTTTAACCGATCTGCATTACAAAAAAATTTGTACACAATATTGTTATTATACTTAAATTTTATCAAAAATTTTAGAAAAATTATCTGTTTTGTGACTAATATGCCAGATAATCTCCTAGATTTTTTTTAAAAGATTTTATTTATTTATTTGACAGAGAGAGAGAGAGATAGTGAGAGAAGGAACACAAGCAGGGGGAGTGGGAGAGGGAGAAGCAAGCTCCCCGCTGAGCAGGGAGCCCGATGTGGGACTCAATCCCAGGACCCTGGGACCATGCCCTGAGCTGAAGGCAGACGCTGCCCTGGGACCATGCCCTGAGCCGAAGGCAGACGCTGCCCAGCTGCCCCGATAATCTCCTAGATCTTGACCCTTAGTCCACAAAGCCTCAAATGTTTACTATCTAGCTCTTAACAGAAAAAGTTGTCTGACCTCTGGTAGCTTAAAGACCACAAAACTTAAACATAAAATGATAAATAACAAAATAAGTTGGGGTAAATGTTGGGGTAAATGGAGTAAGGCCTCTCAAGGGAAGTGGGATTTAAGTTGTTTCTTAAGGGTTTGGCTAGGAAGGAGGCAGAAGATAGCATGGAAGAAGTTGCATCAGGTAGGAGACGTGACATACACAAAAGACAAAAAGGCAGAAATGCAAAATTTATTTTTAAGAAACAATGAATTGGCCAAAATGACTGGATAAGAAATTTCATTCCGAAGGGTGTGAGAAGGGACGGTGATGGGTATTATGTTTGTGAAAGCTCTTGCATGCCAAGTGATATGGATTGAATGTTCATCCTCCCCCAACATCTCCAACTCTGCCTTTCCAGTGTGATTATATTAGGAGGTAGGATCTTTGAGAGGTGATTAGGATTAGATGAGGTGATGGGGGGTGTAGTCCTCATGAATGCAATCGGTGCCCTTATAAGAGTCATGAGAGAGTTTGTTTCCTCTCGCTCCTCTCTGGAATGTCAGGATAAAATGAGAAGTTGTCCGTCTGTAACCCAGAAGAGGGCCCCTCACCGGCACCCAAACAGGCTGGCACCCTGACCTTGAACTTCCAGTCTCTAGAACTGTGAGAAATAAATTTCTATTGTTTATATGCCACCCAGTCTATGGTATTTTGGTTATTGCAGTCCAAACTGACTATGATACCAGGCTAAAAAGCACAGACTTTATTTCGTGGCACTTTGGAGATTTGAGATACTGAATGAACTGCTCCTGTATGCAAGTTTCTGTTTATCCTTCATAACTTCACATCTCATCTTCTTGATGCTTTCTTCAACTCCTCCAGACACAACAGAGACTAGGAAAAAGATTCAGTAACAAAGACTGGGCTTGTAGCATGGCAGAAAGAGCAGACTTAATGTTTGATGGTAATTCATTACGGTGTTACATGGTTCCAGACAGCTGAAAATTTTGTGGGCTCTAAAATACAATATCTTAAGTCAAGAAAATGATAACACTACAGTTTCAGAGAAATAAGTGAAACATTTAACTTTTAAAAATTTAGTTTGGTAGCAAATACATGCCAAACATGGCACTCCAAAAATGTCACTGCTCAAAATATTATCATTTCTTTTAACCAGGACACTTGTATTGAGTCCTGATTACAATTAAGGCTTCATCCATATCCAAGCTTTGGTACTCATATTATGATAGAAAAAATTTTTGAGAAAGAAAGAGGAGTAGAAGGGGAAGATTGATGACTTCATTTGCTTTCTAAATGCCTCACTTGATATCTCAAGGTGGCTTGGAGATTGGTGAATACTTCTGAGTAGCTGTCCCTGTGAAGGATCAAAGAATGATGCCACCTTTTCCCCAATTCCAGCTATCTTTATCTTGGAAAGAAGGTTTATCAAAAACACTTTTTAAAGCTGTCGCAGCTGTGTCCTAATATGTGAATAAATGCTTTGCTATAATTCATCATATCTAGTTATTAGTTGAAATGACAGGGTTAATAGCAACTTTAACCCAGAAGAAAGGATATCTAGCTTATATGGAATTTTACTATAAAACTAACCAAAATCTTCAAATTTGCTTGTATTCACTTGTTTAAAGACACTGTAAATGAAAACACTGTCATTGTTGAACATAACATTTGCTTTAAAATAAACCCATTTTATCTTCAATTTATACCGCAAATGCATATGTAAAAGTGGGATCTGGAGTTAAAAACATTTTGCTACTCTTCTAAGCAAAAAAAAAATAAAGAAAGGAAATGGAAAAATATTATGTTGTTATTACATAAGTCTTTATGAATAATTTCACTAACTGTGGCTCAAAGTTCTACCTCTGGGCTTCTTCAGCTGCGTGAGGGCTGATACCGTGTAGTATAAGTCCTTACATCTTACCTTGGCAGAGCTATTTCATTTATGTAAAATGATCAAGTGTATAATTTAAATGTAAATGATTTTATTATATTACTATTTTCTTTTTCCTGTAAGAAGGATTTTGAGTGGAAGACTAAGTTTTTAATGACTCTTGTGCTAGGGCCGAGGAAAGATGATCTATTTCCTAGAGCCACAGTGTCTATGGAAATAAAATATCTAGATTTGTGAATTGAGGCAGTAGAATTAGTAAGATAAACACCATAGCAAGAAAATTCAGACCGACTGAAAAAAGGACTATGGAGCCAGAAAGTTGGGGGCCAAGTTATAAGGACACAGAGCCTTGCTACTCTTGGGCAAGTAAATACTTGAACCTCCAAACTTTCTTGAGCTTCCCTTTTAAAATTTTTTCCTAGTCATGCTTGGTTCTTGGGTCAGGGAGAAGATGGACATATTTGAATAAAGTTTGGACAGCTGAGAGAAATGTAAAGGAAAATGAAGTAAATAGGTTATCTGGTGAGAGGAAAAAGGGAACAGGACTAATCTATAATGTATGAGCTAGTCATGCTTTGTGTCTGAGAGACCAAAAGAGTGTCTCTCAGATTATTACTTCAGGATATTAATAAATGTTTACACACACACAGTCACATACGTGCGCACGCACACACAAACTTTCTGTGATCTGATAGTCCTTTCCACATTTATTTGGCCATATAAACTTTTTTAAGTGGAATATTTGCGTGAACAGCTCTTTATAAAATAAACCTTGAAATTCAGATTTTATTTTATTATGACAATAAAATACTTGAGGTAACAAGTCTTTTGTATCTCTGTATTCCTAGTGCCTGACACATGGAGAGTAGTCAGTAACATTTGTTGACTCTTGTTGGTTGGCCCCATAAACAAATTAAGCCTGTATTAATTTACCTTCACAGGTGAGAAGACTGAAAGGGAAAAAAGTTGTAAGTCATGCACCTAAGGATCAGGGAGATTAAATGGACACCTGTTTGATTCCAAACAAGGATATGTTTGTTGTGCTACCCCAGGGTGATACCAAGTATGTAGATTATAATGTACCTGACACCCTCAGGCACAGCTCTAAGAAACATCATGTGAATGATGAGTCCCCCCTGAATTGTGTTGCACATGTCCTTGCCAAAGCTGTGTGTTTTCAATTTATTTTTAATTTTTTAAAATTTTTAAAAATTTTATTATGTTATGTTAGTCACCATGCAATACAAAGCTGTGTGTTTTCCATTTTTGTGCTGGGCTAGGGTGCCCTTGACTCTGTCTTCTCATAACTGCCCATCTCTAGCAGAGGTGGATGGCTGCAAGGGAATCCCTAGATTCTGGTTCTGCTTCAGGCAGCCATGAGAAATTTCGTCCTGGATAATGGGATCTTTAGAGGTATGGTCATTTCTGAGACACATCAGGATTTCTGTTCAATTTTTGCTATCTCTAAGGAGCCTAAGAATATGGCTTAGCTGATACCTTTGGACTTTCCCAGGGACTTTAATACGTGTATGAATTACTTGAGGATATTGTAAAAATGCAGATTCTAATTTGGTAGGTCTGTGTGGGGCTGAGATTTGGTACTTCTGATAAACTCCAAGATGACTCTAATGCTGCTGGTCTGCATACCACACTTGGCTTAGTCAAGTCTGGACTATATTGAAAATCCAGAGGCAGACTCTTATCCCCAGTAGTTGAAATTTAAAATCTTTCTGATAATCTTACTGTTGTGAAACCAAAATTTCCTTTTTGCATTGTAGAGTCCAGTAGTAGAGAAGACCGACTTTCCTGAGGTTGTCCCCAAACTCAGTTTTTCCAGAAATTTAAGAATGCAGAAGCTTTTTTTAAAGTTTCTACCTGGTTGTCATTGTGTGACTTTGGAGACTGGTTTTCAAATAACATAGAATTCTTTGGTAAAAGGCTACAGGAAAGTTTGATATAAATAAAGTATTTGAGAAATTTATCAGAGTAGGCACATTTCAAACTGAAAAAAAATAGATTTATTCAGTTCAATGACATTCAATCACTTACAGAAGCTACTATCTCATAGAGATAAAAGATAAATAAAAATATAAGGCAGTTTAATTATAAAATAATATTGCTATGTACAAAACACTATGGGGGCAGAAAAAAATGTGCAGCTACTTCTGTGGGGCCGTTAGGGAGGCCTTTAAAGGGGCATAATGGAGGAAAAGGTAGTAGAGGTGATTCTAGGCAACTCCAAGAGACACAGGGAAGCACAAGTACAAATGTATTTGGAGAATCTTGTCTCACAATATGTGTTCAAAGTTCCAGCTTGGAAATTGTGATAGTGGAAGATGAGTAAAGATGAGTTTGGGGAGAAAATATAGGACTGTATGTGAAAGGGCTTTGTATATTATGCTAAGGGATATTAACTTTGTTCAATTGTCAAGACAGTTATTAGCAGTTACTAAATATGAAAGGACACAATTAGATGTGTATAATAGAAAGTAGCTCTAGAGGGAAGAGGCAGGGAGAGACTGGTAAGTTTCATTTACAGGGTCAGGGAGAGACTGGACTCAGAGAAACCAGTTTAAAAAAAACTATTATAATAAGGATGATGGGGCCTGAACTAAGGCAAAGAACATCTGTAAGATGGAGAGGAAAAACACTGCAATTCATGGAATGAGGAAGAAGTCAGAACCTAGGACAGAGTTGTAAAATGAGTAGCCACTTGGTAGAAATGGTATTACTCCTTAGAACTAGCAGTGACTATAAAGATGATTTGGTTGATATGATAGAGTTCTGTTATGGCATATTTTAAAAACATGGCACTTGCTTTTTGAATTTGGGTTGCCTTTTTTTGTGACCAGGAGCACAAATGCAGATTCATTTGTCCTTTTAGCTCTTCCTACATGTGTCCAGGGAAATTGGTTGGGTCATAGTGACATAAAAATGAACTATCCAAGACACAGAAGGGAAAAAATGCACTCCATCTCAGGTTCTTGCTTAGGTCAGTTTGCCCTATATTCAGCCCACATAATTCCTATCATTTTTCTCTGCTTGTGGTATTTTGACCAATGAAGAGGCAGACCTCTTTTTTCATACAGATTTTCTAGCCATAGATGCTTCTGTTTTCCTCTGCCTCTTTCTCAATCTATGAAGCTCTCCATGTTTATCAATACCAAGGAAGTTTCTCTTTGTATTCCTTCTCTAAGAAAGAAGGCCGGTACAGATGGATTCACCCCTTAAGGTATCTCCCTGTGGAATTACTAAACTAGAAGTGCTGAGTTACATGTTTGTAACTATCTATTTGATAGAGACCTTGAAACTTTATAAGATGGATTATTAGTCTCTTATTTTTTTATTTAATAAATTTTTAAAATAATTTTTAATTATTAAATAAAATTAAATAAAAATTTAAAAATTTTTATTTAATAAATACTCCCTTTTTGTTGGAAAATAATTTTTGGAAACCCCAAAGGTACCGATTCAATGCATATAATCTGAGAAAATTGAATACATTATGACAAAACTTAGGGAAAATATTTTGCTATTTTACATGGAACTCTTACATAAACTATGCAATCCATCAAACATTTGTTGAAATCTTTTCATACATACCTCACTGAGATAGGTTCTATGAGTATCCAAAAACAAGACAGAGCTGCTACTCTCGATGGTCTTATAATATGGTTGAATAAAGTGATGAGCGTGAGAGAGAAAGAGAGAAAGGGTGACAGATTTATCCAAATGTTGGCATGACATATGAGTATCGCATGCGTGGAAATATAAACAGTTCCAGTTAGAGCCAATAAATGGCCTTTGAAGAGAATTCCAGAATTGATTAGTAGGAAAGGGGCTCTGTGGAAAGTCAGGAGTCTTTAGTCCTCTATCTCATTTTGAAATACATTTGGAATATTTTCTCTATCAATGCCAGAACACCTTAAAATATATTCTGAATAACTTCTCACAAGCACATTTCTTGCATCCCCTCTTCATCCATTCAGTTTCTCTTTCTGCCTCTCCACTTGTTTTAGGTTGCATTTTTGAATGAATTCTTCTGAAGAAGGCCTCATTTTCTTTCATCCTTCAGAAAGCTTACACTTTACCCGTATGGACCTCCTCAGACCGAGTCTGGGCAACTCATTCTGACAAACCTCGATGACAGCAAGCTTCACAAGAATAGGAATTGTCTGTGTTTACCACAGACTTCATGGCGTTCCAGGAAGCTCTGCTTTGGATTTACTCTTCATTCACTATAACACCAAATGCATTTATCCTTTAAAATATAAAGTAAATATCTGCTTTATTCAATAATGGATGAACAGTTTCCATTTAAAAATATCAATCCCTGAAAAAAAAATATCAATCCCTGTCAACATAGACGATATAGACTACACTTGGGTGTAGAGGGCCTATCTGTGATTTTTCAGAGCAGATTGTCTACACTGCTTGGCAAAGCACACCAAGAAAAGCATTCATATGTGCTTTGGAAAATACTGATGCTGATAATGACAAAAGACTTTCTTCTAGAATAAATGTTAGGGCATTTCATAAATGAGGAAAATGAGGTAAGCAACTTAAAAATTATTAGGCCTACACAGTGAAAAACACTAAAAATAACTTGCTTGGTCCTATGCTCAGAACACCAGTACATATTTATTACCCCATTTCTAATCAAGAAGCAGCATTTTCAAAATATCAGCATTGCTAGGCGTTTTCTAGCCCAAATATTATTTTTTATTTACCTCCATAAACTTAAAGATTTATCTTCTCCTATGGAACAGCTCTTAGCATAGCATTCCTTCATTTCTCAATCGAAAACTTGGGCTTTCTGCTTTAAAGTATGTACACTCCTTTAAAAAATAATATTCTAAGTAAGTTTTTATCAAGTTTCACAAGGTCTAGAAACTTTTATTTGTCTGCCATTTGTTAACTGATACTTAAAAGAATTGTTCTACTTCACAGTCATGAGTTTCTTGGATTTCTCACTCTTGTTTTAGTAGTGCCAAAACTTCTAGAATAACTAAGCGAGTCTTTATGTAAATAGAAACATGCCCCACAGTGCTCTGCAGCTGCTATCAAGATGAAAATACCAATCTTTTCGCCTCACTCTGCTTACACCCAGCTAAGCAACATCTGTAACCTAACCTCTTTTGCCTCCAAACAAAGAATTTTAATGATTTAGTCCTTCTTCACAAAGAAAGGATTTCTTGTTTTTGTTGTTGTTGTTGTTGTTGTTGTTGTTTACATTTCCAGAGTCATGTAAAGTATTAGCAGGATCAGATATTGAGAAATCATTTTATGCACTTGCACAGTACGGTCACATTTGGCCGTTGCTGGTGTCTTTGGATGTAAGGTATCAGTGGACATATTTCTGATCCAGTCCTAGGGTGATACCTTGGGATACCATTTAGCCAGAATTGATTTGGTTGCTTTATTAAGTGAGGGAGAAGTAGAAGTTCTGAACCATTACCATGGGAACTAGGACTCTTCTCCCAGTTGAAAACTGCAGTTAGGAATAGCCATCTAAAGTATGAAATTCCAGTGTTATTTCAAAATACAGCTGGTATAAACTTTCAGAGAAAATTTATTTTATTAGAGCTAAGAATACAAAATGAACGAATATCCAGTGTAGTCATTTATGTAAAGTTTCAGAGTCTAGAATGAGTGATTATCTTCAGTAGACTTTTTTTTTTTAAATAAAACTACATACATGACTTCACTTGAAGTATCTTAATGTCAGCTCAAATAAATTACTTCGCAGTTAAAAAGATTAGTATAAAAATGACTATGACTCAGAGTTGAGAGTGGGAAGTGTGAGAGCAATAGTTTGAAGGCAAGAACTGAGTGTGTTAAAGTGTCTTACATAATATTCATAATTAAAAAAACAGGTGATACAAGTATTTATCTTTATAACTATTGATGTTAATGTATGTGGACAATTGATATTATTTTAGAATTTACCTTTATATAATTTTTTCTGAGTAAAACTTTATGCTGGACTATGCACATTCAATCAAGAAAATCTGTCCTTTTTAAAATCATTACTACTATGTATCAGTAATAAATAAACTTCTCATGGCAGAGAATCCGAAAAGTTGAGGTAGGGGCAAAATGGTCCAAAATGAAGGATTAAACCTAGCAGATATACAGTGGTACTTAGTCTTGAATTTTTTCCAGTTATTTGTTTTGTTTCTGTATATCAGCTCATGAAATGAAGAGATGATGAAGAACCATCACAAAAAATAACACACTGTTTTACTCACATACAAAAATTTAAAAAGTGACTGTTTTGAAAGACATATTTATGAAAATAAGGTGGGATTTTAGGTATTATTTGTTGATAATCTTCAAACACAGTCATTTTTCCTTAAATTGATTAGGATAGGCAGAATTTCTAGATGGGTCCCTGAATTCTCCACTGTTGGTATACAAATCATGTTTGAGGTCCAGGACTATAAATGTGATAGATTTTTGGTTGCATTATATGGCACAGTTAACCTCAAGACATGGAGATCATTTGGAGCCATTTAAAAGCAGAGTTTTTCTCTCGATGTTCTCAGATAGGGAAGTCAGAGAGATTCAAAGCGTGCAGGGGATTTGATGCAAAGGCTATTTTCTGTTGCCGAGAAGGACAAGGCCTCTTAGCAAGGACCTGAGAACAGCCTCTAGGAACTGAGAGCTGTTCCCCATCGCCAGCTAGTAAAATAACAGGGAGCTCAGTTCTACAACTGCAAGGGAATGAATTCTTCCAACTTGAAAGAGCTTGGAAGCAAATCCCTTGTCAAGAGTTTTCAAATAAGAATGCAGCCCATTTGACACTGTTTTCAGCCTGTGAGACCTTGAGCAGACAACTCAACCATACTTCTCTATAAAATTGGAATATATTATATGAGAGGGGGGAATGAGGTTAAAGAGATAGAAAATACAGAGATATCAGGAAGCCAAAAACCTTTACATAATAATGTAAAATGGATGACTTACAAGGCTTGCAATGGGGCAATGAAGCAGTGACCCTGCATGTATGTTCAGCCTCCTTCCTGTAGCATTTCTCCCCTTGAAATGCTGTCCTAAAACTGTTTATATTTCCCTTCTCCATGAACACTACTTCTATAGCCACAAGCCCAAGAAAAGCTAGCTGAACTTTGATTATCTATTAAAAATTACTAAGTTTTTGTTGGTTTTATTTTAAGTTAGTGCTGTATCATTCATTACAAGTTACAAGTTATTAGTCCTAGGCTTTCTTGTTGGTTTTAGTGATAGTATTTAATGTCTACAGAAATTTTGTGGCCATGAGAATCTTAACATGTCAATAACATTAATTTTCATCCAGAAAAATGTGAAAATGTCTGGGGAAATCATAAATTGTATATTTCAGTACAAGGAATTTGATCATTCTTTAAAAACATTAATAAACCAGAATATCTGTAAACTGTCATAAAATATAATATGATTTTAATGCTCAATTTCCTTTACATTTTTCCATATGTTACATGTGCATATTTCCTATATGAAAAAAATAACCAAAGTATTTAGACTTTGTATTCATTGAGATGTATAAATAAATTGCTATAAACTAAAAATTTTATTTTATTATGTTATATTTAGTTACTGTTTTAGATTTGACTAATTAATTCAATACATATTTCTTGATTTTACTCATTCATTCAACAAGTATGCACTGCTTATGTACTGTGTTCCAGAGTCTGTTGGCTTCTAAGTATAAAATGGGTTAGATATAACCTTTATACGTACCTGACACTCTCTAAAGTGCTGAAAATTAAGGACGAATAAGACATGGTCTCTCCTGTGATTATTTGGGTCTTCCATATGAAATTAAATGAGCAAGACATTTATCCTGGGAAAAGCCTATGAAGGATGAAGGAAGGGGAGATAGAGAAAGTGGAAGAGCCTTCAGACCGTGATGCAGGTGTGAGACATTTGAAGTTGAGGGAGAAGGAAAGAGGATTGGAAATGAAGAGTGTGAGACTCCGGGAGTCCAAGAAATTCTTAAGAGTCTAAGAAAGTTTGGCTAGGTTGATGGGATGTCCTCAGGTCATGGCCATCTGTTAAAAGAGTACAGCATTGTGCACAGCATCACTGTGCTCAGTCATTGGCTACAAGCAGCCCACAGGAAGCATGGCCTCCATACAAATATTGGTGGATTCAGAAGGGCAGGAGCTGGGCTGTTAGACAGTCATGTTCCCTGGAGCAGAAATGGTGAATTTTCATGGCCCCTAGAGTCTACCCCAGAGCGCAGATCTACTTCTCTGTGCATGATGAGGGAGCAACTTCTCCATGGTTACCATGGCCTCCTCCTTGAGGGCCTTAGAAAGGGGAGGTGAGGGGGATAAACTGCACAACTTACTGTTGCAGTTTGTCTCAAGTTTGAAGCTGGTACTCATCCTCTCTCCTCTACTATTCATTTTATATTATACTTACCCTTAGTTATCACCTCAGCTGGCTTAGCTGGTATAATGACCTAGAACTTCTACCTAGGATAATTGAGCCCTTGCTAATTATATCAGTTTCAGGCAGAGTTGCTGGATACATCCATTCACAGTTAAGATGGGGCAAATTATAAAACCAGGAGGTACTCAAGTGATCACTTTGATTCTATGTGTATTTCTCCTTAACCCTATTGTGTAAATGAAGCCCTTGTCTTTCTACTCTTCAGAGTCAATTATCCCTCTCTCAAAGATGACTTCTCTTGACTGATGCTCTCTGGACACAAGGAGTACAAAATGCCTGTGGGCAACGATGGCTTATAAATCAGTGGAATCCTTGCTGTGCAACTTGGAAAGGGTATGGTTCCTTGGGAGACCAGAACTGCTGAACCTGCAGATCCTAAAGTTTCCAGGACAGACTGACAGTGGTAAGAAACTCAAATTTCCCGATGGGCCATTGAGTGGAATGGAGATTGATGCCACTCCTGCTTTCACTTCTTGGTCTTTGGACCCGTAGAGTCTTTGTATAAGGGTCAGAGTGCTGTATGGAAGTCTGTGATGTGCTGCATATACTATGTCCTAAAGAATGCATCTATTGTTTCAAAGTGGTGCCTCTGAAGGGGCACTTCAGCTGTGTCTTTAGAAGGCTGTTCCAGTGCTCCTGAAGTCAGCCTGCTTTGGGATGGTGTGGTTTGTGATTTGGCCATTGGATCTGATAGTGATGTGCCTACTTCAGCATCTCCCATACTATATTGTGTGGGATTCCATGCCTGTGAACCAGGTATTTGGTCAGCCTCCAAAGGGTGGTGCTGGCTTACACTTGGTAGACAGGAAAGACAAATTAATGCCTGGAATAGATATTTATTGCTGTGAGGAAAACCTCTTGATTTTTTCAAGGGAAGGGGCTTAGTGCAGTCACCTTGCCTTCTAGTGGCAAATTGGTATTTCAAGGAAGAGGGCCATTATAAGGGGTTCAGCATTGATCTCTTTTGCTGTTAGAATGAGCATTCAGAGACAGCAGTAGCTAAATGAGCTTTGGTAAGTAGAAGGACATGCCATTGGGTTGATATGTAACTTTCATCTCTGGCCACTGCAGATAGTTCTTAGTTCACGTACCCATCATCCCCAGTTAAGGATGACTGATAGATAGATTGTCAGCTGGTGGAATTGTTTTGTCTACTTAGCTTTTCAGTGTTTCTTTCATTGTGGATGGTTTTTGGTGGGAATTAATGTGTGATATGAAATCTTCCCACATTGTGACCACTTTCATATGCCCACCGTTGAAATTTTCCTCCTTTGGATTTCCCTAGCATCTTATTTGTATAACAGTATTACACATTGTTGCAATTATTTGTTTATATGACATTTATACCTCCCTACCATTTCTTGATTCCTATATTCTTTTATATTTTTATGTTTTAATTTTGCTATACTATATTCTCAGGTTTTTTTCAAGCAAGTTGACTGGTATTTTCCTTTGCCCTTCTTTGTGAATGGTAGTTGGCCTGGCTATCTGAGTTCAAAATCACTTGTCAAGTATTAGACTCATATTAATCTGACTATCTTTAATTGTAGGTAATCTATTTGTCCATAAATGGGCATTTTTTTATCATTGGAATTTGTAAACTTCACCGAAAATATTTCTGGGTTTGTATCATTATTCAGTTTTGGTCACTGAAACCACATTGTTGCCTCATCATGTTCAATCTCCTTTACTGAAAATCCATTCAAATGTGTTTGTATCTCTTCAATTTTCCTTTTTTCTCTTCAAGTTTTACATTTCTAACTGCAATGAGATGCTGTTAGATACCAACTAGAAAGAATATAAACCAAACGACTGTCAATAAAAGGTGATGGCAAGGATAAGGAAAAAAAATGAAACTTGGTACACTGCTGGTAGAACTGTAAAATGTTAAAGCTACATTAGAAAACAGTTTGGCAATTTCTTAAAAAGTTAAACATGTATTTACCATAAAACCCAGCAATTATACTCCTAAGTATCTGTCCAAGAGAACTAAGACATAAATGTCCACACAAAGAATTGCTTACAAACGTCCATAGTGTCATTGCTCATAACAACACTAACTTGGGAAAAAAACACCCCAAATCCATTAACTAGTGATTGGATAAACAACATGAGGTATATCCATGTCATAGAATACTGCTCAGAAGTAAGAAGGAACAAACTATTGATGTATGAAGGAACACGAATGAACCTCAAAGCAATTGTATTAAACAAAGGAAGCCAGATACAGAAGACTATATATTATATGACTCTATTTATATGAAATGTCTAGCAAAAGCAAATACAGAGAGACAGAAAGCATATCAGTGGTTGCTTAGGGCCAGGGATGGGAACTGGGATTGCCTAGAAGGTTCATAAAGAAAATTTTTAGGTTGATGGAAATGTTTTTTGGATTGTGGTAATATTGGATTGTGGTAATAATTATACAGCCTTATAAATCTACTAAAATGATCTACTAAATCTACTAAAAACCATTGAACGGTACAATTAAAATGGGTGAATGTTATAGTATGTAAATTTTACCTCAGTAGAGCTGTTAACAATTTTCCATTTCTTTTTCTTTTGCCCTTGTCAGAGTCTCTGAGTTGATCTAAACCAACATTTTAACTTTTTTAAAAAATAGGCTCTGTGCCAACTTGGGACTTGAACTCACCACCCCAAGATCAAAAGTCATATACTGTACTGACTGAGCTAGCCAGGCACCCCCTACCATTTTGATTTTTAGCTGAATTTATTCTGCTTTCTACTAATGATATGTTTTAATTTCCAAAAAAACTATTTTTGTTTTTTTACATGGCAATGTATTCTTTTTTGAAAATTAATACATTTTATATTTCTGGAACAGTTTTAGGTTTATAGGAAGATTGTTTGGAAAGAGAGTTTCCATATACCACCCTCCCCCCACTCCGTTTCTCCTATTATTTGTATCTGCATTGTGTGATACATTTGTTATAATTGATGAACCAATATTATTATTATTATTATTATTATGAACTAAAAATCCATAGTTTATATTAAGGTTCATTCTTTGTCTTCTACATTCCGTGAGCCTTAACAAATACATAATGACATGTATCCACAATTACAGTATCATACTGAACAGTTTCACTGCCTTAAAAATCTCTGTGCTCCACTTATTTTTCCTTCCTTCTCCCTCCTCCTCAGCACTGACCCTCAGCCCATGGCAACCACCAATCTTTTTATTTTCTCCATAGTTTTGCTTTTTTAAAAATGTCATATGTTTAGAATCATACAGTGTGTAGGATTTTCAGTTTGACTCTTTCACTTAATATGCTTTTGAGGTTCTTCCATGTCTTTTTGTAATGAGGTATTTCTTTTTTATTGCTGAATGATATCCCTTTTTATGTGAGTCCCAGTTTTTTTAATCCATTCACCTATTAAGGACATCTTCATTGCTTTTAAGTTTTGGCAGTTATGAAGAAAGTTGTGTAAACATTTGTGTGCAGGTTTTTTCTGTGGACATAAGTTTTAAATTCGTTTGGATAAATTAAAAACTTCTGCTCTGTGAATGAGAATGACAAGCCATAGACTGAGGAAATATTTATAAAACACTTACCTGATTAAAAAAATGGTATCCAAAATATACAGAGAACTTTTAAAACTCAACAATAAAAAAATTTAAAAATGAGCAAAGATCTAAACAAACGCCTCACTAAAGAATATATACAAAGATCAAAGAAGTATATGTAATGACACTTGATATCATAAGTCATTAGAGAATTAAAAATTAAAACTGTTACAAATTAAAACAATAATGAGATAGTAGTATACACTTATTAAATTGGCTAGAATCCAAAACACCGGCACCATCAAATGCTGACAAGGATGTGGAGTAACAGGAACTCCATTTTAATTGTACCGTTCAATGGTTTTTAGTAGATTTATAAGGCTGTATAATTATTACCACAATCCAATTTTTAAAACATTTCCATCAACCTAAAAATTTCCTTTATGAACCTTCTAGGCAATCCCAGTTCCCATCCCTGGCCCTAAGCAACCACTGATATGCTTTCTGTCTCTCTATATTTGTTTTTGCTAGACATTTCATATAAATAGAGTCATTGCATGACTTATGTTATAACTGGAAGTTTGCACCTTTTGACTACCTTCACCCATTTCAGATTGGTGGTCGCCAGAAGTGGGGGGTTGGGGGTGCTCTATGCAATATTTTCTTTTTTTATAAAGATTTTATTTATTTGAGAGGGAGAGAGAGAGAGAGTGGGGGGAGGGGCAGAGGGAGAAGAAGACTCCCTGCTGAGCATAGAGCCTGACATGGGGCTCGATCCCAGGACGCTGGGATCATGACCTGAGCTGAAGGCAGACGCTTGACCGACTGAGCCACCCAGATGCCCCTACAAAATTCTCAGTTATGGTTTTTTAATCTTCTGAGGGTCCCCTTTGGTATGTGAAGATGTTTGTGGAAATTCTTGAGTAAGCTTCAGCCTGTATATACCAAGTGGGAACTGAATGACAGTGAGCCTGTCTTCCTGGTCCTCAGATATTTAGCAGATTAGCACATTTAGAGGGTAGGGAGTATTCAGCTGGAGGCTCCATCAAGTTCTTTCATGACTCCCATCCCACCCCCAGTCCTTATCATGCTCTCTAATCTATTCATATTCCAGCATCTTCTGGTGAGATTTTGGTTGTGGGGGTGTGTGGTTAGATCCTTTAGTGCTGGTGGGAATTATAGAAACAATTATGGTGACTTCAGGGGTTTGGATACTCTAATGTGCCAAGTGTGTTTTCCCCATTTCTCGGGGCTGTTCACATCTAAACATGGCATTTTCCCCCTTCTACCTGGCTATTTCATGGCCCTACTACCCATGTTAAGAAAAATGTCTTAGTGTATTTAGCATGCACTGTGTAAAGTTGTTCTGGACACTATTGTGATTTAACAAGTCCTTCAGTTATCCTCACTGACCACCCATGGCTCTAGTGCCTCAGCTTCAACATTACTGAGCTTGACATTTGAACTTTTCTATTTATTTCTCATTGAGACTCTCTCTGCTTTTGATGCCACCCAGTTATGCCCAACTTTGTTTTATTCCATCATTTAGATCTCTTCCAGAAATTCTTCAGTGCTTTGGTGCATCAGTGTTTTTCATGTCTTCTATTAGTACTATGAGTTTTCTTTCTTATCCTTTTAATTTCTTTGGCTATTTCAGTGAGTTTTTTTTTTTTTAAATGAGAAATAAACGAGTGGGCTAATTTCATCTTCTTGGAATGGAGTCCCAGATTTAGAATATTTTTTGCAGTTCCTTCAGATATAGTCTGTAAGTCCCAATTGCAGTTTTTTTAATACAAATTCATTAATACATTGAATTGACATCTTTGTGATTCTTAAATGTTTTATTTAAAGATATTGTATAATTCTTACGCATATACGTTGTCTACTACATTTCTAAACAATGTTTTTGAGGCTCAAAATAACAGCACTGGAAAAAAAATCAAAATATGTGCAATTACCTGCTTTTTAAAGAAGTATTTTTTTCCTTTCCCTTAGCAAAAGTGTGGCTTATTTTATGTGTATGTATACACACACACACACACACACACACACACACACACACACACACACGTGATCAGTGGTAAGTCAATCACACAAATGGTTGGTTCTTACAATCTTTTTGTGCTAATATTGCAAAAGGATATTGACAAGGAGAGACTGTTATTTTTAGCTGTTAGATCTAGTGGATATTGACATAATTAGAACATACAGAGACTCTCCATCTTTGACAGGGTTTAATCAGTTAAATCCTCATCTTTTGCATTTCAAGGTACTTTTCCATTGGCAGAACACAACTGAAGATCCACAGGAAGACAAAAAGAAAAATTTGGCCATGGAATACAAATGGGATGTCTATGACCTAATCACAGAATTATTTTAATTCAAGTGAATTACAATTTAAAATATCCTAAAAATAATAGAGTATCATCTACACTTTGCTGTAGATGATTTGGCTTAGTGATTATGATTTTAACTTTTATGTACTGAGTGCTAAATGAATTCAAACACTGCTTGTTTGCCTTTATTTTTTGTAGCAACAAGATATAATAATTTTTAATTGTATTTGAATTATGTGTATTAAAGACTTGATTTTTTAGAGCAGTTATAGGTTTGCAATAAAATTGAGAGGAAGGTACAGAGATTTACCATATATAGCCTGCCCCCATAGATCCACTTCCCCATTATTAACATCATTCATATGACTAAGACATTTTTACCAAGATTGAACTACCTTGACACATCGTAATCACCCAAATCCATAGTTTACATTAGGATTCATTCTTGGTGTTGTGCATTCAGTGGGTTTAGATAAATGTATGATGACATGGATTTGTTATTATATCATACAGAGTATTTTCACTGCCGTAAAAATCCTCAGTGCTCTATGTCTTCATCTCACTCACTCCACATCCTTGGCAACTACTCATCTTTTTATTGTCTCCCATTATCCAGAATGTCATATAGTTGTCATTTTCATTTTCCAGAATGTCATAGAGTATGTAACCTTCTCAAGTTGGTTTCTTTTACTTAGTAATATTCATTTAAGTTTCTTCCATGTCTTTTTATGGCTTGATATTTCATTTCTTCTTAGCATTGAATAATATTCCATTGTCTGGTTGTACCAGAGTTTATTCATTCACCTACTGAAGGACGTCTTGGTTGCTACCAAATTTTGACAGTTCTGAATAAAGCTGCTATAAATACCCATGTGCAAGTTTTTGTATGCACATAAGTTTTCAGTTCTTTTGGGTAAATAGCAAGGGGCACAATTGCTGGATTGTATGGTAAGAGAATGTTTAATTTTGTAAGAAACTGCCAAACTGTCTTCCAAAATGGCTGTATCATTTTGGATTCCCCTCAGCAATAAATAAGAGTTTCTGTTATTCCATATCCTCTCCAGCATTTGGTGTTGTCAGTGTTTTGGATTTGACCATTCTAATAGGTGTGTGGTGGTATCTAATTTTTGTTTTAATTTGCATTTCTCTGGTGATGTAGGATATGGAGCATCTTTTCATATTAAATTATTTTTGATAATATAGCTTCAAGTGTAACTTAGACTGTTCTTTAAATGGTTTTCAGCTCTTTAAATGATTTGAATATTATATTCATAATGTCTGTGGAATCAAATCCTATGTAGACTGTACTAGTGTATAAGTAGGAAATAGGGTCATTTTTTTTAACATGTAAATACAATAAAAACTAAAATTTAAAAATGGTCAACTTACAGTTCTTGTCCTGAAGTTAGCCCCATGGTCTCCAGAATGTGACCACATGATCTGTATGTACATAAGGCTGAGTTTTCCTGTCTTAGAAAAAATAACACAGATGCTGATTGATGACCTTTGAAAGCGGCTTTGAACTTGTGATAGTTTTTTTCTACCAAAATTTCTGTGTTTTGAGGATCAAGTGAGGGGAGAAGTGTGGTGAACAGAATAGAGAGTACATTTCTTACATTGTCAGTACCCTCAGCTTATTAGTGATGCTATTTGTACTCTTTTCCAAATGACTTCAAGATTAGGAGAAGCATAATCAGGTTTAGCCATCTGGGTTCATGCTGAGGGATTGTTTGTTCTAGGAAACCTGAACCCTATAATATCTAGGACTGGACAGACAGAGGAGTAGAATCAGTCCTCATGACCTGGATGGTAAGCTGGATTTAACACAGGGGCATTCGTTGAAGATTTCAGTAAAAAATTGCCTACTTTCTCAGCTGCTTGCCCAGAAGGAAGATAGACGTAATTCAGAAGTTTCTTTTGACTTTAATTTGTAATTTTAATATGAAAACAGTAATCTTGAAAAGCTGTGCTGTGCATGCACATATTACCTATGCGTATCTGTCTATCTATTTAGCTATCCAGCTAGCTATCCATCTAAATATCAGGAACACATTTTGATGATAATATTTTCTCATTTTTTAAAATTAAGATTTTTTAGGGGCACCTGGGTGGCTCAGATGGTTAAGCCTCTGCCTTCGGCTCAGGTCATGATCCCAGAGTCCTGGGATCGAGTCCCGCTTCGGGCTCCTTGCTCCTTAGGAGCCTGCTTCTCCCTCTGCCTCTCTCTCTCTCTGTCTCTCATGAATAAATAAATAAAAATCTTTAAAAAATAAATACATAAAATTAAGTTTTTAAAAATTTTTTTTACATTTTAATATCAACATATTATTTTTACTTTTATTTGCTTTTTAAAATTTTAAAAACATTAACATCAATTTTATCCTTCATCTTTTAACTTTTTCCACAAATCTTACTTAATAACTCTTTTGATCTATGGCACTAATTTTATCTTTCTTTTATCTTTTATGTTTATAGTCTTTTAAAAAATCTAGTTTTCATTAGTTTTTTATTTATTGCATGTTTTCTTCTCCTTACTTTTAAGTGCTAGTAGAGTTCTCCTTTAAACATTTTAATTTTACCTCAACTTATATTTTTATTTTAAATTTTTATTATTTTCCTCCTGTTAAAATGTTGATTCATTTTAACAACTTTAGATTGTAAAATAATTATTTTGTTTTTCTTAGCATTTGCTTTTGAGAATTAAGGAATGAAACAAGAAGTAGGTTTCTTATATCTGCAGCCTATGCTCTTTCTTCTAGACCATATTGCTTTCTCTAATAATGTGGCCTGACCTACTTAGTTGTCATAGACAAACCAAAGCATCACTTCAGTGAGGACATACAGCTAATCTTGCATTATCTAGGCTATTTAAGGAAAACAAGGCTGCACATAATCTAGTCAGGATGAAGCATGTTCACAAAGCCATCTCCCTGTTCTGTCTAAAATTCTTTGTAACCACACATTTGGAGACATTTTGTTGCGCTCCAATGTATGAAAATGGTAGAGAGGGAAACTTATACTTTTTGAAAAGCCAGTACGTGACATTCAAATAGCTACCTGCGCTGTTATGAACTAGAGCAGGCTTTATAATCTAGTTTAAAAGGCAATATATACTTTCTCACAGGCAGGAAAACAAAAAATAAAACAATTAGATATCATTTTACAGCCATCACATAGCAAGATAAAATAAAATTTCCCTTATTTTAAATTTTACTATAGATATGGAAAAATAAGAATCTTTGCAAACTGCTGGTGGTATCATATTTGGTATAAAAGGACTGGAGAATAATTTTTTAGTATGTGCTAAAATTCACATACAACCTATACCTCATTATTTTACTGCTAGATATATATCCTTATAGCAGGGGTTCTCAAACTTTCTTAGTCACAGGATACCTTTGAACTCTAATAAATCACTGAGAACCACAGAATTTTTCTTTTGTGGATTTTGTATACATATATACTTATATAACATATTTATATACATATACATTTTATACACCATATTTTAATATGTATATATTTATATACATATATAAATTCATATACATGTATATGTAATTTACATATAATATTTTCTGTACAGAAGTTAAATCTGAGAAAAATTTAAACTGTTTATTGATTTATTTTAAAATAACATAATACATTCATTACAAGTTAAAAGAACATATTTCATGAAAAATAACTGTTTTCCAAAAAAGAGATTATTGGGAAGAGTGTCATTGTTGATATCTTTTTATCTGGCTTAATAGAACACATTTGGATTCTTATATCTGCTTCTTTTTTATTTATTTATTTTTTAAAGATTTTATTTATTCATTTGAGACACAGAGATACAGAGAGAGAAAGAGCATGAGCAGGGACAGAGACAGAGGGAGAGGGAGAAGCAGGCTCCCTGCTGAGCCAGGAGCCCGACGTGGGGCTCGACGTGGGGCTTGATTCCAGGACCCTGGAATCATGACCTGAGCTGAAGGCAGACGCTTAACCATCTGAGCCACCCAGGCGCCCTTTATATCTGCTTCTTCATTCATGCTGATTCACTATGTTTCGGTTGAACTAAATGAAGAAAATACTTATTTTGCAAAGGAAGGAATATTTGAATAGCTTTTTGATATAATCATGGATTTCTTTTTAATACTACATCAGAACTCAATAAATAATACTCTTTAAATGTTAATATTTGCAATGTGGATTCTACAGCCATGTCAATAAATATTTTGTACTCTTTTACACTAAAATCCATTAATCTGGGGCACCTGGGTGGCTCAGTCGGTTAAGCTCAGTCGGTTAACTGCCTTCGGCTCAGGTCATGATCCCAGGGATCTGGGATCGAGCCCCACGTCAGGCTCCCTGCTCGGTGGAGAGCCCGCTTCTCCCTCTCCCTCTGCCTGGTGCTCTGCCTACTTGTGCTCTCTCTCTCTCTGTCAAATAAATAAATAAAATCTTTAAAAATAAATAAATAAATAAAATCCATTAATCTATCTTGTACCTTGTTTTTCTTTTCTTTTTAAAATGATTTTTATTTAGGTATAATTGATATAAAACATTATATTGGTTTCAGGTGTGCAACATAATGGTTTGAGATATATATATATATATAAATTCCACCAAAGTATGTCTAGTTACCATCCATCATCATACAAAATTAACTTTTAGGATTTGCACTCTTGGCAACTTTCAGATATGCTTTACAATATTATTGACCATAATCGCCATGTTGTACATTACATCTCCAGGACTTATTTATTTTATAACCGGAAAATTGTAACTCTTGATTCCCTTCACCTGTTTCTCCCACTCCCTAATCCTCCTCTCATCTAACAACCAACCACTATTCTCTTCTCTGTATCTGTGGTTTTGGTTTGGTTTGGTTTGTTCATTTGCTTTGTGTTTTGGATTCCACATATAAATTAAATCATATGTTATTTGTCTTTGATTTATTCACTTAATGTAATACCTTCAAGTTCCTTCCATGTTGCACATGGAATTTCATTCTTTTTGTTGTTGTTGTTTCAAGTTTTCATTTAAATTTTAGCTAGTCAACATATAGTGTAATATTAGTTTCAGGAGTAGAATTTAGTGATTCATGACTTACATATAACACCCAGTGCTCATCACAAGTATGCTTCTCAGTACCCATCACCCATTTAGCCCATCCCCCCACCCACCTCCCTTCCAGTAACCCTCAGTTTGTTCTCCATAGTTAAAAGTCTGTTTTCTGATTTCCCCCCCACTCCTCCCTCCCCCTCTCTCCCCCACCATGTTCATCTGTTTTGTTTCTTAAATTCCACATATGAGTGAAATCATATGATATTTGTCTTTCTCTCACTTATTTTGCTTAAAATAATACACTCTAGTTCCATCCATGTCATTGCAAATGGTAAGATTTCATTCTTTTTGATGGCTGAGTAATATTCCATTGTAATACATACTACATCTTCTTTACCCATTCATCAGTCAATGGACATTGGGCTCTTTCCATAATTTGGCTATTGTTGATAACAGGGTGCATGTGTCCCTTTGAATCAGTACTTTTATATCCTTTGGGTAAATACCTAGTAGGGCAATTGCTGGATCATAGGATAGTTCTATTTTTAACTTTTTGAGGAACCTCCATACTGTTTCCCGGAGTGGCTGACTGGTTTGCCTTCCCACCAACAGTACAAGAGGGTTCTTCTTTCTCCACATTTTCGCCAACATCTGTTGTTTCTTGTGTTGTTATTTTTAGCCATGCTGACAGTTGTGAGGTGTAGGATATCTTGTTTTAGTTTTGATTTGTATTTCCCTGATGCTGAGGGATGCTGAGCATCTTTTCATGTGTTTGTTAGCCATCTGTATGTCTTCTTTGGAAAAATGTCAATTCATGTCTTCTGCCCATTTCTTAACTGGATTATTTGTTTTTTGGGTATTGAATTTGGTAAGTTCTTTACAAATTTTTTGGATTCTACCCCTTTATCAGATATGTCATTTGAAAATATCCTTCTCCCATTCCATTGGTTGCCTTTTAGTTTTCTTGATTATTTCCTTTGCTGTTTAGAGCTTTTCATCCTGGTGAAGTTCCAATAGTTCATTTTTGTTTTTGTTTCCCTTGCTTCAGGTGACGTGTCTGATAAGAAGTTGCTACAACTGATGTCAAAGAGGCACTGCCCTTGTTCTTCTCTAGGATTTTGATGGCTTCCTGTCTCACATTTAGGTCTTTCATCCAATTTGAATTTATTTTCATGTATGATCTAAGAAAGTGGTCCAGTTTTATTCTTCTGCACGTTGCTGTCCAGTTCTCCATTGGATATTCTTTCCTGCTTTGTCAAAGATTAGTTGACAATAGAGTTGAGGGTCCATTTCTGGGTTCTCTATTCTGTTCCATTGATCTATGTGTCTTTTTTTGTGCCAGTACCATACTGTCTAAATGACTCCAGCTTTGTAAAATAGCTTGAAGTCCAGAATTGTGGTGCCTCCAGCTTTCTTTTTCAAGATTGCTTTGGCTAGTCAGGGTCTTTTGTGGTTCCATACAAATTCTAGGGTGGTTTGTTCTAGCTCTGTGAAAAATGCTGGTGGTATTTTGATAGGGATTGCATTGAATATGTAGATTGCTTTGGGTAGTATAGACATTTTAACAAAATTTATTCTTCCATTCCATTGATCATGGGATGTTTTTCCATTTCCTTATGTCTTTTTCAATTTCTTTCATAAATGTTCTATAGTTTTCAGAGTAGAGAGTTCATTACTTACTTCTTTGGTTAGGTTTATTCCTGGGTAACTTATGGTTTTTGGTGCAATTGTAAATAGGATTGATTCCTTGATTTCTCTTTCTGTTGCTTCATTATTGGTGTATAGAAATGCAAAAGATTTCTGTACATTGATTTTGTATCCTGTGACTTTACTGAATTTGTGTGTCAGTTTGAGCAATTTTTTGACTACGTAGACTGTCATGTCATCTGCAGAGTGAAAGTTTGATTTCTTCCTTGCTGATTTGGGTGCCTTTTATTTCTTTTTGTTGTCTGATTGCTGAGGCTACGACTTTCAGTATTGTATTAAATAACAGTGGTGAGAATGGACATCCCTGTTGTGTTCCTTACCTTAGGAGAAAAGCTCTCAGTTTTTCCCCATTGAGGATGATATTAAGTATGGGGCTTTCATATATGGCCTTTATGATGTTGACATATGTTCCCTCTAGCCCTACTTTGTTGAGGGTTTTTATCAAGAATGGATGCTTTACTTTGTCAAATGCTTTGCCTGCATCTATTGAGAGGATCATATGGTTCTTATCCTTTGTTTTATTTATGTGGTGTATCATGTTGATTGATTTGTGGATATTGAACCACCCCTACAGCCCAGGAATAAATCCCACTTGAACATTGTGAATGATTCTTTTCTTTTCTTTTTTATTTAATTAATTAATTTTTAATTAATTTATTTAGTGAATGATCTTTTAATCTACTGTTGGATTTTACTTGCTAGTATTTTGTTCAGAATTTTTGCATCCATGTTCATCAGGGATATTGGCCTATAATTCTCTTTTTTAATGAGGTCTTTGGTTTTGGAATTAAAGTATGCTGGCCTTGTAGAATGAGTTTGGAAGTTTTCCTTCCATTTCTTTTTTTTTTTGGAACAGTTTGAGAAGAATAGGTATTAACTCTTCTTTAAATGTTAGGTAGAATTCCCCTGGGAAATGATCTGGCCCTGGATTTTTGTTTGTTGGGAGATTTTTGATAACTGACTCAATTTCAGATCTTGTACTTTGAATAGGTCTTATCACCATGCTTAATTCTGTTACATTATCCAATGGATATTTAGAAAATATTGGTTTACTAAGTTATACAGACCTTCCAAATGTACACTTATGAGAATGAAAAAGGCAAAGGGTTTTTATGATTAAAATGTTTTTGAGCTCACATATGCTTTTAAAAAATCTTGGATGAATGGCCTGCCTGGGTGGCTCAGTTACTTAACTGGCTGACTCTTGACTTTAGGTCGTGATCTCAGGGTCTTGGGATTGAGCCTTGCATTGGGCTCCATGCTCAGTGGGGAGTTTGTTTGAGGATTGTCTCAAACAATGGCATTCTGACTTTGAACAGGATTCTCTCAAACAATGGCATTCTGACTTTGAACAGGAAAGTATCTGCCTCTCTCCCTCTGCCCCTCCCCGCTGCTTGCACATGCTCTAAATAAATCTTAAAAAAAAAGTCTTAGGTACCCCCAGGGCTTTCAGACCAAACTTTGAGAACTGATAATTTAGAGTAACTCTTGCAGATGTGCACAAAGAGATATGAATTATGTGGTTAATTTAAGTTTTAATTGTATTGGGGAAAAGAAGAAACATCTGAATGTTCAGTATGAGATAGAAAAACAAATTTATAGTAGAATCACAAAGCTAAATTGAATGAACTAAGGATAAATGTATTCTCATGAGGAAATTTCAGAAATATAATGTTTAGTGGAAAATTAGGTTTGGTATGATATAATGCATATAAAATTTAAGAACACATAAGAAAATGTTGCATATCATTTATGGATACATAAATACATGGCAAAATCTAAAAACATAGGTGAGAAAGATACTAACACCAGACTAAATGGTAAGAAGTAAACTGAGCACCTTAAAAGGCCTCAGAGAAATGATCAGGTCAGAGTCAACAAATATAAATAACAGAAAAAGTCTGGAGTGCTCATCAGAAGAAAGGAATTAAATGTTTATAGTTAGAGCACAAGACCAGATCTGTACCTGCCTCTACTTTCCTATAGCTATTGAGCTTTTGGCCTATATCATAATCTATAATAAAACCTTGATATTAAGTTCTAAAAAATATGAAAACATTTATCATAATGCTCCAAATGTAATTTTGGGACTATAGAGACCCATATCAAAGCCTAAACTAATTCCACATAATGGCGTGAATTTGGGGCAATGGGAGAAGACTAACAAACAGTCCTTGACTGACTGTGGAGTTTACCCCTAAAATAAACCCAAAAAGATTTTTCTCTGAAGTGGAAATTCTTGGCAGCATGTGCTCCCAGAATTTGTACTAGACCTTTTCTAAGAGATAGGACAGTACATCCAAGTATTAGGAATTCCCAATTGGGGAGACCAAATAAATTCTAGATATTAATACTTAATCTAGGCCTTCCGCTTTTAAAATGAACAGGCAAATAGGAATCAACAGTGCTTTTAAGAAATAATACACACTGAAAAAGAATACCAGATAAAACAGTATGACTATCACCAGGGAAAAGAATAGAGGAAAAGAAAAAAAAAAGTGTATATATATCTAATTGACATCATTGAGATATTTGAGAAGGTCTCATAGCAAAATAATTAACTATTATAAAATAAACAGTGCTTTTTAGAAAATAAATATATAATTACTGTAATTAAGTGGACTTGGTAGACAAATAGAAGGGACACAACTGAAGAAAAAAGAGTGAACTAGAGAATGGAGTCAATAAATTGCCATAGAGGATAGTGAAAAAGGACAAAGATTAAAAATGAGAGAGAACAGTTAATAGATGTAGAGGTTATGTTACAAAATATGTGTAATAGAAATTGTAAAAAGAAAGAACATTGCACATGGAATGGAGGAAGGAGGAGGAAGAGGGGTAGGGAGGAGAAACAGGAGGGCAATAAAATAATCCAGGCCTGCCTGGAAAAAAGACATGAAAACTCAGATCCAGAAGGTCCACAGAATGATTTCAAAATGAAAAAACAAAAACAACATAGGTAGAATAAAACAAACACCACAAAGCTTTTAAAAATGCTCTCCTGTTCAAAGTCAGAATGCCATCATATTTTATGTATTTTTCATACAAAATTTGTTGCTGACGTTATATCAATTGTGTGTGTGTGTACGTACATGTACACTAATTTATATGTGAGGTACATCTATGTGCTTTTCGTCAATACCACCTGATTTTGGAAAAAGAAATATCACTGAAATTCTAGGTGTGAGTTAAAAAAAAGATACATTGTCATAATACTGTTACATGTATTTCCCTCTAATTAAATGTAAGTTTAGTGCAATTTAAATCCTAATCTTAATAAAATAGTTTATGAAAGTTGAAAATATGATTCTCAGGTTCATTTGTAAAAAATTAGTGTTCAACATTTATAAGCTTAGTTGGTAATGTCCTACTAGAAAACAAATTATGTTATAAGGTTAGAGTTATTGAAAGATAAACTTCTGGTACCAAAATTCATTAAGGGGAATAAAAGAGAATTTGGAAGCACAAGTATATGTGCTGTGGGATTTAATTTATCAGGTGATGAAGTTAGCATTCATATCAGTAAGGAAAAGATAGCTTATTCAATATATGGCATTAGGTAATACCTATTTGGGAAATAGAGAAACTTTATTTCATTAAAAATGCAAAATCAAATGATTGAATCTATAAAAGCTATAAAAAGTACTAGAATAAAATGCATGAAAATATTTTGTGGTATCACTTTGCCACTTTATACAGCTGGTAGCAGCTCTCCATCTTCTCTCCTATGTCCTGCATGCCTTCTGCCCCATCATTTTTACTCTATTTTATTTAAATCCATAGCTCTCATTTCTATCTGACCTTGTATATATATTGTACATCTCTTGTAACTAGAATGTACACAAATGCAGAGATTCTGTCCGCTTAATTGTTTACAGTATAGAATCAAGCTCTTTTCCTTTCCAAGTCTCCTGAAGTCTGTCTGTATCTCTCTCTCTCTCTATATATATATATGTTACATATATATGTTCAAATAACATACATATATGTTCAATAAACCCTGCTTTCACTTCCAAAAAAGAAAAAAGAAAATTGCCTAGTATAGAGTAGGCACTCAAAAAGTTTATTGAGTAAAAAAATGAATCATCATGATTATTGAGAGCATATTTATATATTGTCTAGTCTTTTGAAATAGAAATGCAATCTCATAAAATGGGATATAAAAATATTTGTTTAGCTTGCATAGGAGATAATAAGCTTATGATCTAAATCCCAAACTTTCATTTATAAATAAGTAAACAGTGTTTCCCTTTTCCATTCTTTGTACCACTGCCATTTTCAAATTATCTTTACGTGCATTCTTTCAAGAGGGAGGTTTTGAGGGCAAAAGAAGACAGTGTTCTTAACCTTCCTTACATAGGCAAAAATAGCTGTCTGAAAATAGTAATGCTTCTTTTTAGAATGGCATTGGTGACTGGAAAATCTTTGTTTTGAAAGGTCAAAATATTGTACTACTCTGGCCATTTTCTAATTTTTGCACCCTGGAATGTTTATTTACTTTATCTTTTCCATTATTTTTTAAATTTCCAAATGTACTTCTTGCCTCATCTTTGATTATGGACTGTAGTTATTTATTTTCAATTGATTTCACAAGAGAACACATTATCTTTATTGATCTTTGAAGAGTATATTGAGAATAAATCATGACTTGGCTTATGACAAGTAAAACAACTTATAGAGAAAGAAATGAATTATAAAATAATGTCCATAAAGGTCTGTGAATATTCTCATCAATAAATTAGATTTAAAATCATTATTACATTTGAAGAATTGCAGTTTCACATATCTTGATTCTTAATTCCAAGAATTCAGTGAGTTTGATGCATGTAAAATAAGGATGATACAATTTCATTAATTTGTAGCTTTGTAATAAATTAAAAGTCTATTGTTGATTAGTTCCTATACTGTTTTTTTTCCTGAATTTTTATGTATCGAAAAGAGAACCATAGAATTTTCTGAGAGTATGTAACTGTGAGAAGACTAAGATTAAAAATGTTCTATAGTTACTTCATATTGGATGATACATACTTAGTAAAGGAAATTTGAATGAAATTTTTCAAAATAACATTATGATCTATTGGAGGGTTTTTAAAACAATCAGGGGCACCTAGGTGGCTAGGGTCAGTTAAGTGACCAGCTCTTGATTTCATCTCAGGGTTTTGAGGTCAAACCCCCTGTCAGACTTCATGCTCAGCGGGAAGTCTGCTTGAGATTTTCTATCCCTCTCCCTCTGCCTGTCCCTCTACTCTCTCTCTCTGTCTCTCTCTCTTTCAAATAAGTCTTTTAAAAGAATAAAACAGCCAATGAATTTTAGGATCTGTATGGTTTGTATCACAATGCTGGAAGAGATTTAATCCTGTTGGATGATCCTATATGGATAAATCACCCTATGAATTAAAGTAATCAAAAACTTTAATCATGATAAGAAGCATAGCAGCATATTATTGTCCTTATAAGCAAACAATTTTTAACTGAATAGAAAATTTAAATAAAGAATTAGTTAAAGAGAATTTTAGTAAATGTAAAGTTGAGGTTGTCTCTTTAGGAGGCATAAAATTATAGAAGGAAATAAAGTAAATATCCAATGGATGTTATATAAGATTCCTCATGTATTCTATTTCAGTTTTCATTGTATCATTTTTAAAACACTGAATATGAGAAACCCATAAAAAATATTTAACCTAAAAACTGTTAGACCATTTTCTCTGTAATATTCTATCTATAGTGTTCTTGAAGAGGGTACTTCCAGACTCACCAAATTTTAGAGGCCTTGCTAGTTTTTCATTAATTCTCTATGAAGCTATTGATTGATACTGTATTTTTAATTTTTATTTATACATGTGAAATTTTTATTGATGCTATATGAAACTAATGCAAAAGATACGAAAGTAAGAATTTAGAAACTTATTTTTTGAATGCAGTTGTTTCCCCGTCCCCGACCCCCAAAATCCTGTAAATATCCTCAAGAATACACACTTTTTTGTGAATATACAACAGAAATCTGCAGACAAGGCAAGTGATGTGAATAGGTAATCCATGTTTCTAAAGGTGAAAATGGTCAGTCCATCTCTCTCTCTCTCTCAGGGTAATAATTATATTAAATAGTAGGATTAATAAAAAATGTATTACTTCTGATTTTTACTCTATATCTTTTATTTTATGTGTCTAGTTTGAATTCCCCGAGAACATACACTGACTCAAGGACTTGTGTTTGTTTGGGAGATGATCCTTGGATCCCAGTGAAACACTGGGAAAGTGAAACAAGGAAAGGGGAAAAATCGGCAGTGCATTAATAAGCAGGTTACTGATTTTGGCAAGTATGGTTCAGTCTCACTGGAAACTGAAAACCCTGATGAACTACCTCTGAATTGTCCCTCAGAGTGATAGGTACGAAGGGTATTTATTTATCATTAGGGTCCATCTTTGATTGAGAGTTTTTCCTAGGGTATAAAATTTCGATATTTCTAGGCTGTTCTGTGTTCAGAAGAGAAAGTTCTCAGGTGAAAAAGCAAAGATTTTATTGTCAATAAGGTGAGAATTTGTTAGTGTGCCTAATCACAATGGGTGAATCTTAATGGTAGGAAGGCTGTTTTCTTTTTTCCTCCATGCCACACCCTGTAATTATATGATCTTATATACAAATTAATACAGAGAACAATATATCCTAAGTACACACTAGGACATCCTCATCTATACTTTCGGCCTTTTCCGGGATTCTTCTGACCTTGTATGCACATCGCAGTGTTTGCCTCTGCTCCTTGCTGTTACAATGATCCATTTCTTCTCATTTCCTTCACCTCCTTCTTACCTCTCAGCTCAGTACATTACTTTACTCTTCTTTGATGTAGCTGTTAGCCACTGAGTCTTTGTTAACTTGTGTCATGTTTTCTGTTCTCATCTCCACAGGGAGAAGGATCAGGTAATTCCCATTTCCTATGACGTCTATAATACTGAGAAAGCAAGCCCAACTAAATTAAGTAAAAATAGTATTACCTCACTTAGAATAAATATTCTCATTCCATCTTGTTGTGTAAATTTACCTAGTATCAATTACCAAATAGCTATTTTCCAAATAGATAATCAAACTCCACAGCTGGCCTGGCCACAGTTATCATCTCAATGAACATAGCAAAGCAGTGAGATTATATTTCCACTCAATACCAGCAAAAGTACATTTGTATAAATATGTATTTAGATTTGACTCATTTTATTTTGGGAAACTCATGTATTTTCCCTGAAGCTCGTAATACAATTTTATTTTAACCATTTTAAATAAAAATATGATTGAAGACAGTCTTTAATAAACTGGCTACTGACAATTCACTTAGCATTTCCTAAAGTAAATTATGTTGAAATTGGATTCAATGATTCAGGAAGTCTTGTTAGATCCATTTCGAATGCCCCCAAATTGATACTGTGCATTTTATTTGCACTAGAATATTAGATCTACAATTTCTTCTCTTATGCAATCTTAATTACGAGTAGATGCATAGTAGAGAATACAGAGAAAATGCTTTTCTAAATTACACTAAAACTCTGTTTGAATTATTTTGTGAATATTAAGTTAGGAATTGTAAAATCTTTCAATTTAATAGAGTAAGTGAACAAATGATTATTATGTAGTCATTTTCCACTTAGGGACAGTGAAATACAATTTTTTTACAATTAAGAACAAAATTCTTATATTGAAAGGGAAAGTAGTATTTAGGGTTTTGATTTTCTAGTGCAAATATATCATTCAATGACTTTGGCTTCTTCTCTTTACCACTATAGATAAAATTTCTAAAGATGGAATTTCATTCTCCATTCTTGAGCTCAAAATATACACTGATAAATATATACAAGGAGTTGGAAGAAATATTTGGGGGACACCAAAAGCATTAAAGAAAGAAATCTTTATTAACAGGGGAAAATAGGGCACCTGGGTGGCTCAGTTGGTTAAATGTCTGCCTTTGACTCAGGTCATGATCCCAGGGTCCTGGGATCAAGTTTCACATCGAGCTCCCTGCTCCACGGGGAGCCTGCTTCTCCCTCTGCCTCTCTCTCTCTCTCTCTCTCTCTCTCTCTCTGTCTCTCATGAATAAATGAATAAAATTAAAAAAAAAACAAGGGAAAATAAAATAATGGTTTAGATGTCTTTAATCTCAACTCTGAGCATTTTAGAGTGGGACATGTGAACGAAATATAATTTATGCTAGGTATTCATTAATGAAGTATTAAAAATGAAAGCAAGAGTCTGGGCTTACTAAGGAGACTCACAGCATAACTAAGGAATAGTTTTGCTTTGAGAAACTTTCTGATTATGATCAAAGAAAATAGATTCAAGTACATTTTGGTGTGATTGGGATTCAGGCAGAGAATTCTGGAAAAGGGACTACCCAATTCCATTTCTAATTACCATTTACCCCTGACAGAAATGATAGTAAGAACTATAATTGATTTCATCATGCCAACTTATCTTTAATATCAAAATCTGATATATACAATACCCAAAATTTAATATGATATACCAATTCTCTGGTAAATATAGATACATTTAAGCCATTACCAAATAAAGTTGAAAAAAAACATCATTCTCAAGAAAGACACAAGAAACCAGTGGACAGGTACTTGAAGAGAGGGATCCCAGCTTTTGGAGTGTGAGGCTTTTAGGTCGTGTAGTTGTGGGGGGCACTACGTTCTCCCCTAACATGATCATACTCTGTTGTTGCAGCTGTATGATTTGATAGAACCTTAGCCAACAGCCAGTTCTGCTGCCTCATATTCATGGTTGAGGGAGCACCTGGACTGACTGCGTTAAGCACTTTGCTGTAGCCCATTTCCTTGGAGGTTTTCCAGGAGGCCATCTCTCCCTCATGGAGGCCAGTCTTCAAGTGACTAGACTTGGAACAAGTTAAACTGAGTGGGGAAAGTGTTTCAGTTGCGTCAAAGGCAGTGCATAAGTTAAAAATATAGACTGAACAATAATGATTGGATTTATCAAGATGAATTTATTTGTAACTCTAAGATGAGCTATTTCAGTGGAGCAGTGAGGTCAAATCTGGATTAAAGCAAGTCTGAGAGGGTGCGGGGTTAAGAAGTAAGAGAAAACCAGTAGAGACAATAGAAGGAATTTTATTTTTATTTTTTTATTTATTATTTATTTATTTTAAACAATCTCTATACCACACACAGGGCTCAAACTCATGACCCTGCCCCCGAATCTCATGTTCTACTGACAGAGCCAGCCAGGTGCCCTGAAGGAATTTTATTTTTAAAGTGAAAAAAAAAAATAGTGATGCCACATAGGAAATCTAGAGGGCTTTTCTTTCTTCTTTCCTTCTTTTCTTTCTCTTTCCTTCCTTCCTCTCTCTTTTTTTTCTTTCAAGATAGAAGGTATCTTAGCACATTTGTTTGTTGATGGGGTATATTAAGAAGTAAGAAATGATGATTGAAGGGAATGTAGACAATTCCTGGAGTAATGAGTCATTAGAGGAGATGGGATCCAGTGCCGCCGTGGAGGAATTGGTTCTGGATAGGAGCACTGACAGCTTTTCCATAGTAACTTGAGTCAAGAGAGAGCCATGTGCATAAAGGCAGGTAGCTTCATAGTTATGGTCATGGCATCCTGTAGAAATTCTCTTCTGATTGCTTCTTGTTTCTCAGGAAATTCAGGAATAATTTCCTGAATTTTGGGGAGCTGAGGCCAAGCAGAAGGAGAAATTGGAATGGGGAAACTTTAAGAAGCTGGTAATCAAATAAAATTAACGATTTACTTAAAGAGTAATTTTCAGTTCCTGTTTTGTTCTTGGTCAATGATTTTAGGACTGTATACATTTTATTCTGGTTTAAAAGGATTCCTTCGCTTAAAATCGGACTTCAGTGGTAAGACTGAGGCAATAATGTGGCTTCTATTATTTTGGATCACTGGGTAGCTTCTGTTCTAATTTCTGATAGCAGTCACTCTTGACTTAAGGAGATAAGTCGTTCAGTTACTATTATATTATAGGACCACATAAACTGAGTGGCGTAAGGGCGGGTAGAGAATACTATGGGTTAAAGAAGAGAGGAAAATTCATGTAATTAAGGAAGATATGGAAAGATCTTAGAAGTCTTAGAAGAAATGGCATTTCAGTGTGATACATCATTATCGGTGGTGTTGATAAAAGACATCATGTATGAGAGAAATAGGAGGTCCAGCGTAGAATCTTGAGGAGTGTTTAAAATTAGAGGATTGGAAGAGAAAAAGAAGGAAGGAGAGGATGGTTGGGAAGAGCATCAATCAGAGGAGAGGAGAGGAGAACTCTGGTATTTTATTTCATCCAGTTACCGAAACACTGCTCTGTTGCGAGGAGTTCCACTAAAGCCCTGGACCCGTAAGAGGGAGTCCACGCCTGTAAGACTTCCACAGTCCAGTGAAAAGGCTTAATTGAATGTCTCTCTCATGATCGGAAACTTTTAGGTTGAGGGAATCCTGAACACATTTTGAAGGGCAGAGAATACTGAGAAAATTATAATACGTTAAAATGTGAGCTGTTTCGTACAGATATTTACTAGTACATAGACAAGCAAAGCTTGCCTATTTTGTTGAATTCTTTTTGTTTAAAATTCATTTTACTATGTACATGTAGAAATGATCTTTAACTGACTACTTTGAATATCTACCCTTTGTTTCTGCTTGTTCTGTGTTCTCAGGACACAGTAGTTCATTAGCTTTGCTGCTGTGAAAGTTGTATGCCGATCTGTTGGGCTGGGATCGTATTAGCCGGAAGTAACCTTTGAAAATTTGCAACTCAGTGGAGCATGAGGGCCATTAAACATGCAGTTCTCTTAAAGCAAGCTGGGAACTATTGGTGAGTTGCATAGGTCAGAACTGCTGTTAAACTTAATTTTCTTCTGGAATAAAGGCTTTCTTGTCATACAAACTTGTTGCCACACATAACTTGATTTAAGACATAATTGCATTAGCTGAATGTCTACATTTAGTTGACTGAATACTTTAAATCATAAATATATTGCACATTGAATTTTCTTCCATAAAACATTGCAAAGTATTACCCCCCTCTGAATTAATAATTGATGAAATGTAGAGAAAACTTAAATCTGTCATCAAAAGAATATTATAGGCATTTTAGTTTGCAGTAGCTAAGATTTTATGGGTAAGGATTTTTCTCCCCTTTCTGTGTGAGGTCCTATAACATTTTCACTTAGAATGCTAGCATTCTAGCATTAGCAAAGGTTGCATGCTGGTTGGAGCAGACCTCATTATTTCTTCTAGGAGTTTCTCTTCTTAGGCACTGATGCCAGGGCTGCAGGCTTCCGACCATTTGCGTGGCTGGGCTCTCAGTGTAGCACTCAGCCTCAAACCAAGACTTCAGGTTTCAGATCCAATGCCTCAGCTGTAGTTTAAAGTATATGTTATTCCTTACTAATGTAATGTGTGTGTCTCCTTTATCAACTTAGACTAATAATTAAAATCACATCTATCTCCTTAGTTAAATTTAGCTGCTCTGAATTCTCCAGCCCATCTCTTCTGAAATATCTTCCTTCCTTTATCATCATAAATCTGGTAGTCTAGTGCTGTTACCATCTTCTAAAAAGTGTGATTTGGTGACAGTCATGAGCTCTAATTGCTGATCCAACTTCATCTTAGGATGTAGGAGAAAGGAAAGATCTTTTTCTTATTGTTAACTTTCAGCTGTGATCTTCCCTGCCATTCTGGCACTACAGGCCTGGACTCCTTGATGCTGAGCTCTTTCCTGAAACAGCTCTTTTCATTTATACACACAAACCATATCCCCATAGGGCCAGGGTGGCTGAAGCAGGAGGAATTTGTATTGTGTATAAACCAGCCTTCTCTGGTGACAAACCAGGCCTGGTATTGAATCTGAGTCACCTGTTCAGAATGCCCTCACACAGGACGAATTTACCTTCTACAGCTCCTCGTGCCTTTTCTGCCCATGACCTCAGATTAGGTCATGTCCGTTTATCCGGAATATTCTGTCTCAAGATGCAATAGTCTGACATTTCATCTTTTTCATTTCCTTCCAGGCCATTTCTTGGTTTCCCATGCAATTCTTTTTATATCTCTTAGCAATCTTTTGGTAATTTCTTTCATAAAAATATAACTATAACAAAACAGAACCAAAAAAAATCCCTAAGAACAGCACAAGAAAAAAAAAAAAACAACTGAAACTCCATCCCAGCAGACATGCAGTGCCGTGGAAATATGATATTTGCAATTGCAGCTCTTTTGGGAATCCAGTAAGAATTCATGTGGGTCTTAAAACATTAGGTCATTAGGTCAGTCAGTAAAATGTTTGGGTCATATAACAATTGAAATTTTGACAAAGCATTAGTGATAGCATAATAAATCACATTTTTAAAAGGAAAGAAAATATGTAAAATCTATTACAAGTTTCAGGAACCCCACTTTCAGCGCCTGCCTTTTGTGGACTTATTAGAACATAGGGAAGAAAGAAAACTTAAGGTTTAAAAAAGTTACTTTATTGAGTCATGATGCATACATATGAGAGCAAGGTGATGGATGCTCTAACTTTGATCAATGTTTTTGTAAGTCAAAAACCCTTCTTTCCATTGGAACATTATACTTCTTTCTCTTCTCATACCAGAATATTATAATGCATAGGAGCATAAACTGTGGATTCTGATTGCTAGACTTAATTCCCACCTTCACTACTTATTGGGCAAGTTAAATTCAGAAAATAGGAATAATAAATTTCTACCTCATGAATTAAATGTTGTTTCAGGTAAAGTGTTTCACACACCGGTTCACATAGAATAAATGCAGTAACTAACAATAGGGAAAGGGGGAGGGATCCTGTCGGTGGTTTGGCTTCTTGAAGTTTTCTTCTAGAAGATTTTCCTCACTGTCTCTGAGTTCTTAGTTAATATAGTTTACAGAAACATGGAGCTCATGAGTGCTTTTGGGTTTCCAAGTTGCTTTTCCTCAGCAGCTTGATATCATGTCCAGTATTAGCAAGCCAGATAAATATCAATAAGGTGGAAAGAAAAAAGCACAACTTCTAAGCCAAATTGGAATGCAAATTATAATTGTGTGGACTTGTTTAGTAGATTTTAAAAATGCCAAAGGAGGCTAAAAGAGGCTTTTGGTATTTCCTACTGCTAAACTGCATAGGAAAACATAAAGCTCTTATGATCCAAGATCCTTGCTTCTTAATTCAGAACCCACAGTTGTCCCTAGCCAATTCAAGTCTCAACCTTTCTCATCAGAATCAATCCAATAAATCAGATAAAATATTTGCAGTTCTTCAGAATAATGTAATCTGTAAATGTATTTAATTACCCATAAATCATGATTCATATTAAAGCTTAATGTGACACTTGCTAGCAGAGAAATTTAATCAATTTATTATCATTTGAAATTTGTTTATCCTCTTAAACAAAGGGCAGAGTTCATCTTACAAAATATTGGCCAAATTTGATTAAGTAATAGGCTTAAGAGCATATGAAATCAACAGATGGAACAGAACTGAGGAGTCCTGATTCAAGGCCCTTTTACTCAATTCTCAAGCAATATTTTCTTTATATCTTTAACTACATGGATTATTTATGGTTTTGTTTTCTGAATAGAGATGTAGCTCAAAGTTGGATTATCTGATTAATCTGTAGACAAAACTATGAAGATAATTACATTAACTTACAGAGGAAGAATCACTTAAATTTCACCAGATGCTAGAGAATTTTTCGTAAGGATTATCAGAGACATGGCATTTAGCGTCTATTTGGTCAAGATACTGTTCCACATATCCCTTCCTGTCAAAGAACTTATGCCTTTATTAAATATGTATCTGGCCTTGGGTGAATGCTGTTAGTTGATTCTAAAATATAGTAATCTATGTTCTCCAAGAGTTATTTGGTGAACATAAAATATGCACATTTGGAAGTTGCTTTATTTTTAGAACTAATTGAATTGATGTTAGTATTATTATAGCAGCCCCTGTTTGTCAATTGTGTACAATATTCTGGACATTGTGACTAGCTCAGGTTTCCTGGAAGTGACCCTGAATGAGGATCCTTGTGCCAGTGACTTAATGAGAAAGGGCTCCTAGGTGAATTCACTAAAGGGAATGAGGAGTGGGGGTGGAGAAGCAGGGCAGGGGGAGGGGAAATAGAAGGAAGGCAACCCGAATGCAATTTAGGCAAAGTTCTACAGAGGTCAGAGATCAGCCTCCCCCTACAGAAGTCTGTAGAGAAAGTTATGCCTCAGAGTATATCCCAGTTGTATGTGAGGGAGCTGGCACCAGTCAGTCATTGTTTGAAGGTCTTCTTGAGAAGAATGTAAATTCCCAGGCTTTCCATGACTTTAGTCTGGCAAAGCAGTCCCACAGGCAGTTCTTCACAGAGGAGGGGTGTAAAGAAAACATAAAGAAGATCCACAGAATTATCTGTATTCTTTGTATAAGGTGAACATTAATATCCAAAATTCAGTTGAAGAAACTGAAAGAAATTTAGCAAATTGTTCAAAATCACACAATAACGAAGGTCAGAAGTTGAATTTGAAAGATTCTTAATTCTTCATGATGATAATGGTGTCTCAGATTCGCATTGAATTGATTCAAGGCACTAAAATAAATGTGGTTTCTAATTACCTCAAAAACTTTCATAAAATAAGTGAGAAAGTGACAATATATGACTTAATACATATTGTTACTGGCAAAACATTTTCAGAAATGTTAAGTCCAAGTTTTTAATACTTCCAAATTAAATAACATGACATTGCTACAGTTAATTGTATAGAAATCGTCATGAGAAGAATTTCAGAAGACCTTTAGTTTCAGGGTCAGTTAGCAATAACTTTTTGATATGATGTGAAATAGTTTACTAAAATATACAAAACATTGGTGCTTGAACCCACCATTAGAGATTATCTGGTCTAAAGGGTAAGAGTACCATTTAAAATAAAAATACTCCTTGACGGGTGTTATTCCTTTAGAATTTACAAGTTTTCATGAACAGTCTCTCACTTTTCACCCATAATAATCCTCTAATCCTCTAATAAACATTTTTTGTTGTTCTTATTTTATACCTGAGACAGTTTAGGATCAAAAGGTTAAGAAAAATTTCCTTGTATCCCACCTAATTAGATTTATGATCTGAGCCCCAGGTATTTTGACTCAAGAACACCAATAGTGGAATCGATTGCACTGTAAAACAGTACTATAAAAACCAGTGCACTACATATGCACCATGTTAAATGTGCTACTAGACACCTTCATGTGCCTTTTATCTGAAGTCAACAAACCATTCACATTAAAACAACATGTGTGGCGGGAAGGAGAAATGTAGGCCCAATTGAAAATCAGATGAAAGCCATTGATTCTCCCTCCCAAGAAAAATTCACAAATGTACATTTACACACATTTTTCATATATAATTTTAGTTGACTTCATGACATCTGAGTCCCTGGATTAATAAACTTGTTTTAGAAAACTCTTCAAGTATGAACACCTTAGAGTACGATGAGCACGAGACAAATGCCTGAGAAGGCTTAGTCACACGGTATGCACGTGAGGAACCTGGAGCTCAGGAAAGAGAGGAGGAGGTATAAAAAATGTAGGAAGTTACCAAAGGTTCATTCTTATGTTCAACCCTGTTCACGGATGTCCCTGAATATTCTGTCATTCAATCTTTGGGATGAACTTTTGTGTTCTTCTACCTTCTCTAAGTTAACATCTTCTGATTTCCCCAATATGTAGATCTCTATATTCTGATCATTCTTTCATGTGTACACACTTCCCTGTCCCCCAGCTGCTCATCACAGGGGCCATGGGTATCACACAGTGTTCCAGGACAAAACCAATGGCGTGCTCCTATTAGAATAACTCAAGAATTATTTTATTCAAGACCTCGTTACAGAGATTTGGGCAGGCTACAGAGAATATGGAAAGGATAATAAACTACCTACTAAGGTTAGTAGCAGTGTAGTTATTACTAACCTTAGGTCTTGAGGGAAGATAGGGTATTTATTAGAACCTGGAAGCAAAGAGTTGTGTGAAGAGGACAATCTTAAAAATAGTTGTGACTTTGGTTCATGGACACGGCCTGCCTTAGATAATCATTCAATATGGGATTCAGAGGAATAAATACTCTTAACTTTCTTCTAGACCCTCTGATTTGGAGCATTGAATACCCATTGTCCAGCTGAACTCAACATGAAACATTAGGGAAACCTCTGTTGTAGTCCAATCAGTTCTTTCTTCCAAAAGAAAACAACTTAATCCTGGATTCAAGGTGCAAACAGAATGTATACAGAAAAGAAAGTGAAACAACATGTGTACAAACACATACACACACACATACATACCCAACTCCTCTTACCTCAGACAAGTCCCAGTTATTATCTACTCAAGATAAGATTCAAGTTGCTCCTCTTTATGGAGACTTTTCTGATTCCTTGCCCCATGCTGAATCTAAAGAAGGCCTTAATCCTTGGAAAGGTATACAACTTTGAGCCAAGCCACTATTCTGGCACTTGATCTGCCCTCCACTTGATTTAAAGAACTATTTGTCTTCGTTTTATCTTCATCTATTGAGAAGTGTCTTAAATGAAGACGCTATGTTGTATATAGTTTTGACTCCTTCCCAGCACTTCAATAGATGTTTGAGTGATAGACTGAAGGCTAAGAATTAGTTTTGCTTATCTAAAAGAGGGGTATAATTACCAGTCTTAAAGCATAGGTCTCATCTTTTTTTGCTTTCAGCGTGCCAGATTAAAAAGCATTTTATCTGGGTTGCTTGGATACTAATGTTTTCTTCTATGCTGTATGAAAAGACTTTGTAATGCTTTTCAAACAATTTGTTCAACCTTTTAATTTTCTCGGGCATGGAAGATATAGCCAGATGCATTCTAATTTTGATTTACTTACTATACCCAAATAAGATTAACGTGATACTTTTTCATATATTAATTTATTTTTTTCTCTCATTTAATACATGCTTCACGATGAGGTATGCATAAACAATTATAATCAAAGGCAAAAATCATTAAAATGATTATAAAAGGAATGGTACATTAACTGAGATAAGAAAGGGGGAGCTTACTTCTTGTGGGGGCATGAGGAGAGGCTTTCTGGGTGTTTGTGCTGAGGAGTGTGCTGACAGAGGCTTTTTGAGGGGGCTCTGACTAACCTGAGCTTCAGGAGAGACCAGCTAGGTGAGCCATGCCTTTCTGCCTTTGTTGGTACCAACTTTTTATTCTAGTTCTCCTCTAATCCTGTTTCTCCACCTCAGATCCATAAAGTGTTGGACTTAGAAGGGACTGGGTTCAACTGGTCAGTGATGAAAGGGCTACCTGGGCACAGAATTGGCTCAAGAATAAACAGCCGATTCTAGTCTAGTTTTGTTTATAGAAACCAGATGTTTTACCTCCCGGACCAAAGCTCATGTTACCCACATGCTCTTTTTTTCTGGAAATACCTAGTCGATCTCAGAGAGGAGAAGGGTGCTAAAAGTGTTGGCGTTGTGGAAGAATAGAGGGAATCTAAATATTTTGGAACTGACATGAATAAATCTATAGTTCTGCCTGGTTTCTTAATACAAAGTATGATCGGTGCAGATTCTAAACCTAGAGATTCCAATAGAGCTATAAATAATAATAATAGGAGATTCTTTTTTTCCATTCTGGAAATATGTTTCCAAACTTCTCATGCTTTGAGAATCCAAAATCTAGAGAAACTATAAATGAAGAGTAAGATTTAGGGTTGAGTGGACAAGCCAAATATTTTTTCAAGGAAGTAAAAAAGAGCATATTATAGAAGTGGTGAGAGAGAGAAGCATAGACTATGTGCCTTGGCACTGTTCTTAGTTGAGAAATGGATGTTCCATATATGACAGAGCTTTGGCAAGTATTAAAACATTGTCTTACTTCCTAAACTAATTATAAATAATAAGCAATAGAATTATTCATACCATAAAGCCTGCATTGTAGCTCACTGGAATGACAGGTTAATGGTTATAAAAGTAGAAAAGGAGGCTATATATAGTATAGGGATACATATATTTTTATAAAATTTCCAGCATTTATAACAGAAAGCAGAGCACTCTCTTTTTCATCCTATGATTGGAATAGCTTCTACTAAAAACTGAAATGACATTTAACAACATCCTAGTGATCTATAATACAGATTTGTAAAGTGAGGTGTGGCGTTTGATTCAGGAAGTTCTTGTCTGCATTTAAAAACATCTGATAGTCTATATGTTATTCAGATCTCTTCGTTTTTACCTAATGTCCTTTTTCTGTTCCAGGATCCCATCCAGAATATCATATTGCACTTAGTCGTCATATCGCCTCTGGACCCTCCTCTTGCCTTTATTATTGCTTAGCATAAAATCTTTCTCTGGTGCTTAAATTATTTTCAAATGTTCTTAACTGGAATAGGAGGATAAACATAGATTAAAAAGTGTGAAGATCAGGCTGACAACGCAATTACTTATATTTTATATTTGTATTACATCTGCCTCACTAATTCTGTGCCTTGGCTTTCACTTCCTGGTATTTTTAATATGAATTGAATTTACAAATTGATTTCGGTTTAGGGATGCATTACCATCTTGAAACATAAGAAATCACATGTGAGGAGGCTATCTGTGTGAGCCAGGAAGTGCTAAATGAGAGCCTCTCTCTCTGTGTCATGGAAATGCAACTTAACAATGTTTAAGCCTTTTATTGGATCTGCCAATTACATTTTAGCCTCAGGGCTCATTTAAAAGCATCACAGGAAAACAGCTCTTGCCAACACAGCTAACGAGACAGAATTAATACAAGGCATATTAACAGCATTTTAAAGAACATCATAATTGTGACACAATGTTCGAAGCAAAGATATGCTAAGGGAAGTATAGAATTAAGTGGGGTAATACTTTAATAGAGTTGATTAGTTTGGGGACATGGAGGACCTATCTAGCGCTGCTTGGAATGCATATGTATTCAGTGTATACCATATATGAATAATTTTCCAAGGCTCTGATGAAGTGAACACAAAGATGCAGTAGATATGATCTCTGTCCGTAAGGGAACTTAAAATGTAATGGGGGCATTCCACATGTGTGTGCAAATAATGGGCAAGGCAATGTGAAAGGCAGTGCTGAATGTGGAAGTAGCTGCCCCCAATGTACTAAATTAGGTGCTCTAAATGAGAAAACCACTCTTAACTCTACCCATTCTAGCCCTGAGGTCAGAAGACCAAAGCAGGATAGAACAACCAAAAAGCAGCCTGCAAGTGAAGGACATTTTAAAGTCACAGCAAATTGCCTGTGAAGAATGAATCTTGCTTCTCTCGTACGTATCAGACCCATAGGCTCTCTTAAATATCCTTGATACCTACAGAGCCTGTTAGCTTCACAGTGCAAATGGTAAGGAAAATAACCAGTTGGTGGCTGTGTAAGAGAGATACATATCTTGGTTTCCTGGTTTGAAATATTCCTCATTTTTAGTAATAGTTGACCTTGTAATAGGATTAAATAGCTAGTGAGTGGCCTAATCAATGGCCCAATTAGCAATGGCTCTCAGTCCTCAGTATCAAATGCCTGATTAAATGTCCCTACTATTACAGTTGACAAAGAAAGGACAAACTCTGGAGAGTAAACTGCAGTGGCCACCTCTTTGCAATGACAGTGACATTTAGGATTTTCATATCTTTGAACTCTGTGTTAATGTTTGGGTACATCTCCTGAAAACAGCAGATGTTGGTGAACTCCAGGCTGCACGGGACAATGTAAAAAACACCATATTCCACAGCCTAGTGGAGACAGTAAGTGTAATAGAATTGCATCAGAGAAGCATTCACTCACTGGGGAAAGCACTTATGTTAACCCCATTTATTGACTTCTTTGTAGCTCATTGAGTCTTTCTCTATAGGAAGGTAAAATGGAGTGGGGATGAAAGTTGGAGCATATTTGCATACAGTCTGGATTGATTTTCCTTATATGGATGTGGCTAAAATTGTGGCAGCTTTATTTCAAATAATTTTTGTGAATATAAAATAATAAAATGGAATGCATCATTCCACTGTGGGTTTGTATTTTCATGAGGAAAAGATAACAACCAATGGATATCTATTTTCTTCTAAAGTTCTCACAAAATACAAATTCTACAGAATAAATACAAGGCAGTCAAAGGGCTCAAATATAAATATAAGAGGCCCTGTAGTTCATTCAGAAGAACCTTGAGCTTAATATGAAATTGAATGTGTCGAGATAGGGTTTACCATGAAATACCTGCAACTGCCCACTAAACATTCCTGCAGGACTCTCTAATGCTATTTTATGAAGCTTGTGTTGCCATTTAAAAAGTTTTAACCATGACTACCAGTGATAGAGATAAGCAGTGATGACAGACATGATTGATACAAGACAGAGGAAGGAGAATAGGAAAGCAGGAAAAATTGTACAAGGAAGACTACGAAGATCAGTGGGAGAAAGCAATGCCTTTGGTTAGGAGAGTTAATGTGCTCAATACCATGATTCAGATATTCGTCTACAGCACCAATGGCTGTGAAACAAATGCTGTTCATTTCAGTGCTTAAAACTAAACTCTTGCCAGTCATAAATACACGTTAAAACTCCATGGACAGAAATAATATGCTATTTCCTAAATATTTGCAACAAATCCTTCTGAGTAGTGCTCATACAAACAGTAAGAACAACACCATAACCCAACAGACAAAGTGGGAAAATGACATGAATATAATGAATGAATGAATATAACTCCTATAATATTTGTGATTTCCTAACTTAAATTTTTCATTCTATTTGGCAAATATGTAATTGAATAATAAAGATTTGACAGGTTTGTTGCTAGGCACTGTGGGTGTAGAGGTGACCAGGAAGGTTTCTTGTTCTTGAGGAACACCCAGTCACTTTGTTAGGGACAGAAGTATAAACATACAAATTAAAATACAAACACATTAACAAACCGTTGAGAAAAGGCAGGGGAGGATTTCAGGAGGGGTTCATAAAAAGAATTGTTAAGTAATGAATTGGTCAGTGGTAGGAAGGTGTAGGGATGAGAATGATATTTCAGGTAAAAGAAGCAATATAATGAAACACGTTTGTTTTAATGAATGTGGAAGTCCTCTGACTAAACTAAAAGTAGTTAATTGCATTAGATTTTTTAAAATCTTATTTTTTTAAAGATTTTATTTATTTATTTATTTATTTGAGAGAGAGAGAGAGAGAGAGAGACAAAGAGCACGAGTGGGGGCAGAAGCAGAGCAAGAGGGAGAAGGACAAGTGGGCTCTGCACTGAGTACAGAACCCTAAGCAGGGCTCCATCCCAGGACTTGGAGATCGTGACCGGAGCCGAAACCAAGAGTGGGACACTTAATCGCTTGATGAACTGAGCCGCCCAAGCACACTTGCATTAGGTTTTTGACTCCCTCCCAGTCTCCCTCTGTGCCTCTGTATAACTATAGATAAAAAGAGAAACCTTGCCATGAAGAGAAAACATACCATACATCTAAATCTTCATTTCTGTTTGTAAAAAAAAAAACAAAAAACCACATCATATAGAAATTTGAAAGGTTGAATTTTAGAAAAATGACATTTGACAGTTCAGAAATCAGAATAGAAGCCATCTGGGCCATAATTGTGCCATAAACTTCAAAACAGTAAAATTACTTCACTCTGACAGTGAATAATAAAATTGCACATGTTTAGTGATATTTTACAAAACAAAATTTGAATCCTGGATATCTTTTGAAAAAAAAAAAGTCTATGTTTACTTATACAATTAAAGAATTGTCTAATATAACATGTTTTTTGATTGTTGTTAGAAACAGTATAAGAAGTTATAGAGTATGGGAGTTTGTATGGATACTCCTTCCTCAGAAGTAATTTCATAATTGAAAAGGGGGTGTACAGAGGATATATAGATAATTTCACAAATAATAATATGCCCATATATACATAGGTTACATATTAATACATTAAACGTCATTTCTCTCTGGATAATTTGCTGGCTCACATATCTTCATGGTTCCTTGATGCTATGATTAATTACTTCTACCTCCTCCTTAGCTTTCAAATATAATTATCTTAAATAGCACTTATTTCTGGTTGTTGTATACTGTGTTGGAGGATAATGGAAATGCAAGTAGGCTGAAATTTTTGTATGAGGTTTTAAGAGACAAAAGGAGCTTTTAAAATGTGATTTCGTTATATTTTGAGGTCAGAACTTATGCTTCTCCCACCCAGACGTGTACTTCTTCAATTTAGTAATGAAAGCAATAAAAAATATTCTTCAGTTGTCATTTTACTTGCACTTCTCTTCTACTTCAACTTTTGCAAAAAAAGAAAATCACTTATGCTGATTTAGAATTATATGCTGCAAATCTTGTGATCTGTAGTCTCCTATATTATGGGAGTTTTTTTCATAATCTATTTCTTTAACAGCTGAGCTAAACCATGTTCTCGTGCTTTAAGTAATTGTGTACTGGTTACCTACTAAAGAAATCTTCCACCGACTTTTTTCTTTGTGATATAAAGTGATGAAAATATATCATTTTCATTTTTGAAAATATATCTTGCTAATTAATATAAAGAGCTCATTTCCTAATTACATTAAAATCTCCTTGAATTCAGATCTGTTCTCTAAAGATTGACACAATTCTAGATTATTGGAACTTCAACATGTTCAACTTTATTTAGATAATTTTTATGACAATCTCGTATATTCTTAGTACAGAAAATCTGCACAGAATTAGAGCCCAAGATGGAGATCCCTGCTCCATCCCTTCCATTCTGAGTTTCACTGTTCATCTGAAAACACTTCCCTGAACAAATGCCTTTAAATTTCTATCATCCTAGGCATGTGGGGTGGGTTGTGTGGGGTGGGTGTCTTTATGATAATCACCTGTGACCAACAAAGAACAACAGACCCTAAAAAAGAAGTAAGCCATTGAAGGTGTTATCAATAGAGATGTTAAAAGTTCTCTGGTTAGCTTTCTAAAAAAGACCAACTCTAAAGGCCCTCATCGGGACCCCTCTCACTCTTGAGAGCCTTTTCGGTATCTTCACTTAATAAACTTCTATCACGTGACTCACACACAAAAAATAATAAAAAATAAATTTCTATCATGCTTACAGTGATGTTTGATTTTATTTTTCAATTTTAGATAGTATCTACTGATTTCTCTGTATGGAAGATGGGGATATAGTTCTTTTATATTACCCTCCCAAATATGTTTTTTTATTTTTTTCATTTCCTCGATGAGTTTTATATCATAATTTTGTTAAAAGCACAATTCTGTTTACCTTATTAAGACTTTGTAAGTATTATTCACAGCTGAACCAATAAGTGTGTGATGATTTCATTTCTTTCATACTCCTTCGGTATTCTAGGAATTAATAAATAATTATCTCTTTTTTTATTTGCTCAATTCTTAATTCTCTCTATTATTAATTCATCACCAAACTCTGCAATAATGCATATCACCTCTTCATGTGTGCTAACAAATTTGGAAATTAATAAAATTCATCTTTTTTTTTTCTTAGAGCTATTCCTCCTAAAACCCTCTGTCCTCTTGATTTGGTCTTGTGTAGATGATCTTTGAGTCTGCTGCACAAATGTCATCATGGAATTTCCTTCATCTCTGTCATGGGTCACAGCCTGTGTCCTGCAGCCAGTGCCTTCCACTTCATTCAGTTTCTTTCTTGTTTTGGTGGAGTGATCATGATTCCTGACAAAGGATTCAGGAAAAATAACTTTTTGAGAAATTGCATGTCTAAGAAAATAATCATTATATGCCTGTGAGTAAATGACAGCATTGTTATTTATATAATTCTAGTTTGGGAATCCTTTGCTTTCAGAATCATGAAAGCATTGTTTCATTGACTTCTAATTTCTAATGTTGCAGCTAGAGAAATCCAATGCCATTCTGCTTTATTACTTCTGTGGGAATTGATTCTTTTCCTTCTGGAAGATCTTAATGTCATTTAATTATCCCCAACATTCTAAATATTCATTTGATTAATTGATACATTTCAGTAAACGTGTAGCAATATTAGAATTGTTAACCTCTAGTCTCCTGGATCATACTTTATTGATTGGAGTACATGCTTACATACAGTTTATTTTTACTTTGGTCTTACTCATTCAGTTCATTTCCAAAATTAGATCAGCATCTTTCTGCCACCACTTCTCTTAAGTGAGGTTGTTTCATATATTTGTAATACAGTTAGATTGTTTTCTTGCTTTTCTTGTATTCTGTATCGCAGTCTAGAATTCTCCAACATCCTGAATATGTTCTTAAAAATTTGCATATGGTGAGATCCATCTTTTTGTGTGCTGCAAACTTCTTTAGGTTTTGATAAATGTGCAGTGTCATGTATCCATCATTACGTGATCATACAAAGTACCATACTTTGTTTATATACTCTCCTATTGAAGGACATCTTGGACACTCTCAATTTCTGGTCATAATGAATAAAGCTGCTTTATAAACATCTGTGTGCAGATTTTTGTGTGCAAATAAGTATTTAAATCATTTGGGTGAATACCTAGCAGCATATGGTAAAACTATGTTTAGGTCTGTAAGAATCTACAGTCTTCCACATAACTGTGCCATTTTGCCTTCTGACCATAATGAATATGAGTTCCTGTTGTGCCATATCCTCACCAGCAATTAACATTGTCAGATTTTTGGATTTTAGGGGCGCCTGGGTAGCTCAGTAGGTTAAGCGTCTGCCTTCGGCTCAGTCATGATCCCAGGGCCCTGGGATCGAGCCCCGCATCAGGCTCCCTGTTTAGGGGGGAGCCGGCTTCTCCCTCTGCCTGCTGCTCCCCCTGCTTGTGCTCTTTCTCTATCTCTCTGACAAATAAATAAATAAAACCTTTAAAAAAATTTGGATTTTAGTCACTCTATTATTTATGCAATGATGTAAAACGTCATTTTAATCTGAAATTCCCTAATGACAAATGATGTTGAATACATTTATTTGTCTTCTGTATAGCTCCTTTCTGGGAGATAGAGGTGAGCTGAAGGGAGACAGAAGGAGAAGCACAAAGATGGTGTCCACAACTTCCATCCCCAGAGACTATTTCTCTCTGTTTGTGTTAAATTAAATGTGTGCCCCTCAGGCCAGTGCTGTAGAAGGTCAAATGAGCCTCTTTTGCACAAAGTCTGGGTGCTTTTCAGTCAGCTGTCTCTGCACTAGGCTCTGGCTCAGATAAGACCCTCTGTAGGAACCCTTTAATTGTTTCTGAGTTTGCGATAGCTTGTGGTCTCATGGATGCAAGCCCCATTGGCTTTCAAAGCTACCTATTTTGGAGGCTCATCTCTCAGGTGCAGGTCTTAAAAGTTGGGGTGCCCTATATGCCCTATATGAAGTTCAAACCCTTTGCTCCTCAGGAAAAACCTCGGGGTTTTGAGTTCCATCCATTTGTGGGTGGCTGGGCTTGGGGGTGGACTGTGTGGAGAGACTGTGTCTCAGCCTCTCCTACCCACTCCAGTGTGGATTTGTGTAGGTGTTGCTCAGTTAGTTTTTGTTTTTCAGAGGAAATGTTTACATATGTAGCTGTAGATTCAGTGTTTTCATGAGGGGAGATGAGTTCAGGATCTTCTTACCTCATCATTTTGAACTGGATCCTGACTTCGAAGTTCTTCACAGGAAATTCTTTTTGGAGAAATGCACTAGACCTTCCATGGCCTTCAATTTCTTTTCATTAATTAATTAAATTAAAATAGCTTATTTTTGAAAAGATTCCACATTTTTCCCAATCTAACTTATATTTCCATTAATTTACTTCTGCTGTAATTCTTTTCTTTTTTTTTTTTGCCAGTCAGTATGAAACTACATACTTGGCAGTAATTTTTCTTTTCTTTTTTTCAGCTTCAGTAGGTGAGTAGGGGAAAGTACTTGATAAACTATTGCAGAACACTCGCCTCTCCTTTAAAGCTGCTCTGGGGCAACTACTTCTCACGTATCAGGCAGCTGCTTCTCACATATTAGACAATGGCATTAGTGGCTCTACCTAAAGGCTGGAAAACTCCTGTAGCTTTTCCAACTCCAATAAGCCATTCCTACCTTTCTGTACAGTCTTCCTTCACGTCTGTTCTAATGTTACCTCTTCCCATCCTGGTTACCTTCTTTCATCTGCTGTAAATCCAGCTTTGCTCAACAATTTTATGTGAAGAAGCATGATATTTTCTACTTGCATATCACACAGTTATCCCCACATTCTCAAGCTGCTTATGAGTAATCGCCTAAAAGTCATTTAAGAGAGACAGGACTACCGGATATAGTAAGGTCACTATAGAGGATCAATTTTCCAGGGTCCACAGTTTATGAAATGCAACTTTGATTCTTAAAAATATTCCATTTATCTAAATCATATTTACTGCTCTTTACATAGAATAAGATAGTGAAAACTTATTTTTAAAGGAAACAAAAGTTTAATAATAAAGGCAGTTTCTATCAGCAGAGTCGGGTATTTAGCAAGATTTTAAATGGAGGGTGTTAAGTAAATAAACATACATACTCGATAGTCACTTCTGTTATTTTCAATTTAGCCTTCAAGTGACTAGTTCAATACATGTCGGCTAAGTCTTTTCACTTTCAAATCTCCTTAGTTGGATAAAAATACTAATTTTCTTTGTGGATATTAAAATTTTCTGAAATAACTTTCCTGAGCCAGCCATTGTGAGTCAGTTTATTGTAATATACAAGCAAAGAGAGAGCCTGGCACAATGGAAATTAGATAAGAATTAGGACACCTACATTTATTATTCAATTTCAACATCATTTTGCAAGATGAATTAGGGCAAAGCATTTTATTTCCTCACAGTTCCAATTTTCTAGCTGTAAAATGGGAGGGCTATTAGTGTTTTCTAGATGATGTTTCTCATAAATCAGCTTTATGAACAGAGAATGAAAAGTAAGCATAAATTCAGTGTATTTAGAGAAATTATTCTAATGCTAGCCTACTCCTAAATTATCCTAGGCTCTTTTGGAAACTGATTTCACCCTCACAGATTAATATATTTGCATTTGGGTAGGAAGTCACATAATTCAGCAATTTGTTGGGTACTGTCAAAGTCAATTTTGTTCTGTAGCATAGAGTATAATTAGTCTGTTAGTGTAGTTAAAACATCTTATTAAAAGGGACTCATATCTTTGAGGAACTGCAGCCACTACTCAGGAATCATCTTCAAAGGTGACAATATTACAAGAACAAAAACCACAAACAAACAACAAGGGAAATACATAAAACCAAATTAGTTTAGAAAGGTGCCTTATCTCAGATCAGTTAATTCCTTATCCAGAAAGCTAACCTGGAATAGTTTCAACAGTTGACAGCCTTAGATATAACAAAATTCTGAATCTGAGCTTGCAAATATGTTAATAATATAGCAGAACATTATTATAATTAAAGATATTCAATAAATCTACCCAGCAACAGTAAAAATGCAGTGAAATGAAACCCTAAAATGCCACAGATTCCCAGTGTCCCTGTGCAAGGAAAATTTCCTACTCTCAGTCCTTGATGAGTCTTCCTGTAGTGGGGTTCTCTGTGAACCTCTTCGAATCTGTTGGGTATTGTCCAGCAGCTGAGCTCTCCAGGTCCTCTTTCCTGTTGATATGGTTACTCTGATAACTGCAGTCCTGCTCAGTGTCCTCCGCTGATTCTTAGGTGTTCTTCTCATGGAACAAATGTACTACTTGGTGCAAGATGGCAACAGTGGGGAAGGCCATGCATATGTGGGGCCAGGAGGTGTATGGGAACTCCGTACTTTCTGCTCAATTTTGCTGTGAACCTAAGAGTGCTCTAAAAAAAATAGAGTGTAGTAATTAAAAAAAGATGTAACTCTGGAAGCAGGATAGTTGTTAATATAATTTTTAGCATCTGACTGTAAAATATTTTCACTATTTTATTTCTCTGCAGAATACACACATAGAATAGTCCAGTAAAAACTACACACATATTATATATCTCTTTATTTCATATATATATGAAATAAATATTTCTCATATATATATATATATATATATATATATATATATATATAATGGACTAAATTATGTTTGCCCAAAATTCATATGTTGAAGCTCTAATCCCCAGTGTGACTCTTTGGAAATAGGGCTTTTAGGGAGGTAATTAAGGTCAAATGAGATCATAGAGTGGAACCCTAATCCAATAGGACTTTCTCCTCATAGGAGGAAGAAACACCAGGACAGAGCATATACAGAGAAAAGGCTATGCCAGGACTTACCAAGAAAGTGTCAGTCTGAAAGCCAGGAAGAGAGGTCTTGCCAGAAAGCAATCCTGCCAGCACCTTGATCTTGGAGTTCCGGTTTCTATAATAAATTTCTGTTGTTTAAGCCACGCAGCCCTAGACTAATGCTATATACATGTGTGTAGTACACCTGGTCAAGTACCATGATCTGATAAGCAACTTGAACAAACAGATCCCTATTATAATGCTGCTTTGGTGGTGCTGACAAGAACAGCATGGAGAGAGGGAGGAGAAAATTCTGTCTCTCTCTTCATCTTCCAGTCTAATGTCCCCTACTGACCCATTTATCTGATGTCTCATATTGGCTGATTTTAAAAGGAAGCCAGCTGGCAAAGGAGAAATGTAGTTTACAGAGTCACAGGACGGAATCACAAAGCAAGTGCAAGAATCACAGATCTCAAATCTCCAGTGCAAGGCTCGGTCTCCCAACCCTGAAATCATGACCTGAGCCAAAATCGTGAGTGGATAGCTTAACTGACTGAGACAGCCAGGCACCCTGGAAGTCCTCGTTATTGATAGAGTTGTCCTTTAATTCACTGAATACATATAATCCCATTATAAGCAAGGGAATGTGATACAAATATGTATTATATATAAGCCTTAACTTCAAAAACAAAACAAAACAAAACAACCTTAACTTCAAGATGAAATCATCTATGTTCCTAAGTAAATAAAATATGAGGTACTTTATTTTGTGTGTACCAATTAGATTCTCTATGTTACAGGTGCTAGAATACCTGAGAAAGTTGCTTATGGAGGAGAAAAAAAAAAAAGATAAACTTGGGTGAAATCCCTGAAGAGTCCTGGCTCTACTGGTTTTAGTTCAAACCTGTCCACCTCGTGGGCTCCATGCTTAGCACAGAGTCTGCTTGGGATTCTATCTCTGCCCCTTCCCCATGCTCTCTCTTTCTCTCAAATAAATAAATAAATCTTTTTAAAAATAGAATAAGATCAGGGGCGCCTGGGTGGCTCAGTTGGTTAAGCGACTACCTTTGGCTGAGGTCATGATCTCAGGGTCCTGGAATTGAGGCCCGCATCGGGCTCCCTGCTTAGCTGGAAGCCTGCTTCTCCCTCTCCCACTCCCCCTGCTTGTGTTCCCTCTCTCACTATGTCTCCCTCTGTCAAATAAATAAAATCTTAAAAAGAAAATCCTCATAAAAAATAGAATAAAATCAGATCCACTTGAAGTAAATGAAATGAGGAGGGGAAACAGTGATTTCAAAGAAGAAAATTGGAATTTTTATTGCCAGAAAAAAAGGCTAATAGATATGTATCAACAAGAGGACAGATATCTAGTATATGATGTGATTGTCATAATGAAAGACAAATCTACGGGCATTCAAAGGTGGAAGAAGGTAGTTTTGAGCAAAGTCATCAAAGAGATGGTATTTGAGTTTCTCCAAGAGGAACTTTGAAATATAGTGAATGGGAAAGTACATTTTCGGAAAACAGAAAAGAGTGGGCAAAGATAAAAAAATAAATTGAGGTATGCATGGGAAACATTATAGTGTGGTCAGGGAATCTGAAGGAAAAATACCAAGGACTAAGAAAAGTAGTTTGGCATCAGATTATGGAGCACTTTGGCAGTCTAAATAATTTAATGTTATTTCAGTGGGCAGTGTGTAACCATTGGTGTTTTGTTTTTTTTTTTAGCAGAGAAATGATGCAATTGTACTAATTACAGGAGAAAAATCCAATAACAACAGTGCTTAGAATAAGCAGAATTGGAAAAAAAGCGGAAGAAGACCATTTAGAAAGCTGTTACCATAGTCATAACATGAAATAATGAGACTGGGACTGATATAGTAAATTTGGAATGACAAAAGAGAAGGTGAATTCTTGAGACATCGGAGGTAATAGGAGCAGCAGGATTGGATTTCAATGGCAAGGGAAAAGGGGGAATTAAAGGTGATTTAGTGGTTGTATAAGGGAATAGTATCTATTAAATGCCTTTACCAGAACAATGGAACATATAATGAATAGCATATTTAGCTAAATAAATAAAATCTTATTTTAATAAGATAAATAAATAAATAATAGTTTATTTTTATTAATAATTAATTAATTAAATAAAACCAATGCATTTTATTAATTTGTTTTGAAATATATGTTTTAAGTTTTATCAAGGGCAGAATAAGTAACAAGAGTGTACTAATCTATAATGATGTATGTATTAGTTTCTTATTGCTGTTGTAATGAATTACCACAAACTTAGTGGATTTAAATAACACAAAGGTGTTATCTCACAGTTCTGGAGACCAGAAGTCCAAAATGGGTTTCACTAGAATAAAATCAAGGTGTGGGCAGGGCTGTATGTCTTCTGACAGCTCTAGGGGAGAATCTGTTTCCTTGCTTTTCCCAACTTCTAGAGGCTACCAGTATGCCTTCACTCATGGCCCCTTCCTCTGTTTTCAAAGATGGCAGTAAACATCTTCAAATCTCTCTCTGACTCTCACACTGACTCTTTCGCCTACCTTGTTCATTAATAAGGGCCTTTGATTACATTAGGTCCAACAGGATAATTTGGAATAAGCTTCCCATCTCAAGATCCTTAATTTAATTATCTGCCAAGTCCCTTTTGCCATGTAAATTACCACATCCATAAATTCTAGGGATTAGGTTGTAGGCAAAAGAGGCCCTAGTCCAACCCTGGAGCTGTACTAGAAACCAGCTCCCCCTACCTGTGGGTACCTGAGTGACCCGAGGACAATACAATCTGGCCACCTGCAATAACTCCACCTCATAACAGCTGAACGGTTCACTCCAAGGAAATTGCACCGATTGGAATCAGTTCTGAGTCAGGTTTATATCCTGAAATCCCTGTTCACCTTCCCAGGCTGATGAACCCATTTCCCCTGTTGTCCCACGAGCAGATGGATGGCTCTAGCATATGTTCACACATAGTTCTGAACCAGGTGACAAAAAACAAAAAATAAAAACAAAAAGCCAAGTGTACATTGTTTGTTTATTTGCTTGTTTATTTGGAGAAACCAGTTTAATTTCTGATAGAGTTTTCATACAGTGGTAGTGCCTGGCTCAGGGCTACACAGGAAGAGGCCAAACCCTTGCCATGCTACCTAGGTCTCTGAAAATGGGAGCAGAAATAAAAGAGTTTAAGGCTGAGGTCATTGCTATGTCCCCGATGCAACAACCTAGAAAATCATGTTAATCAAGGAAATAAAAACCCCTCTAACATCTAGGAAACTGCACTCTTAAAAAAATAAATCAAATAAAAATAAGATGCCCAACCCACGGCTCTCAGGATGATGAACTCCTGTCCACTTCGAGATGTGGTTGCTGAAGGCAGAGTCCTCAATCAACCATGGATCCAGTCATCACTTGGGGTCATGAGAGAAGATGATGTCTAGCCGGGTCTCATGATCCTTGTTTGGTGCAGATCCCAATGATGTCTCAGGAGAGTCACACGGGGACACCTTGTAGGCTGAAGCACTCAGTGAGGAGGAGAGGGGCAGAACCTGCTTTTTGACTGGGGCAGAACCAAAAAAAAAAAAAATTGTGTTCTCTGAAATGGGGGGAGAACTGGCATTATTCTGCCAATAACAGTATATAATATGATAAAAACCTAGGGGAAAAAAGCACCTTGGCCCAACATTTCAAAATCTTGGTAATACTATGTCCTTTTTCTGAGGGTTTAAAACAAAATCAAAATTGGGTTGGCAATATCTAAAATAAATGCTGCATTGAGCTGTTACTCTTTCACATTCCTCAAATTATTATATTCAGAAACCATATACTTGATTTTTTTTCTTACAGTTTAGGACACTGTGGTAGACTGGAAAAATCATGATTATTGTATTTGAAGAGTCTCATGAATAAAAGTGGTGTTTATTTTTCTACCTGTTGCAACTAAGTTTTAGCCAGTGTTCATTAGCAAACATGACACAAGTTGAGGTTTGCAAAAGACATGTGTGTTGAGACTTGCCCTTCCATCTTTTTTCCATCAACATGTGATAAGCTGGGCTATGCTCCTGGAGGAGGAGAGACCACATGGAGCGAGGCATCAGCCACCTGTGTGTACTAGCCATCCTTGCCATACCAGCTAAGGGCTCAGACCCCTGAATAAGGTACTCATAGACCATCCAGTCCCCACAAAATGGTCCAGGGCATAAGAACAACCAAGTCACATACATGTGAAAATAGTAAATGTTATTGTTTTAAGCCCCTAAGTTTTGGGGTGGTTTGCTCTGCCACAAAAAATAACGTTATAGCAGCAATGTCCACAATAGCCAAACTGTGGAAAGAGCCAAGATGTCCACCGACGGATGAATGGATAAAGAAGATGTGGTATATATACACAATGGAATATTATGCAGCCATCAAAAGGAACGAGATCTTGCCATTTGCAACAACGTGGATAGAACTGGAGGGTGTTATGCTGAGTGAAATAAGTCAATCAGAGAAAGACATGTATCATATGACCTCACTGATATGAGGAATTCTTAATCTCAGGAAACAAACTGAGGGTTGCTGAAGTGGGGGGGGGGTGGGAGGGTTGGGGTGGCTGGGTGATAGACATTGGGGAGGGTATGTGCTATGGTGAGCGCTGTGAATTGTGCAATACTGTTGAATCACAGATCTGTACCTCTGAAACAAATAATGCAATATATGTTAAGAAAAAAAAGAAGATAGCAGGAGGGAAAGAATGAAGGGGGGGAAATTTAGAGGGGGAGACAAACCATGAGAGATGATGGACTCTGAAAAACAAACTGAGGGTTCTAGAGGGGAGGGGGGCGGGGGGATGGGTTAGCCCGGTGATGGGTATTAAAGAGGGCACGTTCTGCATGGAGCACTGGGTGTTATGCCCAAACAATGAATCATGGAACACTACATCAAGAAATAATGATGTAATGTATGGTGATTAACATAACAATAAAAAAATTTAAAGAGAAAAAAATAACGGATCAGAAATTACTGTGGTGTGTTCATCTAGCTATTGAAGGCAGCTGCCTGTGATAGAAAGAAACGACCCTCTAGAATGTCACTGCATTTCTTATCAAATGACATGAATTGACACATGATGTTTATCCTTATTGTGATAATAAAATAATGATTTGGTATTGTATCATTTCTGAAAAGTCATACTGAGTAAACAAATTTTACTAATTAAAAGCCATAATCCTCTTAAGCACTTTATGTAGCCTGTTCAGCCTTTTCAATCTGGGATATTTTTGAGTACCTCATATGGCCATCTCTGACTTTCTGCCCACCACATTTCACTGCAGCCTCCTTGAGGAGCACAACTTCTCATGTCAAGTAGGAGAGCCGAGGTTCAAATTTTGTGAATGCTTGACAGATTCACAATCTAACATCGTGGTCCTATTTCCCCCATATTTGTATGATTTTAGAAAAATGTTAATTTAAGTTCATCCCAGGGTAATGCATTAGAGAAAAAAAGTAAGAAGATGTCATCTTTCATCTCCCAAAGCTCAAGTCAAAAGAGAAGTCTTTCGGGGCGCCTGGGTGGCTCAGTCATTAAGAGTCTGCCTTCGGCTCAGGTCATGATCCTGGGGTCCTGGAATTGAGCTCCACATCAGGCTCCCTGCTCTGCAGGAAGTCTGATTCTCCCTCTCCCACTCCCCATGCTTGTGTTCCATCTCTCGCTGTGTCTCTCTCTGTCAAATAAATAAATAAAATCTTAAAAAAAAAGAGAAGTCTTTCTCAAACAGAAAGGACAGGGCAGCTTTTTTTGGGTATTTCTCTTCCCATCTGAACAACACAAAGCATTAAATATGCTCCAGATTGGTGCTACTTCTTATTGATGTTTATTGTTAAAAGGGAGATAATTTTAGAAATATTTAATGATTACATTTTTTTATTTACCATAAGTCTTATCCTGTGGCTCCTTCCCCATTTATTTATTTATTTTCATTCTGTGCCTTTTTATTTATTTCTTTTTTTAAAATTTTTTTATTGTTATGTTAATCACCATACATTACATCATTAGTTTTTGATGTAGTGTTCCATGATTCATTGTTTGCATATAACACCCAGTGCTCCATTCGGTATGTGCCCTCCTTAATACCCATCACTGGGCTAACCAATCCCCCCTCCCCTCTAAAACCCTCAGTTTGTTTCTCAGGGTCCATAGTCTCTCATGGTTCGTCTCTCCCTCCTATTTTTCCCCCTTCATTTTTCTCTTCCTACTATCTTCTTTTTTTTTTTTTAACATATAATGTATTATTTGTTTCAGAGGTACAGGTCTGTGATTCATTAGCCTTACACGATTCACAGCACTCACCATAGCACATACCCTTCCCAATGTCTATCACCCAGCCACCCCATCCCTCCCACCCCCACCACTCCAGCAACCCTCAGTTTGTTTCCTGAGATTAAGAATTCCTCATATCAGTGAGATCATATGATACTTGTCTTTCTCTGATTGACATATTTCGCTTAGCATAATACCCTCTAGTTCCATCCATGTCATTGCAAATGGCAAGATTTCATTTTTTGATGGCTGCATAATATTCCATTGTATATATATGTACCACATCTTCTTTATCCATTCATCTGTTGATGGACATCTTGGCTCTTTCCATAGTTTGGCTATTGTGGACATTGCTGCTATAAACATTGAGGTGCACATGCCCCTTCAGATCACTACATTTGTATCTTTGGGGTAAATACCCAGTAGTGCAATTGCTGGGTCATAGGGTAGCTCTATTTTCAACTTTTTGAGGAACTTCCATACTGTTTTCCAGAGTGGCTGCACCAGCTTGCATTCCCACCAACAGTGTAGGAAGGTTCCCCTTCCTCTGCATCCTCGCCAACATCTGTCATTTCCTGACTTGTTAATTTTAGCCATTCTGACTGGTATGAGGTGGTATCTCATTGAGGTTTTGATTTGAATTTCCCTGATGCCGAGCGATGTTGAACACTTTTTCATGTGTCTTTTGGCCGTTTGGATGTCTTCTTTGGAAAAAGGTCTGTTCATGTCTTTTGCCCATTTCTTGATTGGATTATTTGTTCTTTGGGTGTTGAGTTTGAGAAGTTCTTTATAGATTTTGTATACTAGCCCTTTATCTGATATGTCATTTGCAAATATCTTCTCCCATTCTGTTGGTGGTCTTTTGGTTTTATTGCTCCTTCCCCATTTAATCAGAGACATTCCCAATTGAGAAGGAGGGCAGAGTCATTTTAAAAGAACAATGGGCTTGGTTGGGAAGTGGCTACTTACAGACACAGCAGAAATAATTGGAAAAAAGATCTGAACATTTTACACATTTTATTGTTTATTTTTTTCTTCTACTTTATGTATCTCAACTCTAAATTTTAGTGCAGAGGTATATATTATCTCTTCATTCCCAAAACGGTAGGGTCAGGATGGCTGATAGAGTCATATGTAAGTGGGAAAAAAATGTGGATATTTTATCAAGAGTCATAATCTTACATGTATGGCATCCAGGTTAATTCTGAAGAGAGTGTTTCAGATTCTCATTGGGAAAACACATTGCTATAATATTAATAGCACAATGGAGAATAAATTATTTTCCATGTTATTGAAACACTTACCCTAATAAACTAGAATTCATGCTTCTTTTTATAATGTGAAAGAATAGTATACCAAATTGAGAATAAGTGGTAACTCAAAATGAGCTCCCACTTTATTTCTTTAATGTATGAAGTAGAAAGAAAGCAGTATAACTAGAATTTCATAAATAAAAACTTCTGAAATATAAAAATTCAATATATTTTAACATTTAAATAATGACACTAGAAATCGATCTCTTTCAAACTTATAAATAAAGTAAATGTCTTTCTAAAGTGATTCTTCATAAATTAGAATTTTTTAAAAGTTGTCCTTATGGGAATAATCTCAGGGCTGTCAATTTCCAGTTTGGAGAAAGTAATTGTTGAGCACTGTTCCCAGGGCAGTGGATACTATCATGCTTTTCAATAACTATTTTTGTGAGCATTTTCAATTTTACCTTTTTTTCATTAAAATATCTTGCCTCCAGCTCTTCTTGCTTCTCTAACCCTGTACATGCTTATTTTATATAAAATTTTGATAAATGTCATTGATTGTGGTCATAACTTTGTGATAATACTATTGTACTGACTTAGTTTTATGAGAATTTTATCCAGAATTCTCATAAAACTAAAATCACTTATATATCCTATTAATTCATCATATGTCATTTCAGTGAGGCTAGACTGACATTGTCTCTTTTCTAAATAATGTATTTGAATCCTTTAATAATTAGAGTAAAAAGAATAGCCCTAGAAATCAGGATACCTCAATGTATTATATAGTGTGTGTTTGTATTTAATAATTAATTCTTGAATGCATATATGCATATTTACATTTACATACCTATGTACAAATATTTACTTGCAAAAATATTTTAAGCAGCTTTAACAAATCATGTCATAGCATGGCAGACATGCAGCCGAGTAAAATACAAAGAATACTCTAAATGGCTGCCTCTGTGACAAGTAATATTATCTAACATTATACCAGCCTCTTAACTCATATCTTTTCTTCCAGTCTCTACATTTGCAATTTATTCTTTACATTTCTTCTAGAGAATGATCTTTAGTTTACAGAGAGGACCATTTTACTTCCCTACTCAGATCACTTCGGTGGAGGTTTTACTTTCTGTTGACTTCTCAAAATGTTAAAAGTTCTTAGGGACACATTCTCTCCTTCTCTGCCCTCTCACCTCATCACCCACCATTCCGTGCACCAGCGCTACAGTCCAGACATACACGACTACTGAGAATCACCCTAGTTCACTCTGACGTTGTGCAACTCCAGAGTTCTTTTTCTTTTTCTTCTGTATAGTGCCACCTCACCATTAAAGCACTTACCTTTCTCATTCAGTTTGTGAATCCTGCAAAATTCAGATTAAGCAGTTTTCCTCTTGGAAGCCATTTCTGATGTTGCATGCAAGGCTAATCACTTCTTTTTTTTTTTTTTTTTGCCACCAGTGTGCTAATTATTCAATTAGTAAGATGTAAAGAGGAGTATTAAGGAATAAACTTTTAATTAAATTATTTCCTTCTCCTAATGGATCATGAGTACCATGACAGTGGAGATTTACTTTTTAATTTAAAGTACCTAACAGAGTCATTGGAAAATAGAAAGCCCTCACTAAATATTGATGAAAATAATTATATATATAATTACAAAATTACATATACTCTTAATCAAACAGACGTACACACACATATAATACAAATATATTCTTAAAGTGTTAAGCTGGAGGAATTTATTACAAAACTAATTTTATTTTCCCTGATCTTAAAGCAGAGAAGGGGTATTGAGTCTCTTTGCCTAGAAGGAAGCATGCTAATTTTTCATTAGAAATAACTTTCTCCTATTTACTATTCTCTAAGAGGACTAGCACATAGTCTTCAGTTTTCCCATAAAATGACACAGATATAAATTAGAGAGTCTAAGTTGCTTCACATTTTATTCTTTTATAATTCTAATAAAGTGCCTTATATTCCATATATAAAAGCTAATTCTAGTCAGTTTTGGATTGTAGCTTTTGTTGAGTGATATATTGAGCCAAACACAGAGGAAAGATATCAGGAATAGATTTTGTAATTTTATATTCTTGAAAAAGAACCCTTTATTTTCATGACTTATTTTAATGATTCCAACTAAGAGCGTTCTTCAATTTTTTCTTCTAAAATTAATCAGTTCTTAGTTAAATCTCAGTAACATTTGAATCTTGATCAAAATGAATTCTACTCATCATTCTCATTATAATGCTCAGTACTCGACACTTTCCCCCGGAAACCTCATGAGTTTTAAAAAAATTTTTAAATGGCTCACAAATAAAGATTAAAATAAAAGAAAATAAGCAACAAAATATTCTGCCTTATTTTTGGAAAGGAACTTTTTCTTTTTGCCAGTGTAGAAATAAAGATCTTTCTCATCTGTGTTTTTTCTCCAAATATTCATTATTCTAAATACACAGAGGAGAAGAAACTGTCTATTGTTTCTTAGTTCCTTCAAGAAACATCAAATTTTTTTTCTTTTGGCCTTAAATCATTTTAAATCAGCAACTAAAATATGTAATTTTTGTTCCTTAATCTGATACAAAAGAAAGGGAGAGTTTTTAATTTTATCATATTATATTTTATTTAATTGGAACAGTGGAAATAAAGCCTGTTTTAATCACAACTTTGGTAACATAGTTGACTCAAGTGAATATTTGAAAACAGTTAAAAGGAATATTTCTAAAATTTAAAAAAACATAACAGAAAATTCCAACCACAGAGATTCGAGTTGTTTTTCACTTGTAAGTACTTTGTCCATGAAAGAAAGGAAACAAGACAATGGCTTTTCTTTTCTCTTCTGCCTCAGAAGAATCCCAGAGAACAGTTGGTTTGTTTAATAGATGTGTTCTGTTCTGGTGCTATTTTTAAATTACTAGGTATATAAATCCTAATGGAATTTTGTTTACTTCCCATGCCGCTTTCAGTCCCTCCCCCCAATTTATTTTGCAATTGTTGGTCTATTGCAATGCAAGAAATTCAATAGAACATTAATTATCAGTATACTATTTAGAATAGAATGATCACTGAGATGACTTAAACTTGAGATGGCCCAAACCTAATTTATTAGGATGGGCATGCCCAGTACCTTCCAAAAAGTGTCATTTCCCATCTCTGAGTGATGCCAGCTTTTGGACAGTCACCTAAGCCAGGCTGAACCAGAAACCTAAAAATTATTCGTAGCCTGTCTATGTTTCACCTCTGATATCAAATAAACCTCTTAATTCTGTTAGCAGTCTCCACCTCTCATTCCATTTCTGCTGTCATGAAACAGATCAAATACAAACATGTAGATTGGATATGATGAAAGACCAAACAAGCAACACTGAAGGATGAGCTGATACCTCCTCTGGGAGAAAAACTGGACTTACTTAAATGAGGTGGATTCCCCAACTTCAGTTCTCCACTTCTGTAACTCAGTCCACTGCACGCCTGGACATGCTTCTGGGTCTCCTGTAACTCTCCCATGGGATTCGAGGGGCAAGGAGAAGTGATGCAAACATGCTGATGCTGATGCTGCGGTATGATTAGTGACATCCTTTGTATCAGGAGTCATATCTTCTACCAAGATCTATGAATCAGTAACATGTTGATTTATGATGTGGTACATACAGTAAAATTAACCTTAGTTCTGACATCAACTTTTTTATGTTAAACATTCACTTATACAGTAATCCCATTCCTAGGTATTTATCCAAGGGAAATGAGGACAAATGTCCACTTAAAGATCCTATGTAACCCTTGGTTATGGATTTGTTCATAATCATCCCCAACTGGAAACAAGCCAACTGTGTATTAACTTTGAATGGATAAAGAAAACAGTGATGTATCTACAGACTACTACTCAGCAATAAAAAGGTACAAACTAATGACAAATGCAACATGGGGAATATCAAAAGCATTATGCTAAATGAAAGAGCTGTATGCAAAGGCTCCATACTGTATGATTTTATTTATACGAGATTCTGGAAAAGGCAAAATTATAGGGACAGAAACCATACCAGAGATTGCAGAGGATGGGGGAGGGAAATATGTGAGAATCGACTGCAAAGGAGCATCGGGGACATTTTGGGATGATGAAATATTCTATAACTTGACGGTGATGTAATTACACAACTGCATACATTTGTCAAAACTCATTGAACTTTACACTTAAAAAGGGTGAACTTTCATTATATTTCTATGAAAGAATGTTTGTAAATTCAGTTAAATGTTTGTTTTGTTTTACTTAAATCAGTTTGCTTATCAGAAACTCAAATACTTGTCAGGTAAGGAGAAATGAGAAATGTAAAGTTTCCGACTATTTGAGAGTTAGTTTGTTGTAGGGAAAAGCACATGTTTCCAGAAGTAAGGATACCTGGATTCAAGTCCTGGCTCTTCCACAAACCGTGGGCCATATTTGAGACTTCCAGGATGTGAGGTTGCTTCAGAATTAAAATAAAAGGACTGTGGATGATTCTGAGGTGAGTTTCAGTATTTAAGCTTTCCTGATAGAGCTTAAAAACCACCCATACAAAATTCCTCTACCCAATAGTGATTGCCTAGAACACCCACTAATATTCACTTCAGATACAGCACACTATCCTGAGCATCATAAAATTTCCAAGTAATTAACATCAATATTGAAGGTAGTTTCTGATAATTCTTTGGATGTCTTGATATTTTCCCTTCTTGATTTTCATTGTGGAGATTGGCTTCATGTCTGGATAAAGTTTGTTCACTTTCTCACCAGGGAACCTAAACTATTCTCCCAGATATGGTAGCAAGAAAAGTACAGTTAAATTTTCATCTCTCTTTTTTCCTGTGCACAATGAGATTCTTCATTGGGATTCACAGTTGCCAACTAATCCAGCGTGGCTGAAGATGTAAAGACTCAAAGCAGATTTGCAGCTGAAATTAAATTCAGCTGCTTACTCTGAAGACAAACTTTTACTCTCATACTTCTTTGCTGATGGAGATTCATTTACTGAACTCTTGAAATATTCTCATTCAAAGCATTCACCATTCCAATTCCATTCTATATAATTCAGAACTTCCTAAGTGTTATAGAAAATAAAGGGATTGGAATTTGTTATGATAGCTTAGAACTTCATTTGTAGGAACTTCCACAAGAGGTCTACCAATTCCATCTCTTTTAGTATATTGCATAAGAGAATGGATCACAAACTTAAGTTTTCATAAAAATCACAAGGAAGACCTATTTAAATACAGTATTGGAATCTCATTCTCGGAAATTCTGATTTAAATATTTCTCAGGTAGGATCTGAGAATCCTTTTTTAAGCAAGCAGAACAGGTGACATTGATTTAGATTATTGGTGACCATATTGAGACTCTTCTCAGTATATAGCAGGATCTCTCATATTAACAAGAGTTTTGCAACTTCTTTGACCCCAACATGCAAATTCAAGCTCCACAGATATCAGCTCTTCATAGATGCTCATTCCTATTGCTCTTTCCTTTCTGCTGGCACAATGGTAGAACAGATACTCAAAGCTCCTTACCATGACCATTACAATAGCATCCTGAATCCTCTTGATTTTAATCTTGTCCTTCCCAAACATTCCATGCGTGATTTACCTCCTATAACTGTTTCCTGACACTCCTCCATTCAAAAACCTTTCAAATCCCTCTGATTTCCATGTAGTAAAGGTCAAAACTGTCATTCAAGCCACTTCATCCTGAACAGTCAGTGTTATGCTGTAATATTCTCTTTGCCCGAAATACCATTGTTCGCAATCTATACTTGACAAAATCCTACTCTATCCTCTGATTTCTAATTCAAATATCTATCTTCTTCATGCAGCCCTTTCCAATCCTCTTAAGCATAAATAACTTCCACAGCATCTTATGCACATCTCTATCATATACATAATAGATGCTCAATAAACATTTAATAAATGAAAAACTGATTACATGATCAGCTCCAGTTGCTATGACTCATTCTCTTCTTACATCCGATTAGTCATTCATCTTTTTTCATTTTTAAATGTAATATTTATTGAGGAAAACACACACATAAATGTGCAACTAGATGAATTTTCACAAAGTAACCAGAAGCCAAATTGGGAGATGGCACATGACCAGCAGCCCAGAAGCAACCTCATTGTCCCTCCCCATTCCTATTCCCTGCGAAACGCAACCATTATCCTGACTTCTGGCATCATAGATTAAATTGTCTATTTACCTAAGATGAATGAAGTCATACAGTATGTACTGTTTTGTGTCTAGCTTCTGTTTTTGAAAATTGTGTTGGTGAAGTTTACCTATATTTTTGCATGTTAGCAATTGTTTCTTTATTCTAATTTTTACGTAGTAATCCATTGTATAAAAATACCATGAATTATCTGCTCTATTTGTATGGGTATTTGAATTGTTTCCAGTTTTTTACTCTTGCTGATAATGTTACTATAAATATTTTATACGTGTCTATTGATGATTCTTTGCAAACATTTCTGTTGAGCACATACCTAGGAGTGGAATTTCTGGGTCAGACATTGTTGATCTTTTTTTCCAAATATTTCATCAATACATAGTATTTAACCTTATTTCCATTGAACTCATTAATTCAGGCCTAGGTAATTTTTAATTGGGATTAGTACAGTGGCCTCAGAACTGGTCTTCCTGCCTTTATCCATCATTACCACCCAATTTTGGCAGAGCAATCTGTATAAAACACAATTTCCATCATGACCTCAACTGCCTGAAAATTTTTTACAGATACCCTGTAATTTACAGAAAAAAATAGAAGTTTTATATCTGACATATGATTTACTTTATGATCATGCCAGTGTTAATTTTTTAGCCTCATAACCTCCAATTCTAACAGCATTTCATTTCGGTAGTCTAAAATTTTATTACTCTTCTATACTTCTTTACATTAGCCACTCTTCTATAATGTAATTAGTCAACAAGGACTTAACTTGAGTATAGAGGTGTTTTCTTTTTGATGTTTTTAGGGAAATTCTTCTTGGCCTTGAGGTCACTCCTATTGAGTTCTGGCCTCATGTAGGCATTGGCTGACCCTTAGCTCATAAAATATTTTTAGTATTCTTTAAATTATTTAACAAATACTGTTGGAGACCCTAGGCCTCCAGTTTGAATCACAGAGGGTTCTGAATGCTGTATTTACCCTTTACAGATGGAACAATATTTATTGATCAAGGGGTCCTGGTGCGCTGAGTCTCCAGGTGGGATTAAGTAGTACCATCTGTAGAACTACGTTAAGATTCCATGAAAGAAGCCTACCAAATACTTACTGGAAATTTTATTTAAGAGAGCAGTGATTGGGGTTGAGTGATGTAGGAGGCAACCAAAGATCTCTTGATTTCCAGAACTTTTTCTCCATCTAAGGGCATTTTTTTGGAACGCTTGGGTGGCTCAGTTGGTTAAGCAGCTGCCTTCGGCTCAGGTCATGATCCCAGGGTCTTGGGATCGAGTCCCGCATCAGGCTCCCTGCTGAGCAGGGAGCCTGCTTCTCCCTCTGCCTGCCACTCCTCCTGCTTGTGCTCTCTCTCTCTGACAAATAAATAAATAAAATCTTAAAAAAAATAAAATTTAAAAAGGGCCTTTTTCTCAGGAAGCAGGGGCTAGAAAACAAAGTCCAGATTATTCATTATAGAAAGATTTCTTGATGGTAAACTACAATTTTGGCAGCAACTGAATTGGGAAATTTGATATGAGCCAAGACTTGGAATTTATCTATGCAATGGAGAAATAGCAATTATTTATTTTTAATAGGAATTATTATTATTTTAAGTGCACCACTCCAGTGAGGGCAATGAAGCCAGAGAGCAATAAGATAGCATAAATCCTGGCTAGCAATTGGTCAAATTTAGGGTGCTAGAAAGAATTTAAAAAAGGACTAAGTTTTAAAAAATAATAAACAAAGAGGCATGGACCCAGTCTAAAAATGGCTGGATGATAGGAATTCAGACAGTAATCAATTTGAGTAAGTAAATAGAATTTTGTATGGAGCTCATGGCTCTTTGAACAAGAGTGTTCTCAACACATTCTCCTGCCGGGGAACTCACCTAATCTTTAAAAAAAAATAGGAGGTTCCGAATTTGCAGATTAGGCAAACATAAAGAGCTGACTAGGTTATATGGTTAACCTCAGAAACACTGAGACACATCTATAGCATAACTCTTGGTGGTCAAAGATATTCTTATGTTATAGTATTGAATGCAAATTTTGACCTCTATGGTATTTGTCTCAGTTTTTTTGCTTATTTTGTTTGTGTGTGGTATTGGAGAATAAGCTTAATATTACATTACTGTAGGAACTGGATTATTAGGCTGCTAGAATATGGTAGAATCTGTAGGTTATTGAAGGGTAAGTATCCAACTCTGATACAAGAACCATATTAAACACTTATTAAAAATCCCAAATTCTGGGCCCCTCTCAGGTCTAATTGGCTTGAGAACCTCCAGAGGGTAGAGGGGCAATAGCAGTCAGGAAACTTCATTATAAAATAAGTGGTCCCCGTGATCCTTTTGTGTAAGAAAATTCAGGAAGCTCCATTTAAACAGAGGTCAAAATGTTATAGAAATATGTCAGAACAAGCAAGTACATTAAGAGTTAGTAGAGGGCAGACTTGAATGAATTTAAGCTAAACTCTTAGAGGAGGAATTGAGAAATTGTGATCCTATGGGTCAGGAGAGGTCACTGGTATACACATAGCTTAAATCAGAAGAGTAAATTAAAAGGCAAACAAAAATAGGGTTGCATGAAGAGATCTGGTCCAATGTAATGGAAAAGATGTCAGGCAGAAGTAGAATCATTTTCTGAAAGTGTTATGCAACATGGGAATTTGGCTTGTAGGCTTCTGTTAATCATCTAGAACATATTTTCAAGTTGGAACTCAGTTTAGTGAAGTACTCTCATTCTTTTGTAATGTTTGTTCTTATGAGGCTAAAGAACCCTCCTAATTCCCTTAAGAGCTTAGGTAGTCTCTTCAGAGGGAGGACTATCTACACTGTGGGTTGGTACTTGAGAATATCTGTATTCCCCAGAATGATTATTTTGTTGTGGACTTAGTCTTCTGCTTCATAGTTTGGTTAAGTGTGTGTGTGTGTGTGTGTGTGTGTGTGTGTGTGTGTGTGTGGTATGCATATCTAGTCACCCCCTTCCTTGTCCATGTTATGAATCTTGTCTGGGTTATAGACCCTGACAATAATATGTATTAATGTTTATTCATAGCAGTTGATATTTTTATAATGTTAAAAAGAAGCACTTTTCCTAAGGATTTATTGTATAATATATAAAGAACAGATAAAAATCTTAAAGAAGAGAGAATGTACTTTTTTTCCTTCCAATAAAATATCAGGGGAATTTTTCCAGTATATTTCCATTTACACTATTCGCTGTAAATCTCTCAGCTTCTTCCAGTGTCCTTTCTTTTCCATCTTCTCTTTCCTGCTATAATCTACTTTATAGTACTTTATGTTATAAAAAATTCATGTGTATTTTTGTACTGAAAACAGATTTAATCAGTTAATGATTAATAAACCCTTAATACTATTTTTAACAATAAAAGCATTTATTATAATGCATTTAACAAATTATTCTGTTATCAGGGGTTATAAGTGTCAGTTTACTTCCATAATTATTTCCTGTCCCATTATCTCAACCCCTCTCAAAGTTTACTGTATCAACTGCAGTTCATCATAGGGGTTTTTTAAATGTTCACTTTGGAATAAGTGTTTTCAAGAATACAGAACAAAACTGGCTTCAACCTCTGTTTTGCAATTAAAAGAGTAGTTCCAATGAGTAGCCACTGGGAGGTAGCATGTGTATTGTGTTTTCCTTATATTTTTGTGTAAAGTTATGAACTAAGAGCTCATAGTACATAAAATTAATGGTAGTATTTTTATAATTTGCATTAAATTTGTGTTAAAATATATAATTAATAACCGTGGTCAAATTGGTGAACAGCAGAAGCTAAACCATATAAGCAACCAAATGTCATCCATGCTGTGTTAGGAGGTCAGTGTTTTTCCTTGAGGAAAAATATATAATGCTGACTATTTGAATATTTTACCACCTCTGTCACTTTATGTAAAACTAAGTAACAGAAAGTCTTATGTTCAATTTGAGAATAGTTTAGAAACAAAAATAGTTATGGTTACATTCCTGAGTTAGAAAACAGCATCCAAAGTAGGAAGCTCATTTGCAGGCCTGCACATATCTCAGTGGAAACACTGTTTTGCATAGATTTTTTAAAATATCCATTAAATTGTTCTGTTACTAAGATGTATTACTGGAAATTTGGACTTTACCACAGTAAGTCAATTTCCTGTTCATAACATGCTGTTTTGAGCTTTATTAATGTGAAAGTTAACCTCAAAGCATTAGAGGCTAATGCCTTTAAAAGTGTCAAATATTTTTAATGTTTGCAAATTTCAAATATGTCAAATAGAAAATTTTTGCTCAAAAACTTTAGGCTTAAGTTTTGACTAATGTTGAATTCTGATTCACTTCTTTCTTAGTACTTAGCTATAATTCAGGAATAGTGTGTATAATGGAGAACATTTTTTTGTAAAATCATAATCCATAAACTATATCAGAAAATCAGAAAATTCATCAAGCACCAGTAATTTACTGTTTGCCACATCCAGTTTTTAATTGAAATAGTCTTTTTTTTAATTTTTATTTTATTATGTTATATTAGTCACCATACATTACATCATTAGTTTTTGATGTAGTGATCCACGATTCATTGTTTTCGTATAACACCCAGCGCTCCATGCAGTACATGTCCTCCTTAATACCCATCACCGGGCTAACCCTTCCCCCCACCCCCCTCCCCTCTAAAACCCTCAGTTTGTTTCTCAGAGTCCATAGTCTCTCATGGTTCGTCTCTCCCTCCGATTCCCTCCCCCTTCATTTTTCCCTTCCTTCTCCTAATGTCCTCCAAGCTATTCCTTATGTTCCACAAATAAGTGAAACCATATGATAGTTGACTTTCTCTGCTTGACTTATTTCACTTAGCATAATCTCCTCCAGTCCCATCTTAAAATAGATACTTATTAATTTAATTATTGAGAATGTTTGTATTTTTACCAAGACAAACCACCTTCCAAGGGGGAAAAAAGGAAATAAATGAGAAAAAAATTTCATGTTGTTTGCATGATTAGCAGAGGAAATATCTTAAACCAGCCACGATTAGGAAATATTAGAATGCCTAAAATGACATTTAAAGATTCTTTCCTTGGTATTGACTTGGCCTTTTAGAAAATCTAAAGAGTAATATTTATTAATTATAAGTTTACAACTTTTTTTTAAGATTTTATTTATTTATTTGAGAGAGAATGAGATAGAGAGAGAGCATGAGAAGGGAGAGAGTCAGAGGGAGAAGCAGACTCCCTGCCGAGCAGGAAGCCCGATGTGGGACTCGATCCTGGGACTCCAGGATCATGACCTGAGCCGAAGGCAGTCGCTTAACCAACTGAGCCACCCAGGCACCCTATAAGTTTACAACTTTAAATGCAATAGCTACTACATTTCTATTGTGAATATTTATCTCACACTTGTTATTATCCAAATATGTGAAGCCTATGGCTATTATAATGAATCCATCTTTTAGAAAAGAACTCTGGGATGCTGGTTTTTTACCATATAATTTATAGTTATTTTAGAGCTTGCTAGACAGAACAACAAAGAGTATTATCATTTTGTATTTTAATCTGATGATTTCTCCTCTCCTTACACAAATCTGCCTACAAAATTACCAGAGCATGTCCTCTTAGCTTTCCAGGTCGTCCTGGGACATGAATTCAAATAATTAAAGCCCAAAACATATGATGACCAGAAATAGAGTAGAAGGTCTCTTAACCAGCTGTCACATTACTTACTCACTAGTTCATTTAGTCTCTCCCTCCCCCTTGGAAAAAAAGTGGACTGATGTTTCGGACACAGTGAACTCTCTCATAGCAGAGTTTGCCCACCAGCAAACTTGCAGACTTTTACTCTAATTCATATGCATATTTAGTCGTCAGAGTTTCGTTTACTATAATAGAGCATCCTTCAGATAGGTTAAGCAGAGAAGTTACTTATCTAAAACATGAGATAGCCCAGGAAATCTAGAATCACAGCATTCCCCCAACATGTGAAGAGCTGGAACAATGGAATAGGAGTGGAATTCTGGGCATGACCCCCATTCTCTTCTCACACCTGACTCCATCTCACCCAAGAGGGGCCTCATGAACATTTGTGTGGATACCCCAGTCCACACTTTAAGCCTCTTGTGGCCTAGAGGTATATCTCTATGGTACAGTTAGCCTTCAACAGGACTGACCCAGCAAGAAACTTGAAAAAGACCAACAAAAAGCCCCTTTGGCCAGGAAATGTTGAGGTTTCGAGTTGCCAAGATATATTCTAGAAGCAGGTACTTTAGGTAGGTGCTTCCTTTTCAATGTAGGGACTCCTTGTTTCATACTGAGGGGCAAAGCCAAAACAGTATAACATTTACTAGGGCCTAAAAGTGGCATTGCTTGGAGGCAATGTAGTCAGGCATGCTGGGGGTAGTGATGGTCAACGTTAATAACAGGCACCCTTGTATCAGAACCTTTTGTCACTGACAGAACCTCTGTCACCACCATTGCCATTAGAGAATCTATCCTTGTAGCTATAGTTTCTCCATTGAAGGAGAATCTAAGTATCTGACCTCCTTTCTGATGTGTCCACATCTAAACTGCAAGGGAGCTTGATCAAGAAAATTTCTAGCTTCTGCTTCAGGGAAACCTAACTCAGAATGTAGGAAATTCTCCAAATCCAGGAAGAATGTTCAGTATTTCTGCATGGCCCCAAAGACATATTCAGCGTTCACTAGCCTTAGGGTTTGAGTTTTTTCCAAAGCAATTTATGTTGATTGCACTTATACAATTATATAATTTAAAGAGATATTATGTAAACCCACAAAAAGTAAATAGAAAAGAAAATTATTTCTTTGAAAACTTTGTTGAATAGTTTGGGAAAACTTGATGAAGGTGAATTGCTTTTAAAATACTATTAAATTAGGAGTGGTTGGAAAAATCATTAAGCTCTAAAAAAGACTGCAGTTAGATTGTTTCTCAGTGATTTTAGGTTACATCTTCATTTCACTTTAAAGAAAGCAAAACTTGAAATCAACTGCAGATAACCCATTATGGGTGTGGATAATGAGGGAAAGACAATAGGTTACTTCAGTCAGCAGAGGGATTTTTAAAAGTAAAGATGTTGGCCCTACATCCAAAGGTTATTAGCACAGCATTTATTAGCTGGTTTGAAAATTGGAAGAAAAAAATAATAGTATTGAGTCCTAGAGGAGAAGTATCCATTTATCAACCTGACACTCAAAATCTTATAGATGCATTGAAATTGTTTATTGTATGAAAATAACTTCACAATATAGCTAACTTTATTTTATGATTCCTCACTTGAGTTGACTTTTTTTTTTATTAACCAACTGATTAATCTTGATCCCATTGGTAAGATGACTTCTCCAGTATATCCAGATAATTAAAATTATGGTTGTAGGGCGCCTGGGTGGCTCAGTTGGTTAAGCGACTGCCTTCGGCTCAGGTCATGATCCTGGAGTCCCGGGATCGAGTCCCGCATCGGGCTCCCTGCTCGGCGAGGGGCCTGCTTCTCCCTCTGACCCTCCCCGCTCTCATGTGCTCTCTCTCTCTCATTCTCACTCTCTCAAAATAAATAAATAAATCTTTAAAAAAAAAAATAAAAAATAAAATTATGGTTGTAACTTGAATACTTATGCTGGTTACTTTGTCTTGGATCTAAATTAATTTCCTATGAATTCAGTTATACCATAATTAAGAAAGGTGAAACAACAGTCTCAAATTATTTTTGCCAAATGTGCACAGATAAAGTCAAATGAAGATTAGGAATTATGACATTAATTAAATTCTACTCTAAGAGGAGGGATTGGCAATATTTATATGTCTGCATTGGTTTAAGCTACTATTCCTATATAAAAGGCAATTGAAACAAGTATGTTGCTAATTATGTTTTTTTTTATCATATTCTACACTATCAGGATCTCTTAAGCACTTTGTTTGCTTTTATTTGTGCATATACCATCTCAATTAGCTGTTATTCAAAATTAATAGACATTTTGGTTGTATTCTGTTTTAAAAAATGAAACTTTTCTGGCATAATTGCTCACACTGTTTCCCTTGATACAGTTAGTTCTGGCCTTAAATTGCCAGTTCCATTTCCTAATATTTACCTGGACTCAGGTTTCTGACATTTGTTTCTTCATTTTCAATTCTTGCACTCTGTTGATGTCCATAATTTGACTTAACCATCTTTGCTAAGAATTGGTGATGCTCTTGAGGTCTGCTATTATACAGAACACCCACTTTGTCTTGATGACCAGATTCTGGGCTCCACTTGAGTGCAATTTACATTCATAGCCATCCCCTACTTTTCTAGATTCTGCCTGGTTACAGCTCTTCCAATTCTAGCTCCTTGTCTCCCCTTCATTACTTGCTAACCCCAAATACCTTGATTATCCAGGGAACTGAACTATGTCAAAATATAACTATTAATCCTCTTTGGTTCTTGGTATCATTTATCTTTCCTTTGTGCTGCTCTGCTCTATTTATTTTTCCAATTTGTTTTTGGTTATCAGCCCATATATCTGAAACAAATTGATTTTATCTTGTCATTTTTAAGCAGAGCTCCATCCACTATACCTTAACATTTTTATCAGTCAAGATTGCATTCAGCTGCATATAACAGCAACAACAAACCTAACAGTTGCTTAAATAATTAGTCATTTGTCATTTCTTTTTCCTCCACTACAACAAATCTGGTGTTAAGAGGGCCAGAGTAAGTGTATCAGCTGATACAGCTAATCCCAACAGGGATCAAGCATTCTGTCTTTTTGGCTTCCTAAATAACTTAGCCTATTACTTTTGTCCATCCGGTGATATGATGGCCTCTTTTGTTTTTGCCAATTGCCAGCATCTTCTTCCTTTCATGAAATATACCCTTCCTGCCTTTGAACATTATAAAAGAAAACTTTATTGGGGTATAATTGACATGCAATTAACTGCACATATTTGAAGTACACAATTTGATAAGTTTAGGCCTATGTATACACACATAGAATCTCCACCACAATAAAAATAATTCACGTACTTATTACCCCTCAAAGTTCCCTTACTTATGTCCATTTATGTTCCTTTTCTTCCTCATCTCCTCCATCCCAAGGGAGCTGCTGATGTGCTTTCTGATGCTGAAAATATGTTTCGATTTTCAAGAACTTTGTAAAAATGACATTATACAACATATATTCCTTTTTTGTATGGCTTCCTTCACTCAGCATTATTATTTTGAGATTAATTCATGAGGTCATGAATATAAATAGTGAATTCCCTTTTATAACTGAGTAATAGTCCATTTTATGGATCTTTCAACATTCGTTTATTGAGTCACCTATTGATAGACATTTGGGTTTCTTTCAGTTTTGGATTGTTAGAAATAAGGCTGCTATGAACATTTGTAGGAAAGGCTTTGTATGGACATATACTTTCCTCTTTAGATGGCTGGGCCATATGGCACATATATGTTTTATTAAATTATTATTGTGATTTATTTAATATGTTTTATCATATAGGTTATATTGTATTATGTATTATACAGTAAAACATTATAATAAATTTATTATAAATATTAATGTTTTCTGAAACTTCTGATCTGTTTTCCAAGGTGATTGTACCATATTACATTTCCACAAGCAATGTATGAGACTTTCAGTTGCTCCATATCCTCATTAACACAGTGGCGTGGTCAATCTTTTTAATTTAAATCTAATGGTATAGCATTATGATTTCAATTTGCTTTTACCAAATGACTAGTGATATTGAATATATTCCATGTACTCATATGCCATCTTTATATCTTCTTTGGCTAAGTGACTATTAAGATATTTTGCCCATTTTTTTGGTTTGTTTGTTTTCTTAATATTGAGCTTTATATTCTGAATACAAGCCCTTAGTCCGATATGTGACTTACAAATATTTTTTCTCAGCTTCTGGTTTGTCTTCTCTTTCTCTTAAAAATGTGGTTTGCACATTAAAAATTTAAAATGTGAATGAAGTTGATTTTGTCAATTTATCTTTTATATATTTTCCCTTTGGTCTCATATCAAAAACAATCTTTTCCTAACCCAAGGTCACACAGATTTTGTCCTGTATTTTCTTTTAGAAAGTTTTAGTTTTAGGTTTCACATTTATGTATAATCTACGTTGATTTTAAAAATGTAACAGCAGGGATGGGTTGATGTTCATTTTTTATGTGCATATCCAAATTTTGGGGGGTTTTAAATTACATTTTTTCCATTTGGTGAAAAGACTATCCTTTCTCCATTGAATTACCTTTATACCTTTGTTGAAATCAATTGATCATGTACCTGTGAGTCTATGTGTAGAACTGATTCCTTTCCATTGATATGTTAGTTTATCTTTATATCAATACCTTACTATATTAGATTGCTATCACTTGAAATCAAGTAGTGCTAATTCTTTTTATTTTTCAAAGTTGCTTTGACATTCTAGACTTTGCATTTCCATGTGAATTTTAGAATCAATTTATCTACTTCTAAAAAATATAAAACTTCTGAGATTTTGAGTGGAATTTTTCATTAGGATTGCATCTATAGACCAGTTTGGAGAGAATAGGCATCTTAAAAACTATAGTATTTTGATCCATAAATATGACATATCATTCCATTTATTTAGATCCTTTAAAATTTATCTCCTCAATATAACATACTGTACAGGTTTTATACAAGATGGTCACTTTTCTTTTAAGCAATGCATCTTTATTCTTGGCTAGAAGAATAGAGGAAACACTAAAAATCTCTTTAAAGCATTAGGCTTTATTTATTTTTTTGTAAGAAAACTTTACCGAAGAACTTGAAACTTCATCTCACTGGCTGAAATTATTCATATAGTATAATGTATTTGCAAGGCAGTCTGAAAGGATATCCCTATAATGTAAGATGTCAAGAGAAAATGGGTATGGGAATGATGTTCAAGTAGCTGATCCACAAAGACTGAAAATGAACTTCTCTGTCATAAGATTTTTCAAAACTTCCTATATTTTTTACTGTATTTATTTTACTGTATTTTTTTACTTCATGTATTTTTACTGTATTTATTATGTTTAGAATGGCAAGAATGTTTTCATCTTATATCTAGTAGAAGAACTTCCCTTTCACATTCAGTATTTCAGGTGTCTAAATTTAAAATATTAGGTCTGAAGGCATAGCTTCTCCAGGACTAAGTGATATTATTGATATTTAGCCAAATTTCTTTATTCATTATATGTCATTATCTAATTATAATTTTCTTTTCTTTTTTTGTAGAAAATTACAGTCTTTCTTAATATAGGAAGGATCCAAGGTATTTATGTGACTGATTTGTGTTAGTTTTGTTAATGGGATCTGATTGCCAAGGTCTCTAATAATACCAGAGTTTTGGACTAGATACCCCTGAATACCAATGACCATAGATCAAAGATGAGAAGAAATACTCCCTAACAAAGGGTAGTGTGTTTCCTCAAGCAACCAGCACGTACCTTACCTGATATTCCCTCAGCTTTTTGTCACACAATGAGGGTGATGTTGGAGATTGAAACTGGGAAAAATGTTAAATTTTGTGTTGAGAAGGGCGCCTGGGTGGCTCAGTTGGTTAAGCGACTGCCTTCGGCTCAGGTCATGATCCTGGAGTCCCGGGATTGAGTCCCACATCAGGCTCCCTGCTCAGCAGGGAGTCTGTTTCTCCCTCTGACCCTCTTCCCTCTCGTGCTATCTCTCATTCTCTCTCTCTCAAATAAATAAGTAAAATCTTAAAAAAAAAAAAACACTTAAAAAATTTGTGTTGAGAGTTGCCTGTTACCATCTAAGTATTAGTCAAAAATGGATATTTTGGAGGCTGCCTTGATGATCATTTTGGTCATCTTTCTTGTTAACTCTTTAGTTTTAAAAAGAAATAAAATTTTCCAAGTGACTGCAAATCAGGTTGGTATTTGTCCTCTTTAAATTACCCTACAATCACAATAACTGCAAATAAATGCCATAAAACTACCACTAAATGTCATAAGTAATATAATATATGATAAAATACTATTTTTGATTTCATCTTTTCCATGAGGTACTCTAATATAACCTATATGCTATAACCCAGAAGCAGAGTGCAACAAGAAAAATCAGTGAGTAGAAATGAATCTTTCCCAGGAATTATTTTCTTATTCTACCTAAAATGTACTGTTACATAGTGATGATAACACAGACCATTTGGGGATGCTAACACTAATTCTGACACTCATTAGCAGAATGAACTCAGGCAATTAGTATATTCACTCTTGATTTCCTAACCTGTAAAATAGAGATCATAAAGCCTACTTAATAGGGTTGTTAGAAGTTTTTGATAATGTATGTGGGATATCTTATTTATAGTAAACACTATTAAATAGGGCTAAATGTAGGAACATATAATAATATAAATTGTATGGGGAAAACCCGAATTGCTTTCTTTAGTTATTTCTTTAAAAAAACAAAATAAACATTGGACAGTCTGTTTCCTTCTATTTCAGAGAAGATAAATATTTACATCACTTGCTTTTCTATCTCCTAGCCTACCCTTTCCCCCAAGCGTTCGTGCCTCAGATAAAATTTTTTAATAATGCCAATATAAGAAACATGTGGTACAAAAAATGGATTCCAGGCTACATTGACTCACTGGGGTTGAGTTTTAATAAAATAACCTCTTTTCCCTTGGTTGTAGGGCCAGAAACCTTAGGCAAAAATGTGAGCTATAGAATCAACAGCTTTAGTATATGTTCTCAAACTTAAATAGAAATCCAGTTAAATAATTTCTGGATTTACAAACTGGATTTAATCTAGGTATGAAGGCATTGCTGCTTCATGGAGTTTGCACTGCTGGAACCTGTGTGTCTATACATTCTTTGAGATTTTCAGACATTTTCCGTCACCGGAACTGTCAAGGTGTCATTGCTTTAGTGGCAAATTTATCTCAAAATGTAAATCTAGCATATTAATTGTCATTGGTGATTTTTCTTGTAATAAAAACATTTGAGAGGAAAAACAAAGAAAACTTTGGTGAGCTATAATATAAATAAAATAAGTAGACATCAAGAAAAATGGCATTTTATGATTCCTGATACATTATGGGACTCAGGTATCAAATAGATCTCATAGCATTTACTATCAGTCCCCAGCACATGGACAATTAATTAAAATCTCTTATTCTTTGATTGTTGGAAAGTATCAATGATCAGGCAACTGGGAAATAGAAAAAGTGGACAGTTCCTCTAAATACTTGAGTTATTGTTACAGTTCATGTTACAGTGGGACCGAACAGTTTAGGCATACATGTTTCTATTTTACATGCAGTCAAGATGTTCCTTATCAGGATTTCTACATCTCATTCTCTAAATGTTGTTATTCCTCTCATAAACATACCTGATAATTAAAAGCCAGCAGCTGCTCCATCAAAAATGTAGGACATGCAGTAGTGCAGAAAGGGAACGGTTGTGGAGTAAGACTCAACTAAATTCAAATCTCAGTTTCCCAGTGTATTTCCTTACCCAGATATCAGGATTAGAGTTTGGGTCAGGGTCAGGATCAAGTAATTAACCTTCTATGTTTCATTTTCCTTGTCTGTAAAATGTGAATAATACCATTTTTCCAACAGAACAGTGGTGGGTAATAATGAAGTCTCTGACAAAGGTCATCCTCAAACACTGATGCTATTATATGTGGTATTACTCTCTACTGAAGTGTGGTATCACTTAATAGGGGTGGGTTTGGATAATGTAAAATAACTGATATTTTCTCTTCCAATTTGCATATTCAGCTGACATGAAACTGCTTGGTATGATGATCACTCTTTAGGAGGTTTCTGTTATGGTAATGAAACTGTGAGGGGGGCAGAGAGTGTTCAGTGAATTCAGGATTGTAAAGGAATTTCTTCACAATGAATTTTGAGGGGTGTACTTGGTGGAGTGGAAAACATGAGTTGGGTAAGGAAGCACAGAGCTTTGAGAAGATGAGTTCAACAGAGAAAATAGGAGTATGTGCTGTATGTTCCTTATGTATTGATTTATTTATGTTGCTGTCCCACCCCCTGTATGACTGTAAATTCCTATCATTGGAAGGATATAGAATAAATCAAGGTGTGTGTGATGTGCATGTGTATGTGTGTGTGTGTGTGTATGTTCACACATTTTAAAAAGGAAAAAGAGATACTCATTTTTTTTACTGCATAATAATTTTTGATTTTCTCTCTCCTCTCTTTTTATCTCTCCAAGAACCTGGTGCATAAGAAATATGTCCATTTATGTAGCTATGGACATAAAAATTCAGCCCCAGTTTAAAATAACAACCACCACCACAACATCTTGGGGACATTTTAAACTCAAGAGGGTTGTTAGCTCTGATTGGAACTACTCTGACCATTTGCTGCCTAGATGAAGCTCTGTGGTGCTATCTTTGACTTAAACTCCCAGGGAATCACACAAAACACTGCTTTGGACAGTGTTTCCAGGAAGAAAACAGCTTAGACCTAATAACAATAGGCATTTGGAGGTGGGAAATTGCTAATTCAGCTATAAAATTATTTATGTAAGATGCAATATTTAAGTTTCCTCTTTGTTTCTAGAGTGTGTAAATATATACATTACAAAGCTATAAATCACTTTTAATTTAAACATAACTGACTGTATTAATCCCTTCCATTTCTCAAAGCCTTCTTGTACTGTAAAGAAATGCAAGCATCCATGCATGAAACTCAGATACACTTCAATGATTTCACACATTTAGCCAAGATTCTAGCTTAGAAATTGCACAAAATAGATGAGCTTGAGGCCATAACACTCATAAGTATTCTACGAATATTTTTATCATGAACAAATTTGAGAACTCTTTTCTCCCTTTGAATCCAGGCAATCCAAATGCTATATTTGCCAGTGAAAATAATTTTAGAAATCATTAGAATTAATGAAGGCATATTTTCAAACAATAGAAATATTCACTGCACTGAAACTATTTTTGAATATATTGAAATATATTTTAATACAATATGTTCCAAAATTCTCATCTTTTTAGTTCTGGGGTCAATTCTGACACCCAGGGTTCATGGTTTCCCCATCTGAAAGCCAAATCCCTCCTCTTTTTCTGAATTAATTTGAAATGCTGTGTATGTATTTGCCAAGCTCATGTAATAGTCTTAAGGGCTTTGAGGTTGACACCTTCAGTAAAACCTTACAAAACTGAATTGCATATGAGATATGATCTTACCTTTATATGGGATGAACTGATACCTACTTTTGCATTTCTGATTTTTAATAGTAAAAGTAGAGTGGACTATCAATAAAAGGAAAAAAAACCCCAAGTGTTGCCTTTTTTAAAATTTTTCCCCACTTCTGTGGTTAATTTATATTTCTAACACTAAACTTGAAGTCAATAGTTTGAGTTACTAATGATCAAGGATTCAGAATGTTCAGTGGCTAATTTGGCCTCACCTTTAGAGCCAGACCTCCAGGGACACCTGGGTGGCTCAGTTAGTTGTCTACCTTCTAGCTCAGGTCATGATCCCAGGGTCCTGGGATTGAGTCCCGCATCAGGCTCCTTGCTCAGTGGAGAGTCTGCTTCTCCCTCTGCCTGCCGCTCCCCCCTGCTTGTGCTCTCTCTCTCTGATAAATAAATAAATAAATAAATAAATAAATAAATAAATAAATCTTAAAAAAACAAAGCCAGACCTCCATTAGTGTTGGAGAACAGCAGAAAGTTTAAAAGAATTTATATTAGGCCTAACTGGTTTTATTCTTTTAACCTCTCTCTTGAGAACTCATTAGAGATGAAAAGTGAAGACAACCACCTTCTTCTTTGGCTACAAAACTACAAAATATATCACTAATATTTTTGTATTAAAGGGAGGAGACACAGACAACCAACTAACCCACTTCACTCCTATGAACAGAAGGAATTAGCTTAGACAGTAGAGGCCAAGGAGAGCTGTGATCCCTTTCCTTTCTTAGGGTTACTTCAATGTTTTAGGCAGGCTATCCAATAGAAAAACATTCATTTGTTGCTTCTATACCTGGTTATCCCATGAAACCCATTTAAAATCATGACTGATGCCATTATACAGTATACAGACCACTGTGGCTGAGGGAAGTTTAATGGTGTTGCCTGGGAAGAATCATGGTTTAATGCAATTAAAGATCTGTTTTTCGTTTAATCTATAAACAGAATGAGATTTTTCCACCATCATCATCACAGTATCCAGAGAATACAAAAGTCTCAGATTTAAAATTTAGAGCTACAGTACTATGCAAACATTTTATGGTTAATAAGGGAAAAAAAACTACAAACTGCATAAAGTGATGTTATATAATTATTTTCTTGTTAGCAGCCTTCTTCATGAGACCATAGCCCTTTGAAGTTCTTTGGTTCACGACTGTATCTGCTGTGCTTAGAACAAGGCCTGGCATTGTACAGAGATTCAATAAATGTTGGATGAATGAATCAATAGTAAGTGTCTTGAAGCAGGAAGTGTATATTATGGCAAGATTAACTCTGATGGGAGGAGAAAGATATAGGGTACTTAGACAAGAAGTTCAAGCTCAGGACCAGGGCAGTTCTCTAAGCCACAGATACATAGGAAGGATTGAGATATGATATCAGAACTTATGCCATATACTTTATATACTTTATAGTTTATTGCATATAAATAAGTATAGTAAATTATATATATATATGTATGTGTATATATATGAGAGAGAGAGAAATTGAGAGAGAAAATACGAGAAGAGAAAAGGGAAGGGAAGGGAGAGAATTTGACCTGGGATTTATCCAATATAGTTAAAAGCAGGAGAGAATGGATTCATAATTCCCTTACACATATACACACATACCTCACACATACCACATATATATTTGGGGTGAGATATCCCACTCCAAGAATATTCTTCCATAAGAAAATCAATGGAAACATAGGTATATTACTGAGTCACAGAAAGGTAAGATATTAATTAGAGGAGGGTTTATTTTTTAACCTTTTCTAACTGGTATAATGGATCCCATTGAGAGGGAAATATTTTATACACAAGAGAGCAGGAATAATTGATAACATAGGGCTTTGGTTTTTTTGTTTGTTTGTTTTGTTTTCTGTTTTTTGTTTTGTTTTGTTTTGTTTTGTTTTTGTGTGTGTGTGAAAACTTCTGGAGACAAGAGGATCCCCAGCATGAGATTGACCTTAAATAAAAGTCTGGAGAACTTCCTTATTGGGACAAGAGAGAAGAGGGTATAAAGGATGTAGATGTAAGCTTTTATGCTTGGAAGTGGAAAAAAATTAAACATTGGAAGAAAATTGAAAACTTTGCAAAAATTGATAGAGGAAAATAAGGTACGTAGTTAATGGGAAAAATGAAGTGCATGAAGATAAACATTTGGTTGCTGTTCAATCTCCGATGTCCATTTAAACTTGTGAAATCATGATTCACTATTAGAAACAACACATCCTGTTTTCTGCATTTTCCCAGCAGTTACCTCGGTGGATCAGGCATGGAGAAATCAAACATGGCCTGAATCAGGGCTTACCTTTGGAATGATGTCTTACTCGTAAAATCTTTCTCAAAGTGGCTTACTGCCAAGATATTTTAAATCTGATGGGTCCCAAAGTTTCCTAAGTCACCCAGTATCTGTGTAAATTTCTTTGTAGAAAGCTGACACAGGACTGTTGAAAAATAACTGATATTTATCCCATATAAGAAACCTATGATGATTTTGTATGTCATCAATTACTTTTAGATTTCAGTACAGTACTATTTGTCCATGTGGAATTATAGCTTTAAATGGAGAAATGGCTACCGTATAATAAGACACTGTAAGAATTCTTTCTTACTGCAAGTATAGCAAAGCAAAGTGAATTTTGCCTGATTACAAAGCTAAGGATTGCTATCTTAGGTAAACAATGACCAATCTGATTTTGTTCTTTGAATTCAGGATGTTATCAACAGTATACCTTCCTAAGTGTGGAAAGGAGATAGCCTTTTAAACACTTCCACCTGGTTTCACTAAATTCATTCTTTCAGTATCTTTTATATATATATATATATATATTTCCCATGCTAGAAACAGAGAATAAGAAAGACTAAATAATCTAAGTACAATACATACTGGGCATTGAGGTGTTTTTTAATATTGGAGTATGGGTTCCTTTGCTCTTTTGATATTTCAGAACAAATAATGAACAAATAATGATGCTGCCATACCTTGAAACTATGAAATTTAAGGGAGTAAGACCATTTAACTTCAACTGACACAGCATTCATAATTCTCTCTTTACTTTCTGTTCATGCTGACTGCTGGCAGTATATGGTATCTCCTTTCAGATAGAGTCTAAGCAACAGTCTATACCTACGTGCTCTTTTTAGAATTATCGCAACTCTGGGTCATGTGACCTTAGACTGATATGGTAATTAACTCTTTATGTCCAAATGACTGAACTGCATGCTCTAAGACTGAATATGAACAAATATAAATGTTAGCATAAAGATTTGCTATCTACTTTTGATAGTTAATGTACCACTGGAAAATAAGTCATCTTGTGCATAATTTTTAAAGAATATACCATAAGCTATATATTGTCATGAAGTGTTCAAATTTTTGTGGTTGAAAAGTTTGATTCTGCATAGTTTGTAGCTCTATATTCTTCCACATTTTAGATTCAATATAAAAGCCAGCATCTCAACTTGAGGAATGAATTGGTACATTAGCTTTGCCCTGAGACATCTGCTAAAGCCTAAGAGAGCTTTTATCCCTTTCCATGCATAAAGCTGCACATGACACTGTGGATTTGTGCTAGTGTTCATTCAAAAAGCATCTATTGGCTATCTGCCATGCATGGCATGATACCAGAATCAACTATAATTTTTAATAATGTGTAGAGATGGAGTTCTTACAGTCAGTGCAAGGCAGCCTATGAAAGAATACTAAAATTTTAGAGATAATAGGTCCTGGAGAATGGAGACAATCCTTTTTAAAGTGGACAGGATAGAGGAGACATCACTGAAAATAGATCTTTAGTACTTAATAGAAAAAAATTAATACACTGAACAAAATCTAGTAAAACCAAAATTCAAGTTTCTAGGTTAAATATTTTCAAATATTTACAAATTTCCATTACTAAAAAGTTTTGAATAGAAGATAAGCCATTAGATTTCACATACTACTATATGAGTACAAAAGCCTAAGAATGAGTTCTTCATATTTATGTTGTATGTTTATTTGTGATCTTTAGAATGACATATCTACATTTGGATCTTCAGTTTATTTCTGTTATTCTCTAATTCATTGTTTTCAAATATTGTATTTAAAATGCCAAAAGAAAAGAGTTTTCTATAAATGGGCCTATGAAACAGAGAAATTGTTGGCTTTGTCTTAATACAGAACCTGGTCTGAATTCAAGCTCTATTACAACTTTTTGGACCATGGGCAAGTCCTTTAAAGTCTTCGGTTCCAGTTTTCTTTTTCTTTCTTTTTTTTTTAAGATTTTATTTATTTATTTATTTATTTATTTATTTATTTATTTATTTTAGAGTGAGAGAGCATGAGTGGGGGGAGGAGCAGAGGGAGAGGGACAAGCGGACTCAGCACTGAGCATGGAGCCCAGTGCAGGGCTCAATCTCCCAACACTGCGATCATGACCTGAGCTGAAACCAAGAGTTCAGCACTCAACCGACTGAGCCACCCAGCCACCCCTGGTTCTAGTTTTCTTATCTATATGTGATGAATGGAATTAACATGTTTGTGACTGAGAAAGCTGGGAAAGCCTATAGTGAGTTTCAGAGTTGTCAAGATGGAAAAATAAGCAATGGAGATCTTGAAGATGAGGAAAGATCAAGTGAGTAGAGAAATTCTTGGCAGAAATGGGATTTCCTTTGCGGGATGAAGGAGAGTGAGAGCCTGCTTCCCGGTTGGAAAAGTAGTGTAAATAGACACTGCTTTTCATGGAGGAGTCATATTTAAGATGCATCTGTACTAGTGATAATAAAATTTACTTCCAGGATTGCTGTACGATGTTAATAGCATATTGAGCGTGATACCTGGCATATAGTGGATGCTCAATGTAGAGCAGCTGTTTGTCATTCCTAGAGATAGTAATATCAGCCATAGTCAGATGTAAGGAATCTCAAAGGTAAACAAGAGTTGTGTTCTAATGAAATTTTAGCAAAAAAAAAAAGAAGTTCAGATTTTTCCTTCTCATGTTTGCTCCTATAATGAATTTATCACTTTTATCAAGATAGTTATTGTCTACTTTTGACTCCAGTTTAGGATATATTTCTTTTTTGTCTTCAAGACCTGGATAACTAGGATTTGGCACTAACAGTTTTCAAAATTTAGGTTCTAGTAATTAAATAAGTGCTTTAAAGATGCCGTCTAACCCAAAGTCGGTTTGGTTTATAGGATTTTATTTATTATTCACTCAGAGTATGTAGACTACAATAAATAGTCATGATCCAAGTAGCACTGAATGGTTTATTTGGCTTTGAGTGATGAAAAGAAGTGTTGGCTGAAGAGACCCTAGTTGGGCTGGTCTGTGTGTATTGGGTATGGAGATGGCCAATCATCCTTCCATGAACTATCAGAGTCACTATTTAGGAAAGAGTCTGTGTAAGGCCATAAACCCGGGCTCTTCATGCTTTACATCATCCAGGTTTGCTCAGACACTGAGAGGAACCTAGGAACATATCAGTTCTGGGAGAATTTGCATTTCTTCACAGAGGCACCTGTATACTGGGGAGGCTAATCTCCGAGTTCTTTGTGGTAACTCTGTGGATTAAATCAGGCAGACATTCCATCACCATAGTCAGGTGTCACTCAAAAAAAGGTGAATAACACCTTAGGGAAAAAAATACCCTGAAGAGGTCAGTACTCAGAAGAAAAAGATGAATGAGGAGGAGGAGAAAAATTATATATTTATGATATAAATTTAGGTATTATTTATACACATCCATATATTTATTATAGATAGCTTTTGAAGATTTCTGAGTATGTGAGAAAATCAGACATCATTATTGTACTGAATGCATCCCCTAACATCCATGAATATACCTTGAATTGAATAAAAATCAATCTTTTTCTGGTTGTATTGGCACTCAGAAGTTATAGGATGGGTGTCCATAGTTAATCCTTTAATTAATTTGTCAAAACAAGCCCTTTTATATTTTAATTGAGTAGCAAATTCCTGGCAAGCAGAATAGAAGAGAGTGGAAGCAGATCCAATAGTTCAGTTAAAAAAAAAAAAAGCCTTTCTGACACAACCTAGAATTCCTATTACATAAAATCAATGAAGAGATGTTTCCTAATTGCATTTGTTTTTAAACATCATATGTAATAACATAATAATACTTAAATTCTTTTCTACCTAGAATTATGCTGCAGATGAGTAGTTTCTAGACATATTTTACAAAACACTAGTTCAGGTATGTGAATAGGTATATAAAAAAGTTGTAATTTGTGGAGTAAGTTTATATCTCAATTTAGACACTTCTGTTCACAGCACCATATAAATGGTAGTGAAAATTCTGTAGTAAAATAAAAACATCGGGGTGCACGTACCCCTTCGGATCCCTACATTTGTATCTTTGGGGTAAATACTCAGTAGTGCAATTGCTGGGTTGTATGGTAGCTCTATTTTCAACTTTTTGAGGAACCTCCATACTGTTTTCCAGAGTGGCTGCAGCTTGCATTCCCACCAACAGTGTAGGACGGTTCCGAGTGAAAAAAATCAATCAGAGAAAGACATGTATCATATGACCTCACTGATATGAGGAATTCTTAATCCCAGGAAACAAACTGAGGGTTGCTGGAGTGGTGGGGGGTGGGAGGGATGGGGTGGCTGGGTGATAGACATTGGAGAGGGTACGTGCTATGGTGAGCGTTGTGAATTGTGCAAGACTGTTGAATCACAGATCTGTACTTCTGAAACAAATAATACATTATATGTTAAAAAAAAAAAAGAAGAAGAAGAAGATAGCAGGAGGGGAAGAATGATGAAGGGGGGGACATCGGAGGGGAGGACGAACCATGAGAGACGATGGACTCTGAGAAACAAACTGACGGTTCTAGAGGGGAGGGGGTGGGGGATGGGTGAGCCTGGTGATGGGTATTAAAGAGGGCACGTACTGAATGGAGCACTGGGTGTTATATGCAAACAATGAATCATGAAACACTACATCAAAAACTAATGATGTACTTTATGGTGATTAACATAACCTAATAATAATATAAAAAAAGAATTCACTCAAGGCAGAACAAATAAAAAACAAAACTAATGATGTAATGTATGGTGATTAACATAACATAACAAAATAGAATACCATCCAGCCTAAAAAAAAAAAGCACAATATTTTCTAATCGTTTTAACCAGGAAATGCTTTTTCTTTTCAGCATACCTATACCACAACAATGTAGATATGTCATCAATTTGAAGAAAAATTTTGTATCCCTGGGGGTTCTGGGAATGCAAAGATAAATGAGCCACAGTGCCTCCCTTGAGTAGGGGACAGGAAAATCTGTCACAATGAACTATCATAACTATAAAGATACATTCAATAATAATGGCAAAATTCATATATTTCCAAAGTAGTAAAGAGGAGGGAGTTGACTTTGCCACAGAGTTATGGCCTCACAGAGAAAGTGAAAGTAAGATTTTTGGGGAAAAATGAGTTTGAAAGGGTTCTAGTCAGAGGAAATAGAAGCTACATTTCTCTTATATTTTTTTTAGCAGGAAAGACACAAATCAAAATTTTTTTTAGATTAAGTTAACAGAAATTAAAGATGAATGGGAGAGAGCAGTGATAGAGTTCAGAGGACATAGTCCTATGTGGTTAAGGAAATTACTGGATCTCTTCCCCATCACTTTACTATAGTTCTCCCACCTTTGGGGCTGGGAGGGATTTGATTTACAAAGTATCACTGAACACCACTAAAGCTTGGAACTATGGCTTCTTTTTTTTTTTTAAAGATTTTATTTATTTATTTGAGAGAGAGAGTGAGAGATAGAGAGCACGAGAGGGAAGAGGGTCAGAGGGAGAAGCAGACTCCCTGCTGAGCAGGAAGCCCGATGTGGGACTCGATTCCGGGACTCCAGGATCATGACCTGAGCCGAAGGCAGTCGCTTAACCAACTGAGCCACCCAGGCGCCCGGAACTATGGCTTCTTTTACTTCTAATTCATCTAGATTATGAGTTAACTTGAGTTTTTATGGACTCTTTTAGAAAATTAACATCTGTGTCTATGGCATCTAAATTCCATATAATTGGGGAACAAATATTGTTTTCATAGGTCATAGACTGCTTGTATAATCTATGTTTTCAGGGACTAGGATCTGATTTATTGTGTTTCCAGGCAGCAGGAAGTGTGAGAACTGCTTGAAAATTAGGAGAAAACCTGAGTTGGCCCTCATGCCTTCTGAGAGCTGGCAAAGAGAGAATAGTGCCATCAAGTTCTATTCCAAATTTAAGGGCAGCTGAGAGCCAACAAAGTCCAACTTTCCACATGATGGTGAAGCATGCATTTTCCACCCACATCACAGCTGGCTTCTCAAGTTGTCTCATCAGTGTCACCTACAAGGGATTCTTTGCCTGAGATAATTTGGCAGAATCTCCAACCCTGGGATGTTGGACTGCAGCCAATCTATCAGCATGGATTAGCTCCCAGGAAGCCCATGTGGTTATTGGATGTAGGGCTGATTGAAGGAGGGTGATTCTGAGCAGCTTGGATAGTAAAACCTCCTTATGGGCATAATAATTTATTACTAAGGATGTTGGAAGCAGGATACAATATTTTTCAGGCAGTAAAAAGCCCCACAAGCAATCTGATTTTGTTTGCTTATTTTGTTTTGTTTTGCTTTTCATTTCATTGAAATAAAACTATTTCAAATAAGGGAATACTTATCAGCAAAAGAATCGGGCAGACCCTAGAGCTGCCTGTCCCCAAAGACTGATTTAAGAATAGGAGTTCTCTATTCACAAAATCAGAGTCCCCTGCCATCTTGTTTCAACAGCAGTCTTATTGGGCAGAATTCATGGTATTTAATTTAGGATCATCTGTGGAAACAGCCAGTCAGCTCCATTTACTTCTGCAAATGCGCCCTTATGATTACAAAGCAAATACTGTCATGATACAGAGTTTATTTGTCCCCAGGTTAAAAGGAGAGAGCTATTTAAAAAAAATCTAATAATATACTTAGAAAAAGCTGAGGTTGCAATTGTGAGCCTTAGACTCTGCCCAATAAAGCTGGGCTTGTGGTGGTATTGGAAGTCAGGGGAAGGGCTGACCTGACCTTTGTGACCTAGATGAAATGGCTATTGAAACAGCCTTGACCATTGGAACAGTCTGCCCATATTTACAGAACAGTCAGTACTACCATTCAAAGAAAGACCTGTTGGTAAAAAAAAAAAAAAAAAAAAAAAAAAGGCCTACCTAATGGGAGGAAATTCCCACACCAGCTACTCATTTTAGTTGACCAGGTCTTTTGTTCACAAACATGAACTGACAAACAATGATCACAAGACACTTGAAGACAATCAACAGCATAGGAGAGAGAAGCCTAGATGAGCAAACAGAATAAGTAATATTAAGGAGAGTAGAAATCACTTTCAAAATCAGAGTAAACCGTAAAGCTAATTTCCATACTCAAATTGGTTTGAATAAAGAGTACAACTATTAAACAAGAATGGGCTGCTTTAAAAGAGAGTTATGAGAGCAATGGAAAAAGTTCTTTCCAAAACACAGTAATTAAAAAAAATTAATAGCCATATTAAAAGGCATGGAGGAGGAAATTTAAAATGCAGAGCAAGGCAACAGAGATAGGAAACAGAGGAAATGTAAGAAATGTATGTCAGAGGGGGAGACGAACCATGAGAGATGATGGACTCTGAAAAACAAACTAAGGGTTCTAGAGGGTAGGGGGGTGGGGGGATGGGTTAGCCTGGTGATGGGTATTGAGGAGGGCACGTTCTGCATGGAGCACTGGGTGTTATGAACAAACAATGAATCATGGAACACTGCATCAAAAACTAATGATGTAATATATGGTGATTAACATAACAATAAAAAAAATTTAAAAAAAAAAAAGAAAGAAATGTAGCAAATCGAACTGAGAAGCCCAGCATTTATCTAATAGATTTAAAGGAAAGAGAGAACAGGAAAATGGGTAAGGAGAAAAACAGTAAAGAAAGCATTTTAGTGAAATAAGACATAGATGTAAACTATAAGAATGTTTTCTCATGTATTTTCTTTTCCAAAAGTTTTAAAAAGAAGCAAAAAGTAAAAATAAAAAGGAAGTTGCAGAATGATATACACAAAATGTTACCATTACAAAAAATTATAATATGCAGTATTACAGTATTGCAAAGTTACCACCAGTGATATTACACTCTTGTAAAACCATAGCATATATTCTTTAAGGGCTGAATAGAGATTGAATAAAATCATAAAGATTTGCAAGAGAATGATAAGCATAAAAAGCATAATGGTGCCGAAGTCTGGGGAGAGAGGGAGAATGGTTTGGGGAGGGATACATACTGGGGCCTCAAATGCATCTGCAGTTTTTAACTCTATACACAAAAGATAAGCAACTATGTCATTATTCTAAGATTTGATGAAGCAGACTGGTGAATCCAGGGATATTTAGATATTTTTCCATGTTTTTATGAAATTTGATGGAATTCAGAATTGTAAAAATAAAGTCCTAACTATGCAGATATGGCCATGAACTTCCTGAGAAAATGCCCCTCAAAAATATACCTAAGTAACGTGTCTTCCTCTTTTCCTCTTTATTGCCTACTGTTGTGATACAGTTGAGCCTAGAGAAATCATCTTGGTAAAAATTGAAAACAAAGTGGAATTGAGGAGACAACTGCAGTCACATTTATGAGAAGTAGGAAACAATGAGCAGCATTATGAGAAGCTAGCAAATTTACTAGGCTCAGCGTGGGGTTTTACCTTCTTCCTTAGAGTGAGAAACTCTTTAAAGGCAAAGTCAATTTGTGTGTGTTGATGAAGCTTATTGGCTCAAGAGTAAATGGTTTAATGATTTGGGAATTAAGAGACTATAATGATTTACTCTAAAGAATTACGTACTTTCTGCCTAATCCACCCAGAATCTTAAGGGTATTCCAAATTGCATTTAGTTTGAGCATATAATAATGGGGAATTTCAGTCATTTTGCCTATTGAAAGCTTTGTGGAGTGCTCCAATTTTTTTCCATGTACATTTGGGACATTTTTCAAATTATCCATTCCGTGTCCCTATTTGTTCTCAAGTCAGTAGTGGAAAATGAAGGCAGAAGAGATGACAACATAAATAAAGTCTCTGAACAGAGCAGTTGAATCAGCTTCCTACCATTCTCAGGAAGGCATATGTAGAGCGTGCTGCTAAATCTTGTATCTATCTGCTAAGTGAAATTCTCCAATGATTCCACAGATATACGTAAGGAGAAATAGATGATAGATGGATAGACAGACATGTTGACATGTATCTACATATAGAGATATAAGCATAGAGATGGGTATAAATTTAGATATGAATATATAAAGATGGTTGGAGGTAGAGGGAAGAAACACCTGAGTAAAGCCCTCAATATCTGGAAGGGCATACAGTTATATTATAGTGCAGAAAGAAAACATCATGAATAGTTAGTCAGAAACACATAGAACCTAGAAGGCGGAGTGAAATATGTCTGTACTTATCTCTTCAAGTCACTTTTCACTTCACACAGAGCTACCTTGGATGAGCCTTAGAATCCTTTCTCTTCTGTCTTCCTTCTTCTCAGCCAATCCCACCTGCTCAGTCTTGTCCATGCTCCTGTCTTTCTACTGATCTCTGTCCTAGAGATGGTCGTGAAATCTCAATAATTGTGCACAAATTTTATGCTTCCAGGAAAGGTTGCAGTAGGTCCTTTCACTGGAGGGGACTATTAACATTCATGTAATTTAGAATTAGGCCTCTAACTTTGCTGGTGTGTCCAGAGAAGAGTGCATAACTGTAGGAGTGCATGGAATGATCTATCAGAATTTTAACGATTCAATTTTATACAGTTTTGTAAATTTTTATGATATATATATTTATAGTGCCCTATATTTTAATAATATATATACATATAGTAGTATATAAAAATATATGTATAAATACATAAAGGTACATATATTGCAGGCTCAGTTTATTTAACTGAGAGAAGTATACTATCAAAGGCTACTCTGGAAAATAAACTATTATTAATGTTCAATTTAATATGTTAATTTTGCTGCATTTTAAACAATAGCAATAGAAAACACTGTATCTTTACACCATCTCAACAAATTTGCTTTCCCCACTAGGAATAAAGTGAAGGAAAGAAGGGGCAAAAGAAATAATATCTCATTCTGTTTTTAAGGGAAATACCATATAAAACAAATTTAAAGGTAGGAAAGAGTTAAGATTTTTAAAGAATGTCAGCTCTTAATAGGAGGAATTAAGGCATGAAGAAAAAACACTGGATGACCAGATTGCCTTTAATATGCTGTGTTCTGATTGGTCTCCCTGCTCCTTTCGGTCTCTGCCATGCATCAGCCACTGGGACCCTTCATCCTCATAAATCAGACTATGTCATTCTCTGAGTTTCCAACTTCCATTTCTGCCCAGCTCACTCAGTATAAAATCTAAAATCTTGGGTCACCTGGGTGGCTCAGTCGTTAAGCGTCTGCCTTCGGCTCGGGTCATGATCCCAGGGTGCTGGGATCAAGCCCCACATCGGGCTCCTTGCTCAGCGGGAAGCCTGCTTCTCCCTCTCCCACTTCCTCTGCTCGTGTTCCCTCTCTCACTGCATCTCTCTCTGTCAAATAAATAAAATCTTTAAAAAAAAAATCTAAAATCTTTGTGCACAGAGCCCTACAGGATTTGGCTCTGGTTACCTCTGTAATTCCATTTCTTATTTCTCTTTGGTGTTTGCTCACTATCTCAATACACCAAATACATTCTCTTCTGATTCAAGAATTTGCGTTTTCAGTTCTGTATTCAGCAGTCATCTCCTATGAACTCATATGGTTCCTTTTTCCTCCTTCATTCCTATGTCCTTTCTAATAGCACCACATTTTCAAATGACCACTGGAACTGACCTGGGATCCCCATGTCACTTTATATTCTCTTCTTTTTCTTCAATAATCCTCTTAACACTTATTAGCTGGCACAATATACAGGTGCTGAATAAAAGATAATGAACAGGAAATTCCTCTTGACTTAAATTTCTTATTTGAAAATAGGAAAGAGTCAAAGAAGTCAATTTCTAGGAACCTGTAGGTACCCATGTAAGTTCATAATGAAAGTACATTTGTCCGATTTAGTTTGGTTTAGTGGCATTATTATTAGCTTACTCAGTATCACATTACTTGGAAGCTTCTTGGTAGATTGGTATTTTTTCCCCAACATTGAACAATACTAATGTTCTCTGAGATGAACAATACTTTGAAACAGGTTTCTCTTGATGTGGAAAGCTACAAGGCCCTTTCCCCACATTTGCAGAGCCCACAAGAGGTCCATGAACCTATTCCTAAATATATCAAAGTTGTAAATCAAACTGTTTTCATGGCTCAGGCTGTTCCTCTTGGTTCCTCCACCCTCATCAAAAACTGTTCTTTGGGTATAGACTTTGGGATCTGGAATCTGAAAGGGAGCAGTTATCCCCAGGCAGCCCTGCTATCTAGAAGCTGAGATGATAGTAGGGACCTGATGTGACAAGGCAAGGTTTGGTGGTGACAGGAACTGCCTGAATCTGAGCTGGAAACTGACCGAGTCAAACTCACCAACGAGCCAGAAAGAGCAGCTCTCTTCCTCCATCATATCACTTTTCTGACTCAGAATTTCTAAGCAGTTCTAAGAGCTATGCTACCCACCTTCAAAGATTTGGGAGAGTTACTAAAAACAGTCGCTCTTTCTCTGTTTCTCCCAGTCAAAGCCTACAATTTTCCCATCTCACCACCCTACACATACACACACTCTCTCTCTCTCTCTCTCTCTCTCTCTGTCCTGTCTTGAGTGGTTCAGTTCAGCTCAAGCATTCATCTTGTGGTTTTCATCATAGTCTAAATTATTATCTCCAAAACTTTTCTTAGGTTCCCCCAAACAAAATAGAACATCTTTGTATGTCCATATTTGTAATGTATAGGATACCCTCAGGCTTGGGGTCCAGGGCAGAAGTCTGCCTTGCCCAGGTCTGAGTGCAGGACCAGTAAGCTACGTCATGTCAATTACCTGAAGAATTGCTCAGTTCTCAGAGATTCACTGACTCACTTTGGCCTTTGGACACACCACCTTATGATATTTCTTTTCTGATAATATTTTAATGATAAAATCAATCTTCATCACTATCATGAGAATACATATAAATGTTAGTTTTAACACTAGAGGTCACTTCACAGGAAAGCCAAAATAATTCAGAAACACTGGATATCATAAATAATGTGCTTTCAAGATACTTTATAGAAAATGATAACAATTTATGTCTAAAAGTTTTGTTGAATAAAAAACTTTTGAATAATGTATAATTTGCATTCTATTATATGTCAAACAGACCCCTTAAGTCAACCTAAGTTTAATAGATAAATAGTTACTTAGTTGGTAAAATATAATATTAAAACAAAACCATTGTTGGGGCGCTTGGGTGGCTCAGTCGTTAAGCGTCTGCCTTCGGCTCAGGTCATGATCCCAGAGTCCTGGGATGGAACCCCACATCGGGCTCCCTGCTCCACGGGAAGCCTGCTTCTCCCTTTCCCACTCCCCCTACTTGTGTTTCCTCTCTCGCTGTGTTTCTCTCTATCAAATAAATAAATAAAATCTTAAAAATAAAAACCAAAACATTCTTATCAACTGAATTATCATTTAGGATAATTAGACTTTATTTAAAGAGCACAGACTGGGGTTGTCTGGGTCGCTGACAGTTAGGCGTCCAGCTCTTGATTTCGGCTCAGGTCATGATTCCATCCTGGGACAGAGCCCTGCCTCAGGCTCCCCACTCAGCCGGGAGTCGGCTTGTCTTCCTCTCCCTCTGCCCCTCCCCCTGCTCACGTGCGCTAGCTGTCTCTCACTCTCTTTCTCTAAAATAAATGAATAAATCTTTAAAAAACTAAAGAGCACAGACTGAACCATTGTATGTGCCTATGTTGAAAGAATGTGGAGGGAGCTGGGTAAGATAATCACCTTGAAAAACAATAAGATAATTGCACATAATAAAAAAAAGAGTCACGGAAGTGAGTAACATTTAACATTATGTTAAAAAAAAAGAAAAACAATTAGAGGTGTAATAATGATAATGATATTTAAAAAGCTCTAAGCATATTTCTACAAGTTACAAGTGTTAGATCTATTAAATTTTCATTTAAAGATGGCATGTTAACACATATGCTACCTTTGGCTTTATTGAAAGGTTGAATCTAAACAATAAAAACGTCAACATTTTTACTGAGTTCCTATACAGTGAAAGGCATAGTGCTGGCTGCTGTTGGGAGGTACAAGGATGGGGAAGACAGTTCTTGATCCTGTGAAGAATATACAGACACAAATATATAAATTAGTACAGCATAACCCAGAATATAATTGATGTGTATATAAAACCTTCAAAAACCTTTTTATATGCATTGTCATAAACATCTGGAAAGATAGCCATCTCAGATTATTAATCATATTACAGATAAGGTTATGATTTGACTACTATCACGAGTCAGTAAAATAGGGGGCTGGCATTGGAACCACAAGTTTTTGGACTCCAAATTGAGTGCTTTTCAATCACATGATGCTTTCTCTTTCTGATGAGACATCATGAATTTTACAGGGCAAATATTTTGGGTCTGGCTAAATCTCTATCTTCAGCTGATGTCAGAGAAGTCAAAGTTATTTTAAGATAACTCTAAGCAACATATTATTAAATAATATTTTCATAAATCAACTGTTGATCCCATAAATGGGCTAGAGATTAGATTAGTCAAACTGCTTTCAAAGTGAGAGTTGACTAGTCTTAGGACATTTCTCAAGGCATGAGCTGAGAGTCGGTGAGGGCCTATTTGTGCCCTAGTTGTGTTACGTAAAGTGATTGAAATGGGGTTTGCACTTTGTAAATGCTTGATATGTATTAGCTATTATTTTTTGATTCTTTTTGAGCTCATTGGAGAGCCAAATAAACCTTTGGCTCAAACAGAAATCCCAGACAGCAGTCACCAAGCTCCCTGCCCAGCAGGGGAGAATGACAGATAGCTCACAAAGTGCCTGTCACCCAGAGCCAGGAACATTTGCCAGGGAGATTGCCAGTGAGAGACTAGTTGCAGCAATTGGCTTCATAGGTTCTAATTCATCATAAGTTCTTGACTGTCAAAAGAGAGAAAGACCAAAGAAGGAGGCGGAGGGACACTTGACATACTGTGCTAATAACTGTCTGATTCTGCCTGGCATCACCGCCCAAATCTTATGTGAGGGAAGTTTAAAAATCGGCGCTAAGTTCACACAAAGTGTACCTAGAATGGCAGGAATCCTCCAGCTCTAGCCAATGAAGAGGAAAATCAAGCTCAGGGAATCTCATTATCATTTTATAAATAATTTTTTTGTGGATGTAATTACATTTGTCTCCCTTTTTCTGTTGTATTTCTGCGAGGAATACTCAGCTTTGCTTACAACTAAAAAACTTCCTTATATTTGATTTAGTCAGTCTCCACTCTAGACTGTGACCTTCCAAGGCAAAGACCAATGTGGTTTTTTTTTTTTATCTCAAGAATTCTCTAGTCCTATAATAATGCTGGGCACATAACAGTTAACAAATGAATGATTAATAATATTAAGTAGGTCATATATGAGGAGTACAAGTGACAGTCTTATGAAATTATCTAGATGCTTTTTAAAAATAATTGAGTGAGCATGGTTGTTACATAATCTGAATGTAAATACTGTAACAAACACCAAGAACTAATCCACTGAAAATTGAAAAGAAGCCTTGACATTATAAGCATAGTTTTCAGTTTGTAGATTCTACAAAGATCTGAAAATTATAAGAATAGATAAAATAATTAAGTTTTTGTTTTGATAAGTGGGCCTCAAAACTTAGAATCAAAACATTTTGTAATGGCCATAGTACTCTTTGGAAGATATAATTTTATTTGCTTGTTTCGAAACTACTAAGCTCTTCATGTGACATAAGGGAGTTAATTTGGGGGCCATTATAGTCTAGCTGCTAAAGGAATATAATACATTATAGTGTGAGAGGTTTGGTGTAAATTGTTCCTTATGTCATGTTTGTAGGAACAAAGCTTACAAATTGGAAGTTTGATTTCACAGTCATGTGCATATGAGGCTTATACTGTGTCTGTGCAATTTAAATGTTTATCCTTAGTTCACACTAAAGTAGTGTTAGGTCAGTATTTTCTTCTCCCACATGACAATTTCATCTGTTTCAGGTTAACCAACTGGCTTTGTTTTCTTAACTGTTAATCAATGTTAAGTAAAACATTGATTTCAGTTAAATGAATGACTTATATGAGGCATGTCAAAACAATCCATCAGAAAGCATTTATTTCAGCCTTATATTCAGAATAATTTTTTTCATGGTAAATCATATATTTGTTTAGGAGTATTAGAATCCTCCAGTTTTATAAAGGTAGAACATCAGGTAAATCAATACAACTTCTCCACTCCTTCATTTTATGTTCTCTCTCTTTACCATTTTTGACTTACACAACAAAATGTTTGCTACATGGAAAATATTTAGTAAATATTTACTGACTGAATTAACCAATAAATGATTCTTAACAGACAACTTTTATCTGCCCATAGCTTTTTCTTTTGAAGATGAAATGCAATGATATTTAAGTTGTAAATTTGATGTTAGAGTCACTCTATCCTTTATCTTTGAAGGTCCTTCATTCTGTCCTCTTGCATGAGACTGGAACTACACCAGTGCATCCCTAGGCTACGGGGCCATTTCAACTGAAAGTCCATATGCAAATTAGGTAAGATGCTGGTCTTCATCCAGGTTCTGATCTAGTGCAACAGTCTTACATGCCCTATGATTTAATTGTTGGATCAAGGAATCCTGGAAGAGAATCAGAATCTTTAGGAGAATAACAAGGAGCAAGAATGTATGCCAGGAACCATATACAGGTGGTTCTAATTTCCCAGTGTTTATTTTCAATGTCCCCATGGTTACAAGGTAAAATGAGAAGCTAAATAATCACAACACAATGTAATTCATTAATGAATTAACCACTTACAAAAATAGTCTGAATTCAAATTTCCCTTCTCTCTAGTGTTTATTTATATGGTTGGTGTTTTGTGAAATGTTGGATGCTTACAACAGTACAATGTAGTACAGAGTCAAATGATGACAAAGTAAAATTGGCAATGTCAAGGTTTCATGAAACCAAGAATATGATGCTGGACAATTGCTAAAATCCAATGCCAAACTATCACCCAGTAAAATACAATGGAGTTATAATGGAAACACATGCAAAACAATCACTAATTCTTAGAGTAAACAAACTCAATGAATGAAGTGTGTGTGTGTGTGTGTGTGTGTGTGTGTGTGTGTTTAGACAGGCTAAATTTTTAGACACAGTTGTATGAGAGAACAGTAGGTATCTCAAAAGAGAACATTTTGACCATCAAATAACTAAAGTACCTGATACAAATGCTGATAAGTCTTTATTGTGTCCCCAAATAAGATTTTTTTAAATTTTTTATTGTTATGTTAATCACCATATATTACATCATTAGTTTTTGATGTAGTGTTCCATGATTCATTGCTTGTTCATAACACCCAGTGCTCCATGCAGAATGTGCCCTCCCTAATACCCATCACCAGGCTAACCCATCCCCCCACCCTCCTCCCCTCTAGAACCCCTCAGTTTGTTCTTCAGAGTCCATCATCTCTCATGGTTCGTCTCCCCCTCTGATTTACTCCCCTTCATTCTTCCTCTCCTGCTATCTTCTTCTTTTTCTTTTTTCTTAAAATATGTTGCGTTATTTGTTTCAGAAGTACAGATGTGTGATTCAACAGTCTTGCACAATTCACAGCACTCACCGTAGCACATACCCTCCCCAATGTCTATCACCCAGCCACCCCATCCCTCCCACCAAAATAAGATTTTTTATGTGATGATTTTTGAGGAGTAATTTAGCCATGAAAGCTACATGTGATAATATAAAAGCTGTAAATTTGTGATATAATAAAACTTTGTCAGAAAAAGTATTCCTTGATAAAGACAAATAAATATTTGATTCACTCACCATTCAAATATTAAACTTATGTTTGTAATTATTCATTTTGTTAAATACAAAAAAATAATTTGAAAGTTTTTGTTTCATTTCATTCAAAATAGAAAGTTCAATTTAAATTATTCTAAAAATTATTTAGTTGAGCACCCCCAACTTAAATGGTCATTTTCTGATATTATTTATCCTCAAATAGCAAAACATTTTATTTTTGAACATGATGCTGATGGTATTCAAAGTTATGGGCAACTCCAAAGTAGACATTTTTAAATCCCATCTCTAACTATAAGAGATCCATTATCAACTGAATACACACATGAAGAGTGGGAATGTAAGGTGGACAGTCAAAGGTCAAATACTCAGTGACTATTACATATGACTAATTAATTGAGTAGCTGTTTGTCCAACATCATGATGTCCATGAATTAAGTCCATATGACCTTTAGATGTGCTTCTCAAAGTGTTTTCCACCGACAGTCAACCCCAGAAATGAGGAATCAAAGTCTGAGTGTGATAACCTTGAAATCTGCATTATTTTACAAAGTCTAAGAGATTCTTATGCATATATATTTTGAGAACTCATGATAATTATAAATATTGATATTTATATTTTTAATATACTTTGTTTATTCTTAATATACTTTGTTTTACCTAAGTTCTCATCCTTTGGAGATGAGCAAATGTTCTTCTAATATTTTTCCCCCAAGAATCTTTGATCTTATTTTATTTTATTAAAACATTTATTTATTTATTTTTGAGAGTGCACATGTGCACATGAGAGACAGAGAGAGAAAGAGAGAGAGTAGTGGGGGGAACAGAGGGAGAGGGAGAGAAGCAGACTGCCTGATGAGTACAGAACCCATCGAGGGGCTCCATGATCCTGAGGTCATGACGTGAGCCAAAATCAAAAGTCAGAAGCTTAACTGACTGAGCCACTCATGTGTCCCTGATCTTACTTTAAATATGTCAATCATGAACACATTCTTGGGACCTGAGGTAAATTTTTGTTCATTGAAATAAGAAATGGATTTCACCTTATCACATGTTCTCATATTCGCCGCAAGTCTCATTGTTATGGCATCATTTGATGTTTTATACCATTTGACACAAGAGAAAATTATTTATTTTCTTATCAGGAATACCAGTATTGTCTATTTGACTGTTTGCCATCTATTATTTTTGTTTTTATTTTGGGTATGAAAGCCATTCATGTTTTTGTTATGTCTTTATAATAAAAAGTTCATAAATCCACCAGTAAGGAGGTAGGATGGGCAAATCAGTAATGAGTACCAACTTACCAGTCTATAACAGATATAAATATAACTGATATAAACTATATAACTATAACTATATAAACTATATAACTATATAACTGATATAAACTATATAACTATAATAACTATATAACTGATATAAACTATATAACTATAACTATATAAACTATAACTGATAAAAATCAGTAAAGAGTACCAACTTACCAGTCTATAACACAAAAATTACATTTAAAGTTACTTACAGGATCATATTTTTCACTTTCTACTGATTTTTAAATATTTCATCACCTTTTTCATTATTTCTTATGGCTTATAATCATCCTATATCTTTTCCACTTTAAAAATAAAACAAACAAAATCCCTTCTTCTTCAAAGAAATTTTCAAAATTTTAAAGATCATTACTTGATACCTTCAAAAACTTAAATTTAGCAGGCTCCTTATTATGTTGTTATATTAATATTGGTTTTGACAATTTTGATGAATGATTGAAGAGCAATCATTTAAAATGATCATTTAATTTAAACATTAAAAATTAATTCAATAATTCATTTCAAACTTAAAATTAAATTTCAGTTGTATCAGTGTTGCAAGAATAGGAGTGGTACAAAAAATAATACCCACATACCCTTAATGCAGACTTATCTTTTTTTAACATTTTATCTCATTTGTGTTTGTCTCTCTCTATGCACACATATATATGCATAGAGGTATATACCTATTTGTATGTGTATATATATATACATATATATACACATATACATATGTACACATATTCTATACCATTTGATATTATATATTGTCTTTCAGTGTATATTTACTAAGAATATGGATAATGTCCTTCAGTTATCAATTCCAGTACATTTAACATTGATAGAATACTCTCTAATCCACCATAAGTATTCCAGTTTTGTTAATTGACCCTAAATGTTCATTACAGAGTTTTTTTTCCTCTTGTATAAAATCCACTCTGGAATCAGCTTTTGCATTTAGCTTTTATGAGTTAGTCTTCTTAATCTGAAACATTTTCACAGTCTTTCTTATTCATATCAGCATTTTTGAAGAACTCTCTCTCTCTCTCTCTTTTTTAGTACTCTTCCTCATTTTGGGTTTGTCTACATTCAGATTGTGTATTTTTGATGAGAAAGATACCTAAGTGATGCTGTGTAATGCTCAGGGAATCACATCTGGGTGCACATGGTGTACATCTGTCCCTCATCAGTGATGACAGTTTTGATCACTGTGTCAAGGGGTTTGTCTGATCTCTCCACTCTACGGTTACTACATTTTCTTTGCAAATAGGAAGTACTTTGTAGGGAGACACTTCAGGATCATGCAAATATGCTAAATTGTCATCAAAATTTCCCCCTGGATTTAGCATCTATTGACAATTCTTTTCTACCAATAGTTACAGTGATGATTGTGCAGTAATTACTCACTAGTTCATACCTGGGTGACATTTTACTGTAAACAAGAGGTCTTCCTCCCCCCCATTTATCTGTCCATCTGTTTATATGTCTTTTTTAAATTCATAAATTATTATTGTTCTTGACTATTTTGATGCTCAAAGAGACCCAGATTTTGCCAGTGGGAGCCCATTCAAGCTGACTCCTGTATCCTTGGGACAGGCCCCCATGATTTTCTTGAACACTTCCTTACTTTCTATTATAGCAAGATGTTACAGGCCCATCTTCCACCTCTCCTGCTCTAGCCCTGGAGTCATTTCTCCAAGGAACCCAGGATTATTCTAATGGAGAATAATATTAAAGATATAATCTCTTAGGGCACCTGGGTGACTCAGTCAGTTAAGTGTCCGACTCTTGGTTTCGGCTCAAGTCATGATCTCAAGGTCTTGGGACTGAGCCCCACATTTGGGTCCACTCTCAGGGCTCAGCGTGCAGTCTGCTTGTCCCTCTCCCTCTGCTCCTCCCCCCACTTGTTCCCTTCTTTCTCTCGCACACTCAAATAAATAAATAAATAAATAATCTTTAAAAAAATAAAGATATAAGCTCTTATCACTGTATACTTATTTTTATTGTAGTGTTTTACTTCTGGGCCCTTTCAGCAACCAGTGTTAGGAAAAAAGTGCACACACACACACACACACACACACCCCATCATATATGTTTATACCAAACAGATATATATCCATACAGATACACATGCACACATATTTTAGAAATCAGGAGTATGCACAGAAGCCTATAATTTCAATTCATCCCCAGAGGTTTTTTTCCTTGCTTTTCTCCATTTCATATGTGGTGTGTCTTTTCTTCCTCAAAGAGAAACCTGGCTCCCCAAAACATTAACACATTTTTCTTGCAAACCTGTCCATAATCACTTGCTTCATCCATAATTATTAATCAAGTTACTCTCACATTACTACATTTTTTCAGTTCTGATCCAGCAGAAGTTATTGCCTTTGTTATTTTCATTTGAAAATGAGCCTACTTTGGGGCACCTGGGTGGCTCAGTCATTAAGCGTCTGCCTTCAGCTCAGGTCATGATCCCAGGGTCCTGGGATGGAGCCCTGCAGCATCGGGCTCCCTGCTCAGTGGGGAGCCTGCTTCTCCCTCTCCCACTCCCCCTGCTTGTGCTCTCTCTTTTGCTGTGTCTGTCTCTGTCAAATAAATAAATAAAACCTTAAAGAAAAATGAGCCTGCTTTTTCATCTTGTGAAGAGGATATATGTAGCATACATTTATTATTGTTGGCTTTATATTTATTTTTGTATTAAAAGAAAAAATATCTTCTCCCCCATTTATCAGAATTTATATCAAGCATTTCCTCCTTAAGTAACTATGAGGAGTTTGTAGAAAGAAGCCTTAGACATAATTAAATCATAATGTAAATTAGAAGCAGAGTATGATCTGCCCAATTGACCTTCAGCTGTTTGTCATATTCTCAAACCACTATTTCACTGCATGTTCCTTCAGCTCTTGGACTATCTTTTCAGAGTCAGTTATGAAGAAAGAGAGAACACTGCAGTGTTAAGGGTAAAGACTTCCCAGTCAGACAAGTGTAGTTCTCAGACCCAAACTCATCACTTACCAGATGAGTGACTTCTCTAAGCAACCATACATATAAACCTAGTTGAATGACTTGTTTTGTGAATTAAATGAATAATTTATGTAACAGTGCTTAGCATAGGATCTGGCACAATAGAGGAGTTTAATGATCATTAGCTTTATTGTTATGTAAAGTATATGATACTTACATACACAATTTAGTTCACATATAATTTTAGTACTTTATTCTAAATTGTAGCTCTGTAGTTCCCATTTTAACTGTATTTCAGAATGGAGATCCACTTAGTAAATTAATTGCTATATTTTTTTGTTCATACAGCCTTTCCTAAACACATAAGTGATGGGGTCAGTTTTTAATTTCTTTCTTCCATTAGTTTATTATAAAATAACTCCATCATTTGCAATTGCTTAAAGTCATAAGATTGCCTAATTCCTAACTAGCAGATAGATTCATTTTTCTTCAAGTACATCTAATAAAGACCTGATCTTAAAAATAAAAGGGTTGTAAAGTCTAAAAAAAGAAAAGCATTTGAAAGGTATAGCTGATAGGAAGTCAGTCCATAAAATGCTGACCTTTCATCAAGTACTGATTTTTCTGCTTTCCTGTGGGAGCATTAAGGAGGGAGTGATCTCATAGATTTCCACTAATGTCATGACCTATAGCTTCCGCCCAACATTTCTGCCAATTATGGAGACTTCCCTATTGCCTTCATGATGTGCTTACCTGTTTTCTTTATGCTAGGCTGACAGCTTGTTCACTTCCCTTGGCCTTGACCTTGGCTTTGACATCCTCAGGAGGTACTCAGGCTGTCAATGCTAATATCAGAATAGTATAAAGATGGTCTGGCAGCTAGAATCTGGGACAACTTTGGCAGCTCCTGCAGATTTATATTTCCCGTGTGATTATTCAGCTGGCTCCCCCCATCCTAAAATGTTAGAATGCATCCCAATGCTAGAGGGCTAATACATGTAATTAGAGAGGCGTGGTTTTTGCTATTCCCATCCCATCTGTAACAGCTTGAGTACCACTGCATTACTCATTAGGAGTCATAAGCCCTGACCTACTGGATACCCAAAGGGGTGGACACCTTGGAAGGGAGTCAACATTGCTTCTGACCTTGGGTGGTCAAACCAGCCCAAAAAAGATTTGTACTCTGCATCTCACATTAAAAAAATTTTTTTTAAAGATTCCATTTTTATGTGTTTCCATGAGACCCATTATTTTTAGCTATGTTTATCTTTTAATTTTTTTTTACATTTTTTAATTTAAGGAGCAGTATAAGTATAGCAATATAGCACAGTAAATTAACAGTTTCCAAAAAGGATTCAAAAAGTCAAATATATGAGAATGTATATTGGAAAAATACCCTTTAGTTATTATTTCCATACTAATAGTAGAATACATTAATGTTCATTGTTAATAATTAGGAATAAAACAAGTAAAAAAGATTCAGAAGAACTGAATTTGCAACCCTTTTGTTTCTTTCTGGAAATAGCTCCCATCTAATTGGCTTTATAATTTGCACAACTTGTGATTCAGAACAAATCAGGTGGCATATATGAAAACGGGTGTACAAAGATCTTTGTTTTTGAAATTCTTACTATTTAACAAAAGCAAAACAAAACAAAACAAAAACTGACTGAACTACAGAAACTAAATGATGAATCAAAGCTTTCCAACAATGCCCCTACTCATGTTCCTGATGTTGAGGGGAGTCCCTTAGAATATTTTCCCAAAAGTTACATTATACTTGAATGCCGTCCTAACCCTCTGTCCTTCACAATCATGACCACAGTGATGTCCGAAAATGGAGAAAAGTTATACGGAGGGAGAGAAAGAAAGAGGGAAGAAGAGAAAGAAAAAAAAACCAAGAAGATAAGACAGAATAAAAGCGTAACAGAAAAGGAGTACAATGAAGTAGTTTTACTTATTTATTTTGTACTCATCAAGGATATTTTTCTAAAGAAATGTAAAGCCGTGTTACAAATAATTAGCAACAAAATTACCTTCCTCTGCCCTATTACATTCCACTCCCCCACATAACTCGGGCTCTCAGTTTTTTATCTTAAATAATTAACAACCTCGTTCTTCCAAGTTGTACAGGTGGAAGACCTTTAGGATCGTTCTTGCCTCCTTTCTCTCTCTTACATCCTGTATCTGCAAATCCTTTTGGCTCTACACTCAAAGCAAATATTTAGACTCTTATGATTACTCTTTACCAGTATCGCTCTGGTAAAAGAATGCTATCATTTTATGCCTGGATTTTTGCTTTCTCTTCCTAACTGGTTTCATGCTTCCATCCCAGCCATTCAGTAGTCAAAGTCTCAATGAAGGAGTGGGAGACATCCTTTTAAAAACACCATGCCGCTCTTTTGCTTAAAAAATATCTAATGGTTTCCCATCTTAGAGGAGAAAGCAAAGACTTTATGGCGTATGAGGTGCTATCTATTCAACTTTACCTCCACCCTCTGCAATTACATCACAACTATCTTTCTGAACTCAACAGCTACTATTCTTCCTTTCACGCTTGTTCACTCCATTTAGCAATTCCTTGATCATAGCAAATATAATCTTGCTTTGGGCACTTTGCACTTACTATGGTCTACAACCTCTCTCTAAAAATATTCATCAATTTTGATCAGTTAACTTTTTATTCGTGAAGTCTCTCCTGATCATCTATTCATCAACAGCTAACAAATACATTTTCCTTGTTTACTTATTCATTATGTGCCTCCCTCCACTAGAAAAATCGATCTTCATGAGAGCAGACTTTTGCTGGTTTTATTCATTCCTCAATTCCCAGGACCTGAAAGTGGTTGGATTCAAGATATAGGTAGCATATAGCAGGGTTGGTAATTACTCATTGAATGAATTAGTTAATGATTAGACTGTAGAAGTGATTAATATTAGAACAGGAAAGGATGGACATAGGAAAAATTGTAAAGGAAACTGAGTTCATTTTGCTCTCCCTCAATCCCTTTTTTCACTTTCTTACTCCCTTCCTGGGAGGCTGGTAGCAGTATGATAGAAGGAACATCGAGTTTAAGATCAGAAAGACCTGTGATTGATTCCTGGTTGTATGACATTGGGCAGGTTACTTATTTTCCTGAGACTTGGTTGTTCTTCTCTGCGAAACGGGAATAATAATTTACCCTGTAGAGTTGTTATAAATATTAAATGATATTAAGAAAATAAGTTGTCTAGGGCAGTTTTTTGACATAGTAAGGCATTCAGTTAATTCCCTCTTCTTTTTTCTTTTCTTTCCTCTCTCCTCTTCTTTTCTTCCTTCCTTCCTTCCTTCCTTCCTTCCTTCCTTCCTTCCTCCCTCCCTCCCTTCCTCCCTTCCTTCCTTCCTTCTCCTTCAGCATCCTTTCTTCTTTTCTGCTTAATACTACTCTAGAGTCCATGGGGACTACATGCTGTGTGCTTCAGGGTCTGACAAAGTTCTGGAGCTAACTCAAGACTAATAACACCTTATAGCACTTGAATAATTTTAACACAATTGCTTTAAATTGAGATACTAGAGATGTGTGTACCAACTCTGTAGTGGACAGACCTTGTCAGAGATCCTACTCAGGTTCTATCCGATGACTTGTACAACTTCTGTGCATGGCTTCCTAGGTTACTGTGTGCTTCTGCTTCTGGCTAGCATCTCCTGTTCTCCTGGCAGGGCTTCTCTTGGCCACTAAAGCTGCTGTATCCATGGAGTTAGAAAGACAAAAGTACCTAAGAATTTATATCCACCCCTTCTCACCTCAAGGTCCTTAGCTATTGACTGACTGGTGTGAGAATATAAAAGTTCTGTTTCCTTGCCTCTGGTTAGGATAAACTCTGAGATCACCAGAATCAGGTTTAACTTTCCCTCCATGGGATTTTGCTTGAAATTGCAAATTTCCTATTTTCTTTCTCTTCTCTGTCTTGCTTCCACCACTCGCTCATATTTTTCCTGGGAGCACTTCCTCAATAAATGACTTAAATACAAATCTTGATCTCAGGGCTGTTTTGGGGAACCAGATCTAAGATATTCCTATAAATATATGTCAGGAGGAATTATTAATAGATTAGAGCCTAGCTGTTTTTAATATAAAGACTAATTTCCCAACCCTAAAGCATTAAGTAATTTAGATTCTCTGACAATTATGAAATTGTATATGAAAGGTATCACAGCCACCAGACTTGAATTTTCAGAATTGGAACCTCTTTTCTTTATTCTCCATTTTTAAAATAAGGTTGAGGTAGATAGGATTGAATTGTGTGTTTGTTCACTTGTTCCATTTGTTTCTTTATGCCAGTGCAATTTTTTTAATATTTAATATCCATTTAATATTCCTAACAACTTTTTAAAGAAGAGATTAACATTTCCATTTTCTTTCTTTCTTTTTTTTTATTATGTTATGTTGTGCCAGTGTAATTTTAAGAAGCAATTCTCTGATATTCAGTTGATTACTTAATTTCTTAGTGTTGCTCTTCTTCCCCTCCTAAGGACATCTTTACGTACAGCCCACTCATTCCTCAAGCTCCAGGCCATTTCCTCCACTTTAAAAACTCAGATAAATTCAACTGACACACTTCTTTCCTAATTCTTTCTGTACTAATCTGTGTGATGCAATGTAGTATATTTTTCAAGCAGTTTTTCTTTCTCTTTTACTTTTTAAGGTTTGTTTCTCTCCTGTGTCCAACTAGCTTCATGTGGGAAGGGGCTTTTTGTTTCCATTTTTAAAAATTTAACTACTTGGGGCGCATGGGTGGCTCAGTTGTTAAGCATCTGTCTTCGGCTCAGGTCATGATTTCAGGGTCCTGGGATTGAGCCCTGTATCGGGCTCCCTGCTCAGTGGGAAACCTGCTTCTTCCTCCCCCACTCCCTCTGCTTGTGTTCCCTCTCTCACTGTGTCTCTTTCTGTCAAATAAATAAAATCGTTAAAAAAAATTAATTACTTACTTTGAGGGGTGCCTGGGTGGCTCAGTCGGTTAAGCGTCTGCCTTCAGCTCGAGTCATGATCCCGGGTTCTCGGGATCGAGCCCCGCATTGGGCTCCCTGCTCAGCTGGGAGTCTGCTTCTCCCTCTCCCTTTGCCCCTCCCCCCTGCTCATGCTGTCCCTCTCTCTCCCTGTCTCTCTCTCTCAAGTTAATAAATAAAAAATTTAACTACTTACTTTGAGATAATTGTAGATTCATGAGTATGAATTAATATGGAGATCATATAAACCCTTTACCATTTTCCCCAGTGGTAACAGCTTATAAAACTATATTTCAATATCACAACCTGGATATTGGCAGTGATATAAGTGACAATGGAGATCTCTTCACCACAGAGATCTCTCGCATTGCCCCTTTATAGCCATACCCACTTCTCTCCTGCACCCATTCCCTCTTTAACCAATGGTAGTCAGTAATCTATTCTCCATTTCTGTAATTTTGTCATTTCAAGAATGTCATATATGGAATTATAACATATTTAATTTGGGGGGTTTGTTTTTTTTTTTTCCACTCAGTACAATTCTCTGGAGATTCATCCCGGTTCTTGAATATATCAACCAACTGCATTTCTTCCTTTTTGATCTTTATACTTTATTATTATTATTTTTAAAGATTTTATTTATTTATTTGACAGAGAGAGCAAGAGCAGGGGGAGCAGCAGAGGGAGAGATTGAGCATGGGGCTCAATCTCAGGACCCTGGGATTATGGCTTGAGCCACCAAGGTGCCCCTTTATTCTTTATTATTATTATTTGCCTTTGCACTGACTAGAACTTACAGCAGGATGTTAAATGTGAAAGAGGTAAGAGTAGACATGCTTGCCTTCTTTCCAGTCTTAGAGGAGACACATTCAGTCTTTCATCATGTACAATGTTAGATCTATGCTTTTTAGTATTTCCTTTTTATCAGGTGAGTAAGCTCTTTGGTATTTCTGTTTTTCTGAGAGTTCCTTTTATGAATGGTCATTGGATTTTTTCTAATGCTTTATTGAATTGATATGATCATGTGATTTTTCTTTTTTACCCTAATATGAGAAATTATACTGATAGTTTTCAAACACTGAATCAAATGTCATTTGTGGAATAAACCACACTTGGTCATGCTGTATAATTTATTGTGTATTGAATAATTGAATTTGCTAGAATTTTGTTAAGGATTTTTGTTGCTGTATTTATGATGGATATTGGTCTGTATTTTTCCTTCTGTACTGTCTTTGATGGATTTTGGTATCAGGGTAATATTAGCTTTGTGGATGAACTGAAAATTGTTCCCTTCTCTTCTATTTTCTGGAAGACCTTGTATAGAATTGATGTTAGATCTTTTCAACGTTTGGTAGACTTCTCCAGTGCAACCATCTGGGGTTGGAGATTTCTCTTTTGGACGTGTTTATAATTATGAATTTAGTTTCTTTCATAGTTACAGAGCTAATGAAATAATGCATTTCATATTTGTTGAGTTGTGGTAGTTTGTTTTTTGAGGAAGTAGTCCATTTCATCCATATTGTCAAATTTATGTGTGTAGAGTCATTCCAGGCATCCTGTGATTTTTCCTTTGATGTCTGCAGGGCCTGTAGTGACATTGCCTGCTTCATTCCTGGCTTGGGTAATTTGTGTCTTTTTTATTTCGGCAGTCTTGCTGGAGATGTGTCAGTGTTGTTATTCTCTCTAAGAACTAGCTTTTTGTTTGTTTGTTTTTTTCCTATTATTTTTCTCTCTTTAATTTCACTGATTTCTGTTCATATCTTTATTATTTCTTTCCTTTTTCTTGCTGAGGGCTTAGTTTGCATTTATTTTTCTAGGTTTTTGTGGTGCGAGCTTATTGATGTGAGATTTTTTTCTCTTTTCTAATGTATATGGTATTATAAATTTACCTCTCAGACTGCTTTAGTTGTGTACCACAAATTTTTATTATGTTGTTTTAAATTTTCATTCAGTATAATGTATTTTTTTAAAGATTTATTTATTTTTATAAAGATTTATTTATTTATTTTAGAGAGAGAGAGTGCAAGGGGTAGGGCCAGAGGGAGAGGGAAAGAGAGAATCTCAAGCAGACTCCCTGTGGAGCACGGAGCCTGATGCAGAGCTCCCTCCCAGGAGCCTGAGATCATGACCAGAGCCGAAATCAAGAGTCAGATGCTCAGACCCACCCAGGCGCCCCTCAATGTAATGTATTTTTAAAAAATTTTTTGAGTCTTCCTCTTTGAACCATGAATTATTTTAAGGTATGTTGTTCAGTTTCCAAGTATTTGCAGATTCTGTTACCTTTCTGTTATTGGTTTCCAGTTTGATTCCATTGTGGTCAGTAAAAATACTTTCTGTGATTTCTATTCTTTAAGTTCATTGATATTTGTCTTATGGCCATGGATATAGTCTAACTTGGTAGATGTTTGTGGGCATTGGAAAAGAATGTAAATTCTATTGTTTGGTTTTATAAATCTCAATTATATTCTGTTGGTTGATAGTCTGTTGAATTCTATATCCTTGATGATTTTCTCTCTAGTTATTCTTCTTTTCAATTTTTGAGAAAGAGGGGTTGAAATCTCCATATTTAATTGTGGATTTGTCTATTTCCATAGTTCTATTAGTTTATACTTCACATATCTTTCTTGGTACGTATATATTTAGGATTCCTAAGTTTTCTTTGTGGAATTACCCTCTTATCATATATCATCTTTCTCTGTCTCTGGTAATTTGTCTTTTTTTCTTTAAAGATTTTATTTATTTATTTCACAGAGAGAGATAGCAAGAGCAGGAACACAAGCAGGGGGAGTGGGAGAGGAAGAAGCAGGCTTCCCGTGGAGCAGGGAGCCCGATGCTGCGGGGCTCGATCCCAGGGCCCTGGGATCATGACCTGAGCAGAAGGCAGACGCTTAATGACCGAGCCACCCAGGCGCCCCATGGTAATTTGTTTCTATGTCTAATTTGATATTGTATAGCTATCATGCTCTCCTTTATTACTATTTGCATAATGTAGCCTTTTCTATTCTTCTATTTTCAATATGACTATGTCATTATGTTTGAAGTGAGTTTCTTATAGACAGCATACAGTTGGGTATATTTTTTCATATACTCTGGCAATTTGTTTATTTAATTTAATTTAACTTGATTTAATTATTGATATGTTAAGACTTAAGGTTGCCATTTTACTTTTTGTTTTCCGTTTTTTCTATCTTATTTCATTTTTCTATTTTCTTTTTTAGCCATCTGAATTGTAGATCTATGTCTCTTGCTAAATTTAGGAACTTTTCAGCTATTACTTCTTCAAGTACTTTTTAGCCTCTCTCTCATTTTCCTCTCCTGGGATTTTGATAACATGAATTTTTCTTCTTTGATTATAGCCCCATAAGTCTCTGAGGCTCTGTTCATGTTTTTTCTCAGTCTATGTTTTCTCTGTTGTTCGGATTGGGTATTTTCTATTGTTCTGTGTTCTAGTTCACTGATTCTTTCCACTTTTCCCTCCATTCTGCTGTTGACCCTATCCACTGACTTTTTGTTATACTTTTCAGTTACAAAATTTCCATTTGCTTCTTTTTTATACCTTCTGTTCCTTTTCTAAGGCTGTCTATTCTTATGCTGAGTCTTTCTCTTTTTTCATTTGTTTCAGGCATGTTCATAATTACTTGTTGAAGCATTTTTATTATGACTGCTTTAAAATATTTGTTAAATAATTTCAAGTTCTCTGTCATCTCATGTTGGCATCTATTGACTTTTTAAAAATTCATTTGAGGTCTTCTTGGTATTTGGTATGACAAAGATTCTCAATCGACATTTTTATATTTTTGTGCTATGAGACTTTCAATCTTATTTATTTTTGCATTTATTTATTTATTTGAGAGAGCAAGCATGCAAGGGGGAGGGGCAGAGGGAGAGGAAGAGAGAGAACCTTAAGCAGGCTCCTCGCCCAGCTTGGAGCCCAGTGTGGGGCTCAGTCTCACAACAGTGAGATCATGACCTGAGCCGAAATCAAGTCAGATGCTTAACTGACTGAGCCACCCAGGTGCCCTAATTTTAGTTGGCTTTCTCTGATACTATTCTAGTAGGAGAAGGTGGGGATATCTCATTACTGCAAGGTGGAAGTAGAAGTCCAAATTCCCCACATCCTCAGTTGATATATGATGGAGTTAGATTCCTCTCCATCAGTGAGATGGTGGGACAGTGGTAGGAGTTCCAGCTGTCAAGAGGTTTCCACTAACAACCTGAAGAAGGTGTCCTTATTACCACTGGGTGTTGATGGAAGTTCTAACTCTCCACTGGGTTTTCTCTGACATCATCCCAGTGAGGAGGAAGAGAGATGCCTTGTTAGTCCTGGGTGGGTATGGAATCTAGGAACCCCACTGATGCTGAAGATGAAGCAGCAATGTTTCATTATTGGTTAGTGGGAAGGAAAGTCTTAGCTCTCTATTTGATCTGACATCATCTTGGTAAAAGTGGTTAGGAGATTCATTACAGACTACAAGTGGGGAGGTCTAGATTCCCCAGTTAACCTTTGTTGTTGTGCAGAAGGTATTTTTTTCTGTGGTATTTCCTTGGAGTAGAGTTGTTGTTATTGTCTAAAAGTTTTTCTAGAATGTCTCTTTTCTGGCCCTTTGGTTAGACAGAGAGCATGCTTTTGCTAGGGCTCTTTTTGTTTCTACCTGTTGATGTTTTCAGGTTGCCAGTCTGTAATTCTCAGTCTGAGATATATGAAGTAAGAAGAAAATCCAGGGAAGTCCATGATCCATTCTTCAGGTCCCAAAGTTTCTAGTCAGTCTGCCTCTTTTCTCTACCTTTCAGAGTCTCTTTATGTTTGTTTTATTTATTTTTTTTTAAGGATTTTCTTTGAGAGCGCGAGAGAGTGAACACAAGTGGGTGGAGAGGCAGAGGGAGAGGGAGAAGCTGAGCAGGGAGCTGGCTGCGGGGCTTGATCCTAGGACCCTGGGATCATGACCTGAGCTGAAGGCAGACACTTAATCGACTGAGCCACCCAGGCACCCCTCTTTATGTTTGTTTTATATATAATATCAAGGTTTTTTAGTCATACTTGGAAGGAATAGGGAAAGTATATCTATGCTATCATTCTGAGATCAGAAATTTGAAGATATTTTTTGTGGTTGAATATTTTGTATCACAAACAATTTTAAGTGTACATGAAAAGTTCAGTAACTGTTAATTTCTTTATTAACAGGTTGAAATAAATACATTAAAAATTAGGAAAGCGTAAACTGTGATCTAGTATGTAGGTAAGTGTTTTGGGATATAGTTTTGGTAAATCATGGGCTTAAAACAAAATTAGTCATAGCCATAGTATTTTAGAGTTAACTATATAACAGACCACATTCTGACGTATCCTTTATATCATTGTTTTAAATAATAGATATAATGATTTTTAGTCCTTAAAAATGTTAGGTTTTTCCACTACTGAATCCATACCTTCTGCCAAGGCACAGGATTCATCCCCATGCCCTGAGGAAAATTTATTATGTGACAGTTCTTATTAAGGTAACTGTACTCTATCCTCAGAAAAGCTATTTAGGGGCAAGAAAGAGCTTTGCCAAGGTATCCAGTAAAAATTTGTTCCTGTAATTTTATGTGGGACAAGCATTTGGTGCCTAGGTCACATTAGGGTTTATTTTAAACTTTCAGAATGAGTGGGAGGGAAATATGACACATCAGCATACACTTAGATAAGATGAACGGTCCCAGGAAAAACTTTAACAATACTTTATATTTGTGGATATAATATTTGGAAACTTATTTAATGTAGTTTTAAAATAAGTTCTGTCCTTACATTTGTCATTCTGAGTAAATAAGCTACCTCATAAATTGTTTTGATTGCCATAAAACTGTCTAATAATAATAATAACTGTCTAATAATAATAAATGCAGCACGCACAAGAGAGAGTAAATAGTTCTCAGAAAGAGAGAACTGTTTCCTAATTATGTTCAAAAAGTGATATTGTGAGATTCAGCTTTAGATAAAAAATCTGAGTTCTTTGTTTAAAAGCTTCTCCTTCCATTGATCTGTGATTTATGAGGGATAAAAGCATAACACAATGGGAAAGGGAGAGGATCAGGTTTGGAGCCAGTTAGGTTCCTTAACCAAAGTCTGTTAACATGCATTATGTGATTTATTTTTTTTTTGAGATTTTATTTATTTATTTATTTATTTGAGAGAGAGAGAGAGAGCACGAGTAGAAGGGACAGAGGGAGAGGGAAAGAGCTAGTGACAGTTATTGTCTACGCTGCTGTTTGGGGGTTTTTCAGGTTTGTTTGTTCACTATAATGAGATACAAATTGGAATCTAAAAAAGATGAGCCTGGCAATGCATCCTGTTTGTGGACTGGAATCATTCAGACCTTAACGTGACCTGGTTCAGACACCCTCTAAGCCATACAAGATTTTGATTGTAGAATCATCATGCAAACTTCTGGTTATTAATTGAGTTTCCCTGTCACCTTGATAAGAAAAGGGAGTTCCCTAGATATTATGGTAGATATTGCTTTCTTTCAAATAGAATATCATCCATTGCAAATTAATATAGTTGAATTATACCAACACCTTACATCTGCCAGAATCGTGGTAGGCGATCACAATGCTTGAATGAAAATACACAACCAGTTTTTAGGACCTGTGATCTACTAGATAAATGATATGACTCAATATTGAGATTGAACATTCACATCACATGCTTCAGGAGCACAGACGAAGGAGGGACTAAGACGGCCTACAAAAGTCAGGGAAGATTTCCCTGAAGAGATAATGCTTCAGCTGAATCTTAACAAACAATTAAGAGATTTCCATGCGGACTATAGAAAGTGAAGGGCATCTCAAATAGAGGCATGTATACAAACATGACATAAGAACTGAATCTGTGTGTTTGGGAAATTTCCTATTAAATGACTAGAATATAACCTCAGTAGGGCAGGGATGCTTTTAAATTTGTTTATTTTTAAATTTCCTTCTAGATCTTACTACAGAGACTGGCTGAAAGGGTTTTTGTTTTTTTTTTTAAGATTTTATTTATTTATTTACTTGAAAGAGAGAGCAGGAGGAGGGGCAGAGGGAGAGAGAGAAAGAGAATCCCCAGCAGACTCCATGCTGAGCATGGAGCCCTACCTGGGGCCCGATCTCATGACCTTGAGGTCATGACCTGAGCCAAAACCCAGAGTCAGCTGCTCGACCAACTGAGGCACCCAGACGCCCAGCCTTATGTGATTTATAATGTAATGTCCATCTCAAGTGTTTCATTGAGTTCTTACAAGAGACTGAGAGTATTCTAATTTACATTCACAAAGTCAATTGTAAGCTTTTTTTGTCGACAATATGTGGCATAAATTCCTATTAAATACCATAAATTTAATTGTATTAATTGTGGTATCATCATTGAGTTAATAAATGATTCCTTAATAGTGATGCAGTATACAGCCTTAATTCCTCATTAAGAATGGGACAATATTGATATTTTGATATTTTGTGACTTGTAGAGAAGCTGCAAAAGAGATACTTATATGTTGCATAATAGTTAATTTTTCAATTTCTCACATTTATTAAGTGATTGTAGCATATTAAAAAATCCCCCAAGTGAAGAAGTATATGCATATTTACTTTGAAGTTAGAAAGGATGCTTTTGAACTATATAGGTAAAGGTGATCCAATAACTGGGTTATCAATTTAAAAAATCTAGGATATAGGCCTAGATATCATTAATCCAGAGTTATTTTATTCTAAGGCAAATCACTTAAATTTATCATAACCTAGTCTCCTCATCCATAAAATAGAAAAGTCGCCACAGATCAGTCATATTCAAGTTATGGTCTCTGGAGCCCTAAATTTCACAGAGACACATCAGGGCTGCCTCAGGAGAGCAGAGCCTTAATTCTGTTTGGTTATCAAACAAGACTTACTATAAAATTTACTTTAAAAATAAGTGCTGCTTCTGAAAAAACAAAGTTATAAAACTGTGTACAAGTTCTCCCTGGTTCCCCCCAGCTCTGTGGTCATCTTTTTTGTCAAAGATAACAGAGGGAGTCGGTGGTAGGAAATGAAACCCTCATATCAGAAAAGCAGTCTAGATTCTCTGTTGTACATTTACAGCTATAAAGGGAGGTGCTTGTTTTTGTTTTGTTTTTGTTTGTAAGTAATAGGAAAAATATAGCCTTTCATTTTAACAATGAACAGAATTAGGGTCAAACAATTTATATGCTTTGATCTTATTTTCATTTTCAGTCAAAGTTCAAGTGTGCACTAAAGCCCCACACAAATGGGTCCACTTTCTCTTAAAGTAAGCTTTCATTAAAAAAAAAAAGTCTTGAATTTAGGGTGGTTTTAGTCAAGAGTAAATAAGAATTTATGAAGGAAGGGGTACCTGGGTGGCTCAGTTGTTTAAGTGTCTGCCTTCAGCTCAGGTTGTGATCCTGGGGTCCTGGGACTGAGCCCAGAGTTGGCTCCCTGATAAGTGGGGAGTCTGCTTCTCCCTCTCCCTCTGATTCTCCTCATCGCCTCCTCCTCCTGCTCATGCTCTTGTTCTCTCTCTTTCTCTCTCTCAAATAAATAAAATCTTTAAAAAAGATTTATAATGGAATTACCAAGTACTTAGCATCATTTTTTTTTTTTTTAAAGGAGCAGCATGCCTCCAAATGTAATTTCTTCTTAAAAGGGATCAGGGCTTTTTAGAGAAGTGCCTGATTCCAGCAATTGCACAGGAGGTATACAGTGTTAACCTGAAACTTCCTATCACAACAGTAAGCAAGCACACAAGCCACCAAAGACTGTTGAAGGCATGACAAAAAGACTTCAGGTTTATTCTGAAGAAGACTGGCCAGTGATGGGACCAGTGACGGGACAATCTGAACAGCAGTAAATACTAGTAACTACAATGGATTGAAACATACTTTTAAATCTTTGAACTCATCATCAGACTATCATTAATAAATACTGAAATGCATATTTGAAAGTAGTTGGGAAAATGGATCTTGAATATAAGAAGAATTAAGAGATAATTGAGGAAATTTGAATGTTGACCAGATGTTTTGAGATATTAACAAGTAAATGTTAAAATTTAAGGTGAGAGAGAAGTATTGTAATTATGTTTAATAAAAGTAATATTTTTCTTTTAAATATACATAATGAGACATTTCATTTACAAATGATACTGTTTGATGTTTGGGATTTTATTCAAATAATCTTGGTTAAGGGTAGTGAATATGAGTATGAATTAAACACAGTTGCCCATAAATTGAAAATCACTGAACCAGTGATGCTGGGGACATGCAAATATATTACACAATTCTCTATACCTTTGAAACTTACTGTAATATACATCTAAGAGGCAGCATTAAAATGTAAAGTAAGTCTTTATTGTTAGCTAAAAGTCTAATGCTGAGTTATCTTCACTTGTCTGTCAGTACAAAGTCTTCACAGGTAAGTGATTCTTAGGGCCATCTGGCCATCCCCAAACTGAGTTAAGCTGCTAAAACAATGCATAACAGACACAGAGATATCTTCAGTCTCTCCTTTCCACATTGCCTCTGCTATTCTGGATGTCAGAGATTCTCTCCTTCTATTTGCAAAGGAAGAGCTTCTGATTGCCTAGGAAGAATTGGAGGTGGTGGTGAGATATATGGCAAGGGGATGAAGGTGGTCACACAAGCCAATTCAGTCATATAATCTCAAAAGCAAGAACTCATCTTATTTCTGGACCATACAAAGGCTGATGTACCTGAAGTTGTCCAGGGTCCCCACAGTGAGGAGCTAACATGGCCCCTCAACTTAGATATGGGACGGCCTTCTTTCAAACACTAAGGAGAGTCTACAGCCCTGGTTTTTGTGTTCTTCTGTGCTGTCCCCCTAAACTGCTTAGCAGTCCCCAGAGGCTGGCCTTAATGTTCTATACCGAGTCACCATGTATCAGAACTCTCTTCTCTACCTCTCATCTGCTCTAAGGTAAACATCATCCTCTGCCCACATCTAGGCTGACACTCCTTTAGATGACAGGAGATATGAGAGTTATTTGGCCTCAATTTTCTTTTATAGTCTATCAGTGTGGCCTCATCTCTATGCCTAAATTTCCTTGGATATTTTGTTTAATTCTTCAAAGCCTGGTTTGGAAGTTAAAGAAATCAAATATGGATCCTTCCTTGCTTTTTTTTTTTTTTTCTTCCTGTTCTCATTCCTTTTAACAATCCTACTTTTCTTTTTTTTTTTTAAGATTTTATTAATTTATTTGACAGAGAGAGAGACAGCGAGAGCAGGAACACAAGCAGGGGGAGTGGGAGAGGGAGAAGCAGGCTTCCCGCCGAGCAGGGAGCCCGATGTGGGACTCGATCCCAGGACCCCGGGATTATGACCTGAGCGGAAGGCAGATGCTTAATGACTGAGCCACCCAGGCGCCCCGACAATCCTACTTTTCTTCGGGGCAATATAGATGGTACTGATGGACTAAAGATTTGGAGAAAAGAAAATAAGAAAAATTTATATTTCAAAATAATGTCTCATCATATTGGGGACAACCTAAAGAGACTGCATTCCAGGTCACAAAGCGGGATTGACAAACAGTTTCACTCTAGCCTGTTTGGGTTTTTTTGTTGTTAGTTTAACAAACAGACCCTTTGCTATGCTCTAGGAGTGTTAGATGGATAATGCATTATCTTTGCCCTTGTAGATCCAACAGTCCATGATACTTTAGATGCCATATAAAAAATGTGCTCAGAAGACAATGGTAGCTCTGAGAGGCAGTGCTTTAACTTGGCTTGGTGAGGAGCGTGTTGGAAGTGAGAACACTGAAGCTGACTTGAAGGATGAGAGAGATTTAGTCGGGTTAAAAAAGGAGAAAGGGCATGTCACAGTGAGAGAATGGCAAGAAAAACGCATATAGGACCAAAGTAGCATGCTCTGGGCCAGTAACTAAGAGCAGCCTTGTGTTATTTGAACATAAAATACAAAGCCAGGAGCAAGGGACAGGTTATGTGCTTATGATTTTTGATCAAGAAGGGTTTAGAGCAGAAGACTAAGTAATGTGGCCCATTTGTTCTTCAGGTGGTTTCCCTCTGTTTGTGCGGAAAATGGACTCCAGGAAACAAGACTGAAGTCCTGTCATGGCTGTGATGGGCCTGAACTGGGACAGGGCTAGGGAGAGGTGGGGAAGAGGAAAGAGTGTGGAGGAAGAAACTGCATTGGCTAGAGTCTGGAAAGGGTCTAGGAATTCTGCAAGCTCTCACGGAAGCCGTTCCCTGGCCTCTGCTTCACTACCTGCAAAAACAAATGGGAGGCCTTCTTTCTCTTGCCCCTGGCAAGACACCCCCTGTTCTTGCCCCTCCCAGCCTCTCACCACCATCGTCTGTGGTAACACCATCAGTAAAAATCTCATTATGCACTTTATCCTCATTTACATCAGTCATCGCAAGAAGCCACGGACTCGCAGGTCATTCTCCATTCCTAGAATGTAATCCTCATCTGGCTCTTTGAACAGCAAAACACTCCTTTTCCTTCTGGCACTTCCTAGACTCTTACCCTCAAATTAACTTTTTCTCAAAGCACTTTTGACATACTGTGTATTTTACTTGTTTTATTGTCCTGCTCCCTGACCTCCGCCTCTCCAGCCCCCCGCTAATGCACACACTAGAATGTAAGCTCTATGACGGCATCCATTTTTATCTATTTGTTCATGGCTATTTCCCCAGTGTTCAGGACAGTATCAGGCACAGTAAACACTTACTGAATGAGTAAATTTAAAAGTAAAAGTAATAAACATGTCTTCTCTATCGAATTGCCCTTCGAGGTAAGGGAAAGAGAACAGTTGAGACTGATCTCAGGTTTGGTCTTAGATGACCTGATATGATTATAAATGTTTGCTAACATCAGAGGTGATTTCCTCCCACTTAATTCATATTTATTTTGGTTCTTTTAATTTTGGTCAGACAGCATTCCCCCATGGTACTATGTAAGCAGTGAAATTTATTTGTTGCAACCAGTGAAATTTATTTTGGGGGAAAACGTCACAGATTTAAGCATCGCTATTTTCAGTACAGGAGTGAACAGAAACAATTTTCTAATCCCATTGCCAAAGAATGGAAAACCATTAATTGTATGTGCGATACCTGGGGGCTTTGGGTATAAAGATAAATTTGTCCAAGTGCTGTCCTGGAACATTGGTATCAGGTGTCAAGAAAGCAAATGAAGAAAGAGGAAAAGAGGTCTGGAGCGGAGAGGAAAGGTAAAGAATTTGTGTGTGTGTGTGGAGGGAGGGGAGGTTGTGTGCATTTTTTTAAAGAAAGACAACACCAACAAAAAACAAATATGGACGCTCAAGAATATTGAAGAAAGAAAATTGACAAGTGGCATCAAGCCCAGTCTCAGCTAAGGATAAGATATTCATATTCTGAGGCATGTTTCAAGCTATCATTTTATTATTTTATAAAAAACATTACTTGAGGGGCGCCTGGGTGGCTCAGTCCTTAAGCGTCTGCCTTCGGCTCAGGTCATGATCCCAGGCTCCTGGGATCGAGCCCCGCATCGGGCTCCCGGCTCCGCGGGAAGCCTGCTTCTCCCTCTCCCACTCCCCCTGCTTGTGTTCCCTCTCTCGCTGTGTCTCTCTCTGTCAAATAAATAAATAACATCTTTAAAAAAAACCAAAAAAAACCAAAAAACAAACATTACTCGATAGCTGACTTCTCAATTAAAAAAAAAAAAATCCCTCTAATTCCTTTCACTCCCATTAACATACTGTGTTGGCAGTCTACTTATGACCCAAACATACATTTACAAAATGTACTATGAAAGATTTTACATTTTGGCTTGTGATTTCTTTTGGTTATTGCAGAATCATTATATATAATTATAAATAAAGGGCTAGGAAGATACAATGATTTTAAAAAATGGGTATCCATTTTTTATGGAGCTAAGTGGGATAATGGAAATAGAGCTCTCATTTATTGTCACATGAAATATTTATATGCCTTAAACATATTCTCATTTAGTCGTTACCACCATCCCGGAAAATACATATTATTTTCCCAATTTTACAAATGAAGACAAAGAATAAAGTCACTCAGCCGTATGCTGAGCAAATAGAAACCTAATCCATGTCGTCTGACTTCGAATAGACTATTTTTTACATACATTTCATACAGTATCTCAAAAGAAAAAAATAATCTCCGTGTATGAGGTTCTAAAAGCTTCGCTGTACAGAACGAAGAACATGGTAATCATGTTTGGATTGCCAGCCCTCCCATGCTTTGTTGGCATTTATAAAATTCTACTAAATTTGGCTTAGAAGCAACACACACACTACAAGGAAGCAGTTGTTTTGTGAGTGTTTGGGGAAGGAGGAGAGAAAGCAAGAATGCATTGTGGGAGTGGAGACAAAGAGCAGTGTTCTTAATGTGCAGCAGTGACTAAGAAAGATTTCAAGCTTCAGAAAAAGAGTGGGAGAAATAAAGCAATACATAAGATTAACCTTGGTTATAATAAAATGTAAAGACTAGGAATTTCCACATTTATCATGCTCAAATGTTTTTAAAAAAATATTTCATATTAGTGTATATAGCTCTTATTCAGTGGCATCAACACATATACTTGCTGCCTAAAATTAAGAAAGGATAAAAAATAAAAGAAATTTTAAAAGCACTTTTACACTGAAGAAAAGTAGTAGACCGATCCCATAGATATACCAGTTAGGAGAATGGAATGATGCCACTGAGGTGCCCAGTAAAGACATTGCTAATATCATTCTTCTGTTGGATTGTAAGATCTACCTGATATGTACTTTGGCACGTCATGTGTAGCTTTATTTTATTTTCTAAGTTCTAAACTAATGGCTTGACCAAAGAGATTTTAGAAAGAACGTAAGCATTCCTAAATATGAATTTGACTACATTATGAGTTTGCATGGAAGAGTCAGTAAGCACCTATATACACCTGGGAACCGGTTATCGCATTGCTCCAAATCAACTAATTTCTTTCTCAGAGAAGGAGAAAGGGTTTTAATCCTGCGTCTGCTACGTCTTGCAATTTGAGGTAATTAAAGAGTCTCTGAACTTTGTCTCTAACGTAGGATGATTGAGAAGACTAAATGAGACAACAGAAAAACTCAGTGGTGGGGATACGGTAGGCATTTCATAATGATGATTGTTCTTGCCTTTTTGCTCTTCGTTGGGAGTAAAAGGGATGAGTGTGGAGGAAAAGGAGAATATGAAGAGGGAGGAAAAATGAAAGAGCAAGAATAAGTATGTGTAGTGTTATCATAATATTCTACGGGAAGAAATCATTCAATCGCATCAAAAACAACCATAGAATTCAAATCTTTGGGTCATTTAATAGATCATGAGATAAAAAATGTACCAGATGAAATGTGTCAATTAAGGGCCATTATCTTTCAGGGATAACTAAGTCTACAACATTTCAAGGCTGATCAAACTCCCCAGGTGGAAATAATCCTGTATTCTTACTATTTTGTGGGAAAAATGCTTTATAATTAGAGTGTTACCACAAATAAATCAGTAAATACTGCTGATATTTAAATGAAAGGCTCTTAAAGTAAGGAATAGGATAAGAGTTTGTTTTCAACTATATTTTGCTGTCAGGGTTTACATCGATACCATCTTACATTCTTCAGGATGGTTTACATCTGCAAAACTCCAGCTCTTTGAAAATCTATATACAACAAAGAAATACGTGCCTGACTTGTGGATCAAGTAGCCCTAAAAATGTACAAATAAAGTTCATTTTTCTTTGTATCGATCATTTACTGAAATAATTAAATTTTATATTAAGCACCTGGCTTTCAGAATTTGCTTGGTAAAATGGTATAAATTTTAAAAAACATAATAAATAATTTTTAAAATGACAGATTTTTCTATTAGTAAAAAGAATATCAGAGGCATGATTATATATTTACCTTAAGGTCTTCTGTGACCTTTTCCCACAGAATATTTGGCACAGAATATCCTACAGTAGAAATATTAGAAATGTAAGAAATAATTTAATATTTCTGAATTTTGTTCCTTTGGGAAGTAGCTATAAGGCTTCTAGCAGATTTAATCACAGTGTCTTCTGCTGGCCTGTATATTATTAAGCATGTTCCCCAGTCAACATAAAGTTAGAAAGATTAGCTTCTTGTAGTAAGTCAGGCAGGCTTGTATGTATAATGTGCATAATATGTTCAATAAAATAATTTTTTACATTTTGAACAGGACTTCCATTTACTGGAATGTACTTGCCTGGAAAGAGAAAAAATAGATTGTTGTTTCTCATCTTTTCCCAGAATTTTCAGTCTTTGGGAACTCTGGTTATGAAATACAAAAGGAGTGAATAGAATACTTTGCAGTTCTAGAGATACCAGTCGTGTAAATGCCAGAAACAACAGATACCATGGGAAAGGCAGACTTCTGCAGTGGAAGTAAGCTTCAGAGAAAGTTTCATAAATAGACATAATAGAATTATGTTTTGAAATGACCTAGTTCCTTCGTGATTGTTATAGGAAGATCGAAACATCTAAGACATTATTTTTTTTAATGAACAGGAGGTGAGAAATGGAAACAGTTCATTTCCTGTAATGTAGGAGTTGTGTACTGTGCTAAATAAAAGTGGGAGTATTTACCATAAATTAGTTTGATTTCTAAAGAACAAAAATTAACTCAATATTATAAGAGTGTTCAAATGAGCTTTATGAAAAATCCTCTTTCTTTCTCATGTGCATCTCATTTGTCGCCCCTCTGAATTCAGGCACGCTTATTGTAGATGTTGGGAGGATAGAGTATAGATAAAAGGAAACACTGCATTCTGTATTTCATATTTCATCCAGAAGGGAGAGGGCTGATAAGTGTTATGTGGTTTGATACCTATAACCAGGTGGTGGTCTTCCCAGTGTGCTCTTAAAAAAGTTATCTAGGACTCATCTGGGTTCAGTGGAGCATCCATTAGTAATGTCCAAAGACATGAGTGAAAGGAGCGGCTGGGTTTTTTTTTGTCTGTTTGTTTGTTTTGTTTTTGCCAAGTATTTGCCGTTCCTGACCTAGAACATTGCTCATGTTAATGGATCTTGAAACTTTCATGGGACAATCAGTATTTGTTATTAATAGCTTTCTACATCATCCAAACTCAGGGTTTGGAAAGATTCAGTTTTTAGAATTTCTTGTTATATTGTAACTGCTAATTCTCATGTTGTCCAAAGACTGTGATTTTGGTGATGCAATAGAATGGTGAAGTGAAAAAACCAAGAGTGTCTTGACAGGAAAAAAAAAAAAAGAAATCCCTCTGGAATTTCTCTCCTTTTACCCTGTTATGACGCCCCCCTCCCGACACTTGCCATCTTCTTTGATCACTCTTCCCTTCTGAACAGTATTATTTTAAAATGTTCTTATCTTCGAAGCAGCTAAATTTGAATTGATGTATGCAGTGTATCAGTTCCAAGTTTATCAGCAAATACTCAGCAGGAAGCTGCCCCTCAGAAGTGCACTTCGGGTTACTGGCAGCCTCCGTGTTGTGAGAGCCAGCCTTCCTTACTCCTTAGTAAATGATGCCGTTTGAAAAGACAAATACCACTGTAATTCCTGTTGAGTTGGGACACCAGTCTTCATCTAGCACACTAGGATTTCATGAAAGCATAAATCAGGCTCAGAAGATAAATATCTGAGTCAGCTGTTCTACTTTTGTATTGAATCTAATTAAAAGCGTGAAACAAATGCTTGTCACACATTCTGTCTCACTGAACAATAAATAAATAAATAAATATCAAGACAAAGCCTTGGGAAGATAGGGCAATTGGAATGACAATAGGGAATTTTATCCAGAGGGGCCTCAGTCAGCTATCTGCCATCCAGAAAAATCAGTTTGGCTAAAAGTAGCTTTAAATATGTCAAATCCTGAAAGATCCAAGTTAGGACAATGAGAAGATATGAGGACGGATGGCTGTCAAATAAATCACAGATGTATCTAATGCTACAGTTATGCTGGGATAATATCTCTCTGGTGTTTTTCTTAACTCAGGATACAAGTGAGTGTTGAAAATGCTTCTGCGTAATGAAGATTGTTATGTCAGAACACAGGGAAATATGTGATCGAGAAGTACAAAAAATTATTTTGGAGATGTAATGACTTTTAAAATTGGGCCTAGGGAAGAAAATATGCAGTAGGCTAACAGCGGCATACCACATGCCAGGGCCTATGACGATTTACTCCAGCAGGGAGACTGCAGCTGGAACAGCAACTGCAACTGGAATCATCAGACCTGGTTAAATTCACAGTAACCACCTGTGTTCTCCCAGGCCCCCTTCCCACCCCTCCCCATTTTTTTCTTTTGCTTGACAAACTAGAGAGATTCCTATGACTTTTTGATTGACATACAGCAATTTTTGATTTAAATAAATATTTGACTGGGAGAAGGACTTCTAGGGCTAGACTTGGCCCTTCTTACCGGAACAGCTTATTCAGGTTAGGAGGCTATTGTTGCCCAGGTGGTCTGGTGCTAGCCAACCATATAATCAAAATACAAACCGGACATTTTTAACAGAGAAGAAGGGCACCAAGAAATTACAAATTAAAATTATGTAATTTTTAGAGCATCATTAACTAACAAATTCATTTTGTTATATTGCTGGACTTACAGCTCTTTTCCAAAACATTTTTCAAAAATATAATTATTTGTAAAAATTTAAAATTCCATATCTGTGTATATATCAATTCCTTATGTTGGTCATATAAATATTAAAAAGAAAGCATGTAGAGGGGTGCCTGGGTGGCTCAGTAGGTTAAGTGTCTGCCTTCGGCTCAGGTCATGATCCCAGAGTGCTGGGATCAAGCCCCACATTGGGGGTCTTTGCTCAGTGGGGAGCCTGCTTCTCCCTCTGCCTGCTGGTCTCTCTCTCCCTGACAAATAAATAAATAACATCTTTAAAAAAAAAGAAATCAAGTAGAATAATAATTATTTTGGGGGGATTTTATCTATTTGATATGTAAACATTTCTGCTCAAGTATTTTCAAAGGTACATACTGTATTTTCAACCATAACAGGGTACCATTTTAAATTAACTTTTTACAAGTTAAAACTCATCAATGTTGTTCTCATGACTTATGCTTTATGATTTATTATTTTGTATGTTCTTACTATTTCACCAAGTTTCACGTGCTATAGCATCATAGAACCTCTCATCTCATTTGTGTTCAACATCATATTCATAACAAACATTTTGCATGTTATTACTCTGACTTCATCAAGTGTTGCTTGGTGATTTTGTGCATCTTGCAGGTTCCAGCATGAAACCAGTGCATGAACCAGTACACCAAGGGGCTGGTATTAGCAGCCTCATTGCCTGTTTCTTCCACTCTCACTGGAGGCTTGAAGGCATGAGGTGTTTCTAACTTCTCATGTCCAAGCAAAGTGGTTTTTTCAGTGAATGCCTTCATGCTGTCCTTGAAAGGGAGGTGTTAGATGCATAATCTCTGAAACACACTGGGGAAAAATACACAAGTTTTTTCTGGTCATCCAGCAGATTTAACCATGCACTACAGTAAGAACTCAACTTACTGCACATGCTTCACATATCACTACTAGATGAGGCAGGCTTCTCAAACACTTCCTGATTTATTCTACTGTAAATATTAATAAAGTGCTCCATCCTTTATTAAAAAATGAAAAATTCAGGACAAATTCTGAATCTCAGAATACACTGGGGGGCAAAAAGTGTGAGTCACTGTCTTGGACTAACAGGGACTTTTGGCAACAGATAGGAAGTGGGTAAATAATCACGTTTATGGTTCCACTGGGTCTACTGTTATATGTGATGTTGTTTTAAACCTCCATTTGCCACCTTTTCTGAAGTAGATCCAAGTTTGATGGGACCTGAAGCTTGTACAATATGAAGGGCAGGAGAGAAGAGAAGACGTCATTGAAGGACAAAATAGAGAAATAAGAGGAGAACAATTTTGTGGGTGAGGAGGGAAGCAAGGTAAAAAATCCAGGGGCTCAAACGCCAAACTATCTAATTTAGTTTCATAATTTAGTCCTTCTTAAAATGTAGGCATTTTCTTCATTCAAGTTGCTCAGTGTCTATAAATGGGCTCCTGTGGGGGAATTGCATGTGAGGCCTAGACTCTCTATTGTGTTGGCTTAAATCAGTTCTCTGTTCATCAGACCTATAGTCTTGCTGTCATAAGTAAGATTCATGCATATTGGAATTGTGCAAAGCAAGGACTGAAGCTCCCCCCACTTCTCACTCCGCATCCTCGGATGCTGGGCTCTGACCCCTGAGGAAGGGGTCCTTCTCAACCGGTGCTTGTATCTCTGAGAGAACATACCTGGGAGGTCATAAGGTATACAAAATCCACAAACTAGCCCAGCCTGCTGCTGTGAGAAACAGTGTCAGTGCCCCAGCAAAGAACCATTGCTATGTGAAGGGGACAAGAGTAGGAAACAGGAGAAATGTATTTCTTTCTCTCTTTTAGCTTTCCGGTCTCCTACAGCCCTCCCTATTAGAAGAGTCTCCCTTCGGGCAAAAGAGGAATGTGGTCTGTGGAATCCCAGATTTCAGGATAGAAGGGCCAGTTTATGGCTGAGAGAAATTGGCTTAATAATGAGCACATTGGGGGCGCCTGGGTGGCTCAGTCGGTTAAGCATCTGCCTTCAGCTCAGGTCATGATCCCGGGGTCCTGGGATCGAGCCCCACATCGGGCTCCCTGCTCAGTGGGAAGCCTGCTTCTCCCTCTCCCTCTGCCCCTACTTGTGTTCCCTCTCTCGCTGTCTCTCTGTCAAAAAGTAAATAAAATATTTAAAAAAAAAATAATGAACACATTGTCAGAAGCGGACATACTATGTCCCTGTTCTGGAATTAATTTATTCCTTGCACATATATTCTTTAATACCTACCATATACCAGGAGCTCTAGAGATGAGAGCAGTAAACAAAATGGACTAAGTCTCTGCCTTCATGGAGTTTATAGCCTAATGGGGAAAGGACAAAAACAGCATAATTTTAACAAATGAGAAGAACATTTCAGATAGTCATAATTAACATAAGTGTTCTGAAAACAATAAACTGGAAATTCCGTATGCTATTTATGTTGTTTCATAGCAATTGTTAACTGGTTCTCCAGTCTTGCTCTCAATGGACAAGTGGTACTGAGCGTCCACAGGTAAGCACTTAGCTATTTTACCACTTTACCTGGTACTGTGAGTTTCTAGATTCCATTACAAGAACATGAATGGGACTTTTGCTGCTTTTAGTTCTGTCTCAGCAATACAATGAATTTCAAATATCCCATGTCTTCCTGATGGCCTATGTCTTAGTCTGTTCCACTGCTATAGCAGACTTGGTGGTTTATAAACAACAGATATTTCCTCCTCACAGTTGGAAGCCAGCAGTCCAATATCATGATGCAAGTACAGTCAAGTTTGGGTGAAGGCTTTCTTCCAGGTTACAGACTGCTGACTTCTTACACACATGGAGGAAGGGCTAGGGAGCTTCTTCAGGCCCCTTTTGTAAGGCATTGATCCCATTTATTAGAGTTCACCCTCATAACTAGTCACCTCCGAAAGATCACTTCCACATTCTATTACCTTAGGGATTATGATTTCAACATATGAATTTTGGGGGACCCAAACAATAGACCACAGTAGTTCATATTTGCACCACCTACTTCTGGAACCACCCAGTATCTGTATTAAGATATTTGGTTACAAGCCATACAAACTAACTTTAGCAAAAAGAAAATCCACAAGATTGAAGAGAAAGCTGAAGAAATCAGCTTGGAGAGTGCAGAAACCAAGTATATCCAGGTTATTTTTGAGGCAGGAAGAGCTTAAAAGTCTCATTCATGTGCCATTGCTGGAATACGTAAGCAAAATCATATGTATTCTTTTTTTTTTTTTTTTTTCTGTCCTTATGGCACTCTACTCAGGATTCAGAATCCCAGGAGAGAAAGGACTCAGATCATGTGTTCCTCCCTTAGCTCTCCTAGAATGAGGAGAAGAGAGATTTGCTTTTTAAGACCACCCCATTTTAGATTTTGTAGGGGAGGACAGAGAAGATGAATACAGTGTGCCACCAAGACAGCTCAACTGGGGAGATCACTACTCCAAGTGAAATTGGAAGGCTGTTGGGTGAGAAGTGGATGCCGAGAAGTACAAAATCACTCAAGTCAACTTCGCTATTTAACTGCTGTTTCTATTAAGCTAAATAAACTAGAACTGACTTGATATTACTTACTCGTTTTAAATTCATACACACACATTTAAAGGAGAGTTATTACTATTTCCTCATCAAGTAAAATAATTGAAGGGCAGAATCACAATGCTATTTTCTCGTCCCAGATATTTCTTACACAGCTATATTTATACACATTGGATAGAAGATACCAATATGGTCAATGAGTCCACAAGGAGTGTGGCCTCTGTGTTCACAAATAAGTCTACTCTCTGCAGTGCTTGCTGCTCCAGGGAGCATGGGAGAGCTTGCAGTGATGGACTCTGTGTGATGGACAAGAGCGTGGGAGAGCTGTGTGATGGACAAGTGATGGACTCTGTGTGATGGACAAGAGCGTGGGAGAGCTGTGTGATGGACAAGACATTTCCAGTTGGACTCCATGATCTCTACTTCCTGTCAGAAGGAACAATTCTGATGTTGGGTAGCCATTATGTTGTTAGAGCTGCCTGGTGTTGTGTGTGTGGCAAGTATACATTTGAATACCTTTGAGTAGGTGTGGATTAGAAAGGATAGTCCTCTCCCCTTTAGTATTACACTGTTACAAAGATGCTGATAATCCATTTCCCTTATGTTTCATACATGTTAATGAAGCAGTTCTTTTATTTCCTCGCTGCTGGATACTCAGACATCCATGATGCGGGTAAGGGTGAAGTCAAGTGGCAGACACTAACGCTAACTCAAAATCACTACATCCTTCTTTATCTTACAGCTGTTTTAGTGGTTCAAGTTCATGGTATCTGGCTTCTTTTTTTAGTATGGGTTTTCCTAAGAAGTTTCTGTCTTTACACAAGTAGGCTTCTGAAGGCTCATTCATCAATTTTCCAATCACTGCTTACCAACACTCCCAATTTCTGTTAGTGCATCCAAAGTCAGCCTACAGAAATAAGTGTTTTTCATTAATTCATGACCCATAGTACCAATTATTTGACCTGAACTCTAGGACCATCACTCTAGTTGCCTAAAGCTACTTTAGGCTCTGGTAATTTGTGAATCTGTGAGTTTCTGACTTTTTAATTGCCCTCGGGATGACTAATTTGCCTTATTTCCAAGCCTTGTTATTCCTGAGCAGTTTGGTCAAGTGATGGGTCCTGGATGAATAACTTGATTTGTATCATTTATTTTTATAATTTTTTTAAAGATTTTATTTATTTATTTGAGAGAGAGAGAATGAGAGATAGAAAGCACGAGAGGGAAGAGGGTCAGAGGGAGAAGCAGACTCCCCGCTGAGCTGGGAGCCTGATGTGGGACTCGATCTTGGGACTCCAGGATCATGACCTGAGCCAAAGGCAGTCGCTCAACCAACTGAGCCACCCAGGTGCCCGATTTGTATCATTTAAATACCTCAATGGCTTCTGATGAATAAGGGCCTTTCATTAATCTTTTACACATTTAAAGATCTAAATATAATCTATTATTAATTTCATCAACTTCTAATACATAATAAACTGCCACTTCATTTCTACTAAAACATTACCTGTTTAAAGATATTGCTCATAAGTGGGATTTTTCTTACTCAAATTCTATTTAGTGTCCTTTAATAATATCCCAACATCTCTTCTCTCCTTTTTTCTAGAAAGGAAATATTATCAAACCTAAAATTTAGGGTCATTTCTCTCTTGCATTAAGTCGCCTAAATAATTTTCAATTATAACATTGACTCAGTAATTTCATTGCTATTATGTGACTTGGCATGAAATTACCCTGGTTCTATAATGCAATATTTCCACAGAAAATGTAGATAAAGATAAGAGAATTTTTTTCACCTGGTAAGAATATCTCCTTAGGCCATTAGTCAATTATATTAAAAATAAGATTTGAAATAATTATGTAATAACTAATACATAATTATCTTTTGTTATGAATTTCTTAAATCAAAGTGAGAAAATACGTCTGTTTTGTTTATTCATAAACAATTTACTGAATAAGACTAGGTGCTAGTTATTGTTCTAAGTCATGGAGACAAAGCAGTGAATAAAGCCTTATGGACTTACATTCTAGTGGGGGAGAGAGATAACAAATAAAGAAGTAAAATATTGAGGATGTCACTTAGTGTCCAGAGCAGTGGTGAAAATCAAAGAAATAGGAGGGGTTGCCTTTTATGTAAAATAATGAGAGAAAGCTTTACTGAGAAGATCACCTAAACAAATACCTATCTAAGGTGTGAGTAAAACATTGCAGGTAGAGGACCAGCATTGGCCAGATCCTGAGACAGAAGTGTGCCTGGTGGACTCTAAGAAGAGTAAGAAGGTCTGTGTGGCTGAGGCAGAGTTTGGGGGAGGGGGAAGTAAGCAATGGAATCAGGAATTTAACAGGGCTTAGGAGGCCCGTGTCAAGATTGTGGCTTTTACTGGGAGAGTCCTCCCCTGAGAGGATTGGGATTAGAGGGATGACCTGGCCTGGCTTCTGCTGTAAAATGCTCACTCTGGCTGAAGCGTTTGAGTTGAAATTATAAGGAGGCAGTCGTGAGAAGTGGTCAGATTCAGAATTTAGAGAAAATAGGAACTGTTCACAGATTGGATGAAAGTTGGAAGTGAAACAGAGAAATCAAAGGTAAAACCATGTTTTTTGTTCGTTTTTTTATCTGAATAGGAACAATGCATTTTAAATGTATAGTTGGTTTCATAAACATTTTTTAAAAAAATGGGTTAAGAAGCTTTTCTAAATAAAAACAAGTGTTACTCAATAATATTCTTAGAGTACACATATTGAAGTATACATATATATCTAGTTAATATTTTTTTACATATACACATAATGAAAACTAAACAGTTTTGATGAATGCAGATAGAGAGATTGATGTACCTGTGAGTCCTTTGATGTGGGAAACAGATGCAACTCTGACAAAGGAGTCTATTAGGCTTGTATTAGGACCTATTAAGATCTTAATAGTCAAGATCTTGGCATGCAAAAGGTGGCACACTCAACAGATTTAACTGAAGATATTTTAATGGAAGGAGATATGGCATGCAGAGATATGGACAAAATTAAGGAGATCCACAAGGATGGTAAAGGAGCCATATTGGAAGTAGGCAACAGCAGGAAGGCGTTACTATTCTTAAAGTGGCAAGAGGGAGAAAATTATTTCTGAATGGACATAAGCTATAGTCATTAAGAAGGCAGTAGGAGCTGTGGCCATGGAAGAAAGAAGCTTAGGAAAGAACCATGGTGGAGAAGAGAGGAAATGGGACAAGGGAAGTAAAAAACTTACTCTTTTCCTCCTCCGGCAATTCATCTTTTACTGGTCCTTCTTATTGCCCTTGAGAGAGGTCAGAGTATATAGGATCCTTGGAGATGTAGTCCATGGCTGTCAGCCTGAAGGAAATACAGAGGGAAGAGAAGGGTAGATACTGAATCTGGAAGGACAAAGAAAGAATATGCAGCACAAAATTTCATATTATCAAAGGAAGAGCTGAACACCAAGACATACTATGGCAGCACTATGGAATTCTGTAGCAGAAACAAAGGATTGCATCTCTACTGTGTTTTTGTGGAAAATTATATTCCAACTGCCCATGTTCTTGCTTAGTTTATGGTGAAGAGCTCAGATTTTGGGAGGACAACTCCCGGAACCTGGCTTGAATCAAGTCTTGTGATTAGAGCCTAATTGTAATCATGTGGAGTTAGGAAAAGGCTCTCACTCAAAGGATTATAGACAAAGTCAATACAGGGCTCCCTGTATTCCCCAAAAAGGAAAAGTACATTTCTCTAAATGGACACCAATATTTCAGAATACAGGAATGTTGTTTAATTCATTTCTCAATTCCAAAAAGGTCAAAGTTTGCCCTTTGGTGTGATTTACCCTCCTTTTCCAATTAAAAATTTATCCCTAATTCTAGGTCATTTATCTTAAAATTAAGGCCTTTGTTTGCAAACTAATAAAACACATATGCTTAAAAAATTTTAAAAATACAAATCTATTAATGCTAAAAAATAAATATAAAACCTTCACAAAAATCTTAAGAAGATGGTATGTGAATGGATCGGTGTAAAGTAAGGGTCACTATAGGCCTGGGTGAGTGGGAGAACAAAACAGATAGGCAAAACCTTGAAATGTAAGATTTTGTCAATTGCTAGGGACAACCAGAATCACAAAATTTAGCCTCCTTTAACCCAGTTTATGCATTCTAATTGATTCAGAGACAAAAACAATAACAGTCTCATTTATAATGGTATGCAACTTCATTTCCAGACCTTCTCCGAAATTTCTTGCTAAAGAGGTGGAGAAAGTTAGCTCTGAGTCTCAAAGTTGATCAATGGCCTCTTTGTTGGGGACGGTACCACCTCCTCTCTCTCAGACAATGGGTCATGAGGTTTGGCCTTGGAAGTGGAAGGTCAAAAGAGAACATAACTCTAAGAAGGAAAGTAAAGTTCATCAGTTAAGTGTTGGCAAATTATTAACCCCTAGTTTGTCTTGTTCATCCATTCATTTATTCATTCTGTCATCTGGTAATGAAACATTTAATGATTTTCATTGCCAAGAAACATGTGGATTTGGAAAAAAAATACATATATGTACGTCATACTAAAATAGGATGTACCTTATTTCAGTTAGGAGCGCAGGCAGCATTACCATCAGATAGATCATGGTCAAAGGTAGCTGTGCTTCACAAAAGCTATGTCAAATTTTTATGTTAATAAGTTCTCCCATCCTAGTGTGCAAAATGAAGACAATATTTGCCTCCTGAACTTGGAGTGAGATTTCTGTGGTGCACATTGCACGGGGCCCAGCACAAGAGTCAGCTGGTATAGATAATGGAAATTACCATGTGAGTTTTTTTTTCCCCTTCATTCTGTTACTGTGGTGTATCACATTGAATGCTTTTTTCCTATATTGAACTAATCTTCAGGAATAAATCCCACTTGGTCATGTGTATAATTCTTTTAAAATGCCACTGAATCTGTTCTGCTATTATTTTGTTGAGGATTTTTGCATCAATGTCGATAAGGGATCTTGGTCTTTCTTTACTTTTGGCATCTTTATCTGGCTTTGGTATCAGAGTCATGCTATCTCATAGATGGAGTTAGGAAGTATTCCGTCCTCTTCAGTTTTTTGGAAAAGTATAAGAAACATTGGTATTCATTGTTCATTAAACATTTGGTAGCATTTACCAGTGAAGCCATCAGGTTCAGGGCGTTTCTTCCCTGGAAGACTTTTTATTCAGTCCTCTTCCTAGTTCTAGATCTATTTAGATTTTCTGTTTCTGTATGATTTAGGTTTTGTGCTTCCAGAAATGTGTCCATTTCATTTAGGCATACAATTGCTCATATACTCTCTTATAATCCTTTTTATGGATGTAGAATTAGTAATACTGTTCCCATTTTAATTTCTGATTTTAGTAGCTTTTATCTTTTTTTCCCCTAGTCCATCCAGCTAAAGGTTTGCCCGTTTTGTTAATCTTTTCCAAGAACTAACTTTTTTTAAAAGATTTTATTTATTTATTTTAGACAGAGAAAAAGAGCATGTGAGCAGGGGGAGGGGCAGAGGGGGAGGGGAGGGAGAGGGAGAAAGAATCTCAAAAGAGGACTCCTTATTGAGCGTGGAGCTCATCGCATGGCTTGATCTCACCACCCGGAGATCATGACCTGAGCCCGAACCAACAGTCTGACACTCGATTGATTGAGCCACCCAGGCATGCCTCCAAGAACTAAATTTTGATTTTGTTATTTATTTCTATTGGGGTTTTTTTGTTCTCTATTTCATTTTTTTTCCCATATGTCTTTGCTCTAATCTTTATTATTTCCTTCCTCCTGATAGCTTTTGAGTTTAGTTTGTTCTTCTTTTTCTAGTTCCTTATGTTGTGAAGTTAGTTTGTTGATTTAGAATCTTTCTTGTTTTTTTAAAAAAATATAAGCATTTATGGCTATAAATTTCCCCCTCAGCATTGCTTTCACTGCATCCCATAAGTTTTGGTATGTTCTGTTTTTCTTTTCATTCATCTTAAGTATTTTCTAACTTCCCTTATGATTTCTTCTTTGATCCATTGGTTAAGAATATGTTGTTTAATTTCTACAAATTTGTGAATTTTACGGTTTTATTTCTGTTATGGATATCTTCTTCCCATTGTGATCAGAGAAGATTCTTTGTATGATATCTACTTTTTAAAATCTATTGAGGCTAATTTGTGGCCTGCCATACCATTTATTCTGGAAAATGTCCCACGTGCCCTGGAGAAGAATGTTTATGCTGTTTGTTGTTGTATACGTTCCATATGTCTATTAGATCTAGTTGGTTTATTGTGTTGTTTCCAACCTCTATACTTTCTTTATCTTCTGTCTGGTTGTTTTGTCCATTATTGAGAGTAGGGTACTGAAGTGTTGAACTATTATTGTAGAACTATCCATTTCTCTTTTCAATTCTGTCAGTTTCTGCTCCATATATATTTATGGTCTGACATCAGGTGTGTAAATGTTTATAATTGTCATAGCCTCTTGCTGTATTGAACCTTTTGTTAATATATAATGTCCTCCTTTGTCTTATACCTTTTTGATTTTAAGTCTATTTCTCCTGATATTAGGATAGCTACCCTACTCTCTTCTGGTTAATATCATATGGGATACCTTTCTCTATCCATTCACTTTCTGTCTAACTTTTCCATGTTTACTTTGTACCAACTTTCATAATTCTGTTGTTATTATGACAGTTATTATGACTTCTGTGTTTTCTGGGAGACAATATTATCAACTGCAAGAACCACGCATGGCAGCCATGCTTGGTGTGAGTGTCTCATTGTAACATCTCCAGTGTTTCACATGAAGCAGGATGCTGGCAGTTGCTTTCCAGGTAGATAGGCGAGTCTGTCTGTGCATGATACACAGAGAGTGTGGGAGGTCGCCTGTGGTGAACTATTCCTTTTCCTTGCCTTCTTCAACAGAGACAGCTCCGACTACCTTTTCCTACGTGTGAAATATGTGTTTAACATACTCCTCTGCCCCACTAAGAGAACTAAAATGTTTTTATCTTTGAAATCTTTAAGTTTCACTGAGAATTTTCCAATAAGCTGTCAAACTTCAAGCCGCCCATCTATCTTTTTTGTCTCATTTCACATGTGCTTGCGTCTGCTGCATAGAGATTTTATTTTAGTTTCATATTAATCTTCTGCTGCTGTCTGCAATTTGATCTTAAGCAGAGTATTAAAGGAAACAGAGAACATTTTAAAAGATGCATGATCCTTGTATGTACTGAATGGCACCCGTTACAACCACTGATGGGGCATTCTCATGAAATCGACCCGTAAGTGATAGGCTCTGATGAGTCCTCAGTCATCAGATTCCTCTGAGATATAATGTACTGTGACATCATGGACATCTAATGACATAGTCAGACATGATGGTAGTCCTACCTCAAAGATGACTGGGGAAAAAAAAATTCTAATTGAGCCCAGTGGATTTCAGCCTGAGAGAGTTTATCAGTGAACAGACATGGAAACTTGCTAAGAGAGGTTATCCTCAAAATTAGGCCTGTCCTGGGGGTACATATGTCCTAGGGGGTACATCGTGTCTGGAGTGGGTTGGAGGAGGGGGATGGAGTGATGGAGAAAAGGAAGTGACAATAGGAAAGTAAAATTTAGGTCTGGGGCTGGGGAGTGTCAAGATAAAGAATTGCAGAGCCTAATTTGGCTCTTATCTGTAATTCTTATCTCCCCAAAACTGCTCGAGCAAATAATCAGTCCCTGATTTCTAACTTGGTCAAAAAACTTTTCTAACTCATGCTATGAGTTCAGAAATAAAAGAGAAAATTAAATAATGGAAGAAATTTGTCCATTCTAGCCCCAGAAGTCTAGTTTCATGACTGGGTCACATTTTAAAATATATTCGCCGATTCTGTCTGTGTGTCTGTCTGTGTCTCTCACTGCTTTCATTCTTTTATAGCTTTCATTCTGTTTTAATCTTCTTGCAACTTCTACGTAAGTTTTTTCATTTAAGTCTACCTTCTAAACAACTTTAAATCAACAGTCTGAAAGTCAGGTGAAGAAACTTGACTTTCTCTTGCTGACATCTTTTAAGTTAATAAATGGATATAACATACACATTCTCAAAATTTAAAAAAACAATGTATTTTTTTTTGAGCGTTTAAATGAATGATGGTGGCCTAAAAGCTGTACCTGGAGCAAACAATGACTTGTGACCCTATGTAGACATTTCTTTGTTGTATTTTGAAAACATGTTTTAAGTAATTCTGTTCTATTAGTTTAGTATGGACATTGAAACTGAGAAAAATTCTGACTCACATAAATGCCTGGTCATGATTAAGATTAAGCTGAAATAGAACAAATACAAGGATTGGCTAGAAGAAAAGAGAAACTGACTTAAACTCAGCATAACATTTTAGATGGTATATTTTTAAATTATTATAAAATTTAAAATTTATGTTAAAATATACATTGTCATACCCATGACTGAAAATAGAGTGATTGGAGGAGCATGCAGAATAGGAGAAAAGTAAGGAACATCTTTAGTCTAATAAAGACAAGCTGCCTGAGTAATCGGGCCTTTCTTAGGAAGAACTGTGCTTTAGTCAGTGTTTGTTTTTATCCATCCCTTTGGCTTCCTTCTGTCCTTGGCACCTGGTATCCTCATGTGACCCCTGGGATTTCCAGAGTCCCTACCCTGCTAGATCAGAGCACTATATTGTTCCTAGTTTCCCCATTTCTTACCATTGAAATTTGGCCACCTATACTTACTTCTGAGGGCTCGGGTTTTTGATTAGTTGAAAACAGATGGTGTCTGAGTCAGGATGGAGCTCACTGAAAAAGGAGATTTCGCATAGAGTATGGTAAGTAGAATGGTAAGGGGAATCTTACAGAATTAGAACACAGTTAGGCCTAATGGCTTCTTGTTTTTGCTGCTTTCCACTCTTTTCTCTGTTCTCTGCTTCCTTTCTCAGGCTGTTAACTCCTCGAGAGGGCAGCCAGTTGTCTTCTTTTGTCTTTAGCCTTGCTTCTCCCATTGTTAACTGGCTTCACTGCTGCTCAGTTTTTCAGGAAGAGGCCACTATGGATCCCACCCATTTTTTTTTACCCTAGGCCATTGGTTGCCAGAGAGCCATAGACTCCCTCCTCCTAAAGAGTGGCTGTAACTGACAGGAACCCACTGGATTGGAGACTCTTGGCAGGGCAGGATTTCCTTCAAAGAGGCTGTGGGCAGGAAGGCGATGCTTGGATCTGGAACAGATGTTTTGGGACATTTGGGAGTCTTGAAGCTCTCAGACTCTGGAGCTGCCCTGCTGAGTGATTGGCGAGTTTGGCAGCACATCTTGCTTTCTTTAACTAATCTGGTGTGTCTGAGAGATACTGAGGGGATAGGAGGAATCTTAGAATGCTTTCCTCAGCATCACTAGCACATTGTAAGTCTCTCTTGAGAATACTTTCCCCCTTCTGAAATGGTGATTACATTCTGCCTAAATTCCAAGACATCTTGGCTTCCTGGCAAGGTGTAGGTGAACACTGACCAACATGTATGCTCCTTAGTGTGTTTTATTGATTACATAACTTATCTAAAAAGATAGGTCAGCTCTGGCGAGCTTTCCCTAACACATTTTTCTCAGTGTTGGCAGCTGGAAGACTTGTTTGCATGTGTGTTGATGTGAGTGGCCTTGGGAAGAAAGAAATCCCATCCCCTGCTTAAGACGCTGGGGAGGAATAAACAAGGACAAGTGTAAGGAGGTCAGTTGTCTGTCCCTTGGTGTCACATCTTCATCTGAAAAGCCCCAAGCAGCTGATTACTCCCGATTACCCAGACCTAGTCCCTTTCGCTGTCTGCCTCCTTCCAACACACACACACAACTTCCCTTTTACTCATGAAATTTATTATCCATTATCAAATCTTACTTTATTATGTACATCTAGCTTTACACGTGAATTTTCTGCATGCCGAGACAGCCTCTCTCCCTTTTCCTATCTGTAACATGATTCGAACAGGCGTTCAGACAAGGTGACGATGCCTCAGTGAGTTTCAGGATGTTTATTTCTTTTGGCCGCACATACATCCGCTAGCTCAGTCTTTCTCTGTCTCTTTGCATCTCTGCTTCTCTCTCTCCTCTTACGTGCAAACGTATATCAAGTCTCTCACAATCTGTGCAGATAAAGGTCTCGGAGGGCTCCTGAGTTCAATGTCACGCTGGGCAGAAGTGGAGCAAGAGTGGAGGGCGAGTGCGCGCTGTGCAGGCGGGGAGAGACCCTTTCCGGCCAGCAGAGGGCAGCCGAGGGGAGGCGCTGGCGCGCGAGGGCTGAGCGAAGCCTCGCCTCGCTCCGGCAGCCTCAGCCTCAGCACCAGCCGCGGCGGAGCCTGGAGCGCAGCCACTGAGGGCAGCGGCGGCGGCGGGAGCGAGGCGCGCAGGGAGCAGCGGCGCGGGCGGGAAGCAGAAGCCGCCGCCGCCGCCGCCGCCGCCGCGACGGGCAGCCGGGCTCGCCGGCAGCCAGCTCGGGCCCCTGCCCCCTCAGCTTCGTGCCCCCCGGCGCCGGGCGGCCGGCGAGTCTGGAGCCCGCGCCGTCGCCGGCCGCGTCCCCCGGGCATGGAAGGAGGCGGCAAGCTCAACTCCTCGTCCAACAGCCGGGACGATGGCAACAGTGTCTTCCCCGCCAAGGCGCCCGCGACGGGCGCAGGGTCGGCCGCGGCCGAGAAGCGCCTGGGCACCCCGCCGGGGGGCGGCGGGGCCGGCGCGAAGGAGCACGGCAACTCGGTGTGCTTCAAGGTGGACGGCGGCGGCGGCGGCGGCGGCGAGGAACCGGCCGGGGGCTTCGAGGACGCCGAGGGCCCCCGGCGGCAGTACGGCTTCATGCAGAGGCAGTTCACCTCCATGCTGCAGCCCGGGGTCAACAAATTCTCGCTCCGCATGTTTGGGAGCCAGAAGGCGGTGGAGAAGGAGCAGGAAAGGGTTAAAACTGCAGGCTTCTGGATTATCCACCCTTACAGTGATTTCAGGTGAGGACTCCCTGTCGCCGCCCCACCCTCCCTTCCGGGCGCGCCCTCCAACACGCTCCCCCGCGCCTGGGAGGGGGCGCCCGGGGACTCGGAGGGAGGGGTTGCCGGGAGGGCGGGGGGTGGCGCTGCCGGCGGCTTCCACTCGGGCTGAGCTGGCTCGACTCTTCAACTAGTTAACGCCGAGGAGGGGGTGGGATGAGGAGCTCCTGTTGCCCGGGAATCCCAGGGAGGCTCGCCTCCTTTGCCTCGTGAACTTTGAGGACACATCGGGGAAGAAGTCCACGGTGACCCCCAGATGGGAGGATGCTAAGTTGTGCCAGAAAAACTTTTACTTCGGAGATGAGAGTGTAAGGAAGCGGCCAGAAAGTCGTCTTTGGGGTGACTCCCTTCCTCGCGCTGCTTCCCCCAGAAGTGGGTCCCTCAGAAGGGGAAAAAGGCGCTCCTGGGCTGGAGGAGAGGATGGGGCAAGCGGAGACAGTGACTCACAGGTCCTAGCTGTTCCAGCCGCTCTCGCCCCTGGGGAATGTTAATCTGTTTTTCATCTGCTTATAGGCACTGGGCATCCTCAGTGCATTTCTTCAGAATAGTGGCTGGCAGGCTGAGGAAGGGCAGTTTGCGCTTGGATCGTCCCTGACTTGAGGTATCAGTGGAACAGGCGCTAAGTCGGGCAGCAGCGTGGTAGGAAGCTTCGAGTTCCCGAAACAGGCAGGGGGCGTTTCCAGGGCCCCCTTCCTGAAACCGAGAGACACCCTTTCTTGACCTTGACTACAAGTCTGTTTCAGAAATCTCTTTCCCCGTTTCCCAGCTCGGGAACAAGGGCAGAGAGCTGTCAGCTGGCAGGGAAACTGTTTCCGAGAATTAAAATTAAGATGTTTCCCCATCTTATTTGTCGCCCAAGTATTCTTTCGGTTATAAGCCTGTTTAGAGATTATCAAATGAAGGTCGTGAAGTAGATCCTCTTATTAGCGTGCGCACACCCTGCAACTCCCGAATAAGGTTGGGCTTTCCATTTTAAATGATAAAACTCAGGGTGGCATTTATTATTTATTATTTAACTGAACTCTTTCGCAAAGGAATCAGTGGAAGGAGTATGTGTGCAAACTATGCAGTTTTAATAGGCATCTGTTAAACAGCAAACAAATACAGCAATAGAAAGCATTACTTTTGAGTTAAGGGAAATTGCCATCAACTCCATGCCTTGATAGGAGCTGTCCACAGTTCTGAATGGTATTAGCTGTGGAAAACCCAAACTCCGGCCGCACAAAGCCTTGGAGTGACTATCTCCACCTTCTCTGAAATTTATATATTGTCTCAGATATCAGTAGCCTCTGTTATTTGTGCATAGAGTGAATGGAATTTAGGAAGTGTATCGTTTTAAGGTTCTTATTTGCAAAAACATGTAACAAAGTCGAAAGGAGTACTTATAAAGTCTAATGACATCTATAGTCTATGGCAAAGAGTTGGACTGGAAGAATGTTTACATTAAGAGGATCTACTAAATAATCAACCACGTTTCCTTCATCAGGAAGATATTTATAGAAGCAAATTTATAAATGACCTTGTTTTCAGGTGTATTAGATTGTCATGTTCTTTAGAATTTTAAAGGTTAAAGTCAAATGTAGAATATTATCTCTCTCTCAATCCTCAGTGGAAATATGTTGCAACCTATTACCTTTTTATCATGAAAAAAGTTTACATGGAAACAGCCTTTAGTCTTAATAACAAAAGTAAGCATGGTGTTTCCAGAAATATATGTGGTTCACTATTCACATGTATATAAAATGCTACACTTTAATTTTACCTCAGTTAAGTGATCACTCTTGAGTACTTATGATACTTTTATTTCTTGAATAATGTGAAAAGAGATCACACTTTTCAAAATGGTGGCACATATTAAATAATTAAACTTTCACCACCTACTGGATAAAAACATAGAGCCACCTTTCAGGAATTGGAATGATGCGCCAGTATCTTTTGAGTGAATGAAATTCATAAAGTTAAAGATTCTCCACATTTTCTCAAGTGAGTCATATAAGACAAAATATCTTTTAAAAACAACAAAAAATGTTACAAAATAAGAAATAAATTGAAATCAGATGATGGTTTATTTTTATCATACATTTCAAGGAAATGAGAAATAATTAAAAAGTGAGGTAATACTCTAAACAAACTCCAGTGTGGAGTAGTTTGCAATATTTGATTTTCTCTTGTATAGTTGGAGAAAGGAAATGACAGACATAAATCAAACAATTACTAGGTTTAGATTTTTAACTGGAAGGTCTCTGAAAAAAGATAGATTTTAAAACTCATAATTACAATCTATACCAGTTTCCTGAAACAAAAAACTAAGGAAGTAATCATGTACATACTTATTTGCATATGTTAAGACATTTAAATCTTATTATTTCATTAATATTTTTATATGCTCTCAATACCAATAGAAGATTTCTCAAAACCTGTAACATGTCAGGATAATGTAATGACAAAAGCAGAAATAAGAAAGACAAAATTCTAGCAGTACTTTTTTCCTAAAGGAAAAGCAATATGGGAATAATCTCTAACATAATAGAAATGTTATGATTATGATCTGTTCACCTCAGGCTCCTTCCTGAAGAAGGCACTTTAAGGGCAGAGTTTTGCTATGATTCCTACAATACCAAATTTACATTCAGTAATAATTTAGCCACCGAGAAAGTGACACTCAAGAATAAATTTCCATGGAGGGATGGGGAGATACTGGAAATAAAGTTGTTTTTTTTTTAACTTAATACTTTCATAAGCTTTTGCATGGCCAAGAAAGTTTACTCATTCTGCTCTTTGGTCAGCCTGATACTACTGTGTGTAGTGTGAGCCTGCTACTCCAGGGAATGTCAGGACTTTAACACTGTGCTGATGATCTGATATCCCTATTCAGCATGACTTACAAGGCAAGTCCCTTTCCACTTCCCTCTGGTGCCCGGGCTGTGCTCCCACTGAGACTCCCGCAGAGCTAGCTAGGTGCTTCTCTCACCCACTGGCCCAAGAGAGCTATTGCTGTGTCTGGCAGGTAGTTTTCTCCCACCTCCGGTGTAAGTAGGGCAGAGGCTCTGTATTTCCCTTCTTTCTCAGGAGAGGATGATGTTAGAAACCTTCAGGGACTAAAGAAGAGTCAAATATCAAATACTCCCAATACTGTTAGAAATAACTGGGTGGCAGAAAGGGAAACATGATGATGGAAACAGAGATCACAGTGATGTCCCAGGAGCCAAGGAAGGCATTCAGTGTCTGAGAGCTGGAAAAGGCAAGGACCGGATTCTCTCCCCTAGAGCCTGCCGAAGGAACATAGACTTTAATTTTGATCTCATAAGACTTGGTTTTGTTTTGTTTTTTGGAAATGATTAGGTGGGAGCTAGAGAGTTTAGTAAAGAAAAGCTTATGTTCTTGTTTATATCATGGTATATAATCCCCCAAACTAGGGAAACTATTGTTACTTAAAAAGTAAAATTACACTGATCTTTGTGTAGTGAGGACGTGGTCTCAGTCTTACTGAGTTTCATGTGCACAACATACACAAAAACAAGTATCTAATTAGGTGGTTAAATGTGATTTTTTTTCTTTTGCGATCGCTAGCAGTGGTTATATATTTATTAGTTAAAATTTTACTTTTAATTTATTTAATAAAAAATGGACACTGGCATAGCATTGTGCTTTCAGAGCCAATCCATGGTTATGATACAATTGTTCAGATGGATTGGAAGAGTAGAGTACTTTTGCAGGTGGTTTTTATTATTTGGGTAATTTACCTTGAAAGAATTTATCACCAGACTATTTGCCATTTCAGGGATGCTGACGTTATTTTCCGGGATCACACTTATATAAGGGCTCTTTTATAGATAATGCTCCCGTTTCATATATATTGTCAGCCAACATCTTGCCTCTGGTAAGGGAGGAGATTTTATATCTTGACTTGTTATTTCTTCTGCTTCTCGTCAATCAGTGTGAGTAACTGTACGAAAAGCTTATTGTGTCGTAAGCACACAAGGACTCTAGGGATGGGAGTCACTTCCTGAAATGTTGCCATTTCTGGCCTCGCATCTCTGCCTGTGATGCAGCCACAATAGTAGTGCTGTTAGAGGTCACAGATGTGTTCATTAGTGAAGGGAGGCTTCACCCATATTACACAGTATGTCAGAGAAACCTTTGTTTCCGGGAGCTTCTCATGAAAAAAACAATTCAACCTTCTGGGCTTTAAGGACTAATTAGCCTACTGTTATGTTATCTTTGTGCTGAGTGCAGTCTACTCTCTCAGCAATGCTCCTGTTATTTGCTTTCCATATCATCGCAGCCAAAATCAACCTTAAGAATTTATTTATTTTCTCTGTTAGGTGAACCTTTTTATAGCTTATAAATTCAATTAAGTTTTTCTTAGGGGCTCTAGGCCCAATTAAAGTGAAATTATTTGAAAGATTTGGAAGTATGAATTTCTTTCATTACTTTTTCTTGGTGTATGTGTAAGTTACAAAGCTAAATTTTATTTAATGTTTCACTATTTCATTGCATTTGATAGATATGACTGTGGTATTATACTACTAAAATGTTACAAGAGGTCTTGCATTCTTTTCTGAGCAACTTTCCCTTTAAACCTACTTTTGGGGACTTGGTATAAATTGAGAGACTTTGGGCAGATATGTTTTCACCAATTCACAGTTAATTATGTGGACTTACAGCTATGAACTTGAATGTTGATGAGTAATGCAAGAATTTTAAATGCATTGAAACAATATATTACTTATTATCAAGAGCTCATTTCACAAAATCAAATTAAGCTATATCTACTTGGTCAAAAACCACAAACCAAAACAACATCAACACCGAAAAGCAACTTAAGCAGTATTTGTAATTCTGCATTATTCCACTTCATGAATTTATATCCCAAAGTGAGTAAGAGGCAAGCAGAGTATATCTGATGTGATGCTCATGTGGACATTTTGCCATTCTAAGTGTAATTCTTTTATTTAGAAGATAATTTTCTTCATTACTTAGAGACAAAAATTGGGCTAAGCATGAGGACTTTCAAATATAGTTTCTTGTAATTACAATACAAATTATGGTAGACCATAGCCCTACATGGTCTGGGTCTGTGACAAATTTTCATTTTATCATTTTCTGTAAAGAAGTAACAAACTACAAATTAAGCAGACACTATATATTTTAGCAGTAGAGGTGGTGGTAATGAAGGAAAAAATCTTCATACACTAGGAAAAAGGATTATTTTCACTTACACTAAGTACTTTTCTTCTATAAATCATTTTCTTTGTGAAGGCATCTTGATGTACAACTTACCATTATTTTTCCAGGAAAAAAAATCAAGGGAATGTGGTAATGCTTCCTGGTGCATCCTGGAATTATCTATGTTTTTGCAAAATAAACCATCCTGGTTCTATTAATTCTCTGTGTTGTGTTGTGTGTGTGTTGTGCATGTGGATAGAAACTATTCAAGGGACATCTGTATATGATTATATGCACATAAGCATATATATATTGACATGGATTTTTAAAAAAGATTTTATTTGTTTATTTGAGAGAGGGAGAGAGAGGGGGAGAGAGAGAGAGAGCATGAGAAGGGGGAGAGGCAGAGGGAGAGGGAGACTCCCTGCTGAGCGGGAAGCCTGACAGGGGACTCAATCCCAGGACTCCGAGATCATGACCAGAGCTGAAGGCAGATGCTTAACCGACTGAGCCATTCAGGCGACATTGATTTATTTTTGAGTTGAACGTTTATCTGACACATTTCACCCAAGTGTGAATGACAAAAATTGATGTGATGACCCTTTTCAAGTTTATTAGTTAATTTCCCCATAATATTCTTGAACCATTTCACCTAATAACTGACCACTGAGTTAAAGTAAAATAGCAGAATTATATGTGTCCTGGATTTACAATTGAACCATCTTATTTACATAGACCTGTTTTTATTTTCAAGAAATTAGCTCTAATGCTAAATTAGTAAGGCTTATTACACACATACAGAATTAGCAACTATTTACAAATTTTATACATTCATTTTAAGTAGGGCTGTAATGAACATCTTTGTGTGTTACTCTTCATTATATTTTGGGCAGAGTTCAGGGAAATGGAATTACTGACTGTGAACATTTTACAGATTCTATCCATATCAACTTTACCAATTTAATACTGCCACCAGTTGAGACCTTTTTCAAAATTATGAGTGATGTATGTTTACAGGGTGGTTGATATTTCTGTTTAGATGTACATAAGCAGTTTTAGGAGAGAAAGTCAAAACTATATTCTATTCATAGAGTGGGAAGAGTGATCTTAAAAAACAAATATTATTTAATATCTAATAATATCATGCTGCTTAAAACCCTTCAGAGGCTTCCCATTACTTTTAGAGTACATTTGAGCTACGAGATCTTGCACAATTTCAATTTATCTATGTAACCTCATCACCCATAATTTACTCCCTCACTGTTTTCTAGCCACTGGGTAAATTTTCAGCTCCTGCAGTAAGCTGAGTTCTCTCCTGTCCCAGAGATTTTGATGTGACATTTAACCTCACTGCCTAAGATTCTCTTTTAATTTTTTGTCATTCTGCATCACAGTTAGTTTCTCCTTGTCATTTGGCTTTCAGTTTAATCATTGTGATCACCCTCAGCCTTTACCCCTATTTAATTTTCTGAATCTCTCATTTCACTAGAATTTATCATTATATGTATGTCCCTTTGCTAGAATTTACATTCCACGATGTCTTCAACATTATTCAATTTTACATTCCTAATGCCATAAAAGTGCCGTAAGAGATTTTTTTTCTTAAATTTTCTCAGATGCGTTATTTTTTAAAAGCTTTTCTGAGATATAATTAAGATACAATACAATTCTCATTTAAAGTGTATGATTGAGGGGTGCCTGGGTGGCTCAGTCATTAAGCGTCTGCCTTCGGCTCAGGTCATGATCCCAGGGTCCTGGGACCAAGCCCCGCATTGGGCTCCCTGCTCAGTGGGAAGCCTGCTTCTCCCTCTCCCACTCCCCCTGCTTGTGTTCCCTCTCTCGCTGTGTCTCTGTCAAATAAATAAATAACATCTTTAAAAAAATAAAGTGTATGATTGAATTTTTTTTTTACTATGTTCACAGATTGTACAACCATTATCCAAATCAATTTTAGAAAATTTTATCCAGGTAGGAACCCATAGCCATTAGCACTCATTTCTGTTTCCCCTTCCCTTTTCCCCCATAGCTCTAAGCAACCAGCAATCTACTTTCTGCCTCTAGAGATTTTTTTTTTCCTGGACATTTCGTTTCAGTGGAATGGCATGTAGTCTTTTGTTATTGGCTTCTTTCACTCAGCATATTTTCAAGTTTCATCCATGTTTTGTAGCATGTTTCAGTACTTTTTTTTTTGCTGATATGAACATTCTTGTACAATTTCTTGTACAGAGAAAAATTTTCATTTCTCTTAGAATTGAAATTCCTGAGTCAACATAACAGACTTTTAACAAATATTATTGAATAAATGGGTGAAGAATTAGTCAGCAACCAGGGTGTGCACACATTTAATCTTAGAGTTAGTAAATCCAGATAAAGCAAGCTCTTTCTTTCCCTATAGCAATACCTAGCATCCACTCCCCACACTGCCACCTGCAAGGACGTGTCACAACTATTACATCTCTCTGCCCAGGATAGATGACTAAATGAAACTGCAGGGAGGTTAAGCAGCATGAACATGGTGACATAGATTGTAAGAACTGGGCCAGGAATTCAGCTCTTTTGAATCTTAATTCTGTCACTCCAACTCTTTTACCCAAAAGGAAACAAGGCTACTAGTATAAATAATTCTAACCTGCAGGGGAACATTATGGATTAAACCTAATTATTTATTCTTCCTACCTCTTGAAATCATTCCAAAATAATTTGAGAAGACACACAGATACAGAAATAAATAGAAGAAAGAGGAGAAAGCAGAGGAACAAGAGATCTCAAAAACATTTTGGGAAATAGAAGGCTAGTGGAGAAATTATATTTTACTTCCACAGTCCTTCACCATTGAACCCCAGAAGTGTTTAGGACGTGAGGTACTAATTAAGAAAGTTTCGAGGAAAGCCAGGCTGAAACCAGGAGGATTAAATAAGGGTCTTCATTGTGAATACAGAACTCTCAGGCTTAACATTAGAATGCTTGGAGCCAGGTCAGTTCTCCCCAAGCAGGAAACTGGAGAAAAATACATCCAATGGGAGACATTTCAAAGCCTACAAATTCTTATTCTTTATCTAATGACTTTGCAAAAAGCCTTACATGTGTACATAGAGACTGTAATTACATTTTGTTATTCTATCATCTAATGTGATCTGTAAGCAAAAGATTATGAGTCTTTTGAGAAAAGTCTCCATCATAAGAGAGAAAGACTAAATCAAACAGCAAAAGAAAGTCCAGAGAACAGAGAAGCATTTGCGGTTAAGGAAAATTACAACATTGTTAAAAAATTGTCTGTAAATTATATCTTCAGGAAGATATTTTATGTATGCAATAAGAACAATATGCAATGAGAAGAGTACCCAGGAAGTAAAAAAAAAAAAAAAAGCACGCATGTGTAGTAAGTTGGCACATAAAGTCTAAGAAACCTCTCAGAATTAGGACAAAGAAAAAAAAAGAATAGAAACTATCACAAAATAAAGGATAATTCATAAGGTCAAAATCTATAAAAAGAGTTTCAGAATGAGAACAAAGTGTGAAAATGGACATATGGAATTAACAGAGACATTTTAAACAAAATTTTCCAGATAGCAGGAAGTGAAATGTCTTTTCTGAGAAACTCACAGAGTGCTTACCATCATGAAAGGAAAAGACCCCACCAAGGGTCATCACACACAAGCTTCAGAACAGGATTGAGTCAGAAAAAAATACTAAAACTTTTCAAAGAGAAATTTACATATCAAGAAGTGGGAAAAATACTGTAAGCTAAATGATAATGTAATGGTCTACAAAATTCTGGGCTTTAGTTTCCTCAATTATAAAATGAGGAAAATAATATATGTATCTTTTCAGGTTGTTGGAGTGATACATATTTTATGTTCATATTATAAATATTTTTATAGTGTCTAGATACATAGTGCTTAGAAATTATGCTCTGCACTTAATGCTGTGTGTTAACTATTATTATGAAATTAAAATTGAAACAGAATTAAGTACTGTGAACTATTTGAGAAAAGAAAATACTCTTTGTACATACTTAACAACCTTTAGAATTCTTTAAAGCACCATGTGTCTGTGAAGGCAGGGCCATTAACTGTTAGGCTGTTCTGTTTCTTTATCTTAGAAGTCTGGGCAGCAGAAGCCCTGATGTACAATGGCAGTTTCTGTGTGTGCTATGTAAAATAGTTTCACTCATGAGGCAATTAGCATTACAAAGTTTCTAATGCATCCTCTAGCTGCAAAATTTTCCGGATATACCATTATTATCTTCTAAGTTGGTGTAGAATGCTACAGTAGTGAACATTTAGAATAGCTTTTAGGGAAAATTCTAATGGCATTGAGTTGCATGTACTCCTTCCTGTTAATCTTTATTTTCATCAGAGAGTGGCATAGTTAAACCATTTGGGATCTTATTTCAAATCAGTTAAATGTTATATATGAGCCAAATAAGATGATTCATAACTTGCTAAAGTCTTTCATTTTTTTTTATTGTCAAATTTAATAGCCTATGAAAAATGGTTATTTGGAAATATAATTTAAGAAAGATCGCAAATTTAAAAGAATGATTTTTTAATCTTTTTTAAACATCATTTTATAGCAGATGTCACTTATTACCCTTGCAGAATGTGTTAGCCTTGTTTTTTTTTTTAAAAATACCTTATTAAAAATTATACAATCTTTGTTGTTTGAAAGATGTGAGCAGAGGCTAAAAAAATGAATACTGAATGTTATGTTAGTGGTACTGATAGGGAAAATAGTATTCCTTATTTTTTCTATAGAAGAGTTATTCATTATTTAAATAATTATTTTTAAAAAGGTTCTTTGTTCTGAGCAATAAATTTGGTATTTGTTTTGAATAATCATGTAATGAATTAGGTTGAAGATTAGTGACAGATATATTGTCTGGGATTCAGATTTTTTTTTGATATATAAAACAACAGAGATCTATGCTGACACCACCTAGTTATGGTTGTACATGCACTGAATAATATAAATAACCCAAGAATTCTATTAGCTGTAATTATTGATATCCTAATCATTCATGCCTATCCATTTACTGACTCTTAGGCTGTCAGGCTCATAGGATACTTTAAGAATCAAACGAAAGCTGCGGATCCTCTGTCCTAGAAAAGTGCGTATATTCACAAAATTTTGTCTGTGATTTCAAGAGGTTTGTGGTTCCCTGTAAGCACATTTATTTTTGGATGCCAGGTTAGGACTTCCTGAACTACCTAATATTTTTACACAGAAATACGATGCTAAAAACAATGGGTAGAAAATACCTGGAGGCAGAGTTTTGTTTGGACAAGCCATTTAAAAATTAGGACTGTAGCTAGAAAGACTTGTCTTGAGAGGGAGAGAGAATTCCCTGTCAACCAAGAAGTTTAGTTCTGAGGGTAGATACTTGATCAGGGATTGAATAGAGATTTGTTCTTGATGGGTCAGTCAGTGCAATAAGGCACAAAGTTATAGCTAGAAACATATTTGGGGTGAGAACACACCAATTATTTTTTGCAGATGATGTTTACCTGCTTTAAAAAGCCGATTGAACCAGCTGATAAATGATCAAATTAACTGCAAAGTTCAGTAGGATGGCTGATTATAAGATAAATATGTTAAAATATATCAGTAACTTTCCTACATTTTAACAACCATGATTGAGGATATATAATAGAAAAGGAATCACTGACTACAAAAGCCAAAAATATAAACTCTATACCCACATTTGAAATTTGAAAAAACTTGAAAAAAAATTCAAATCAATATATAAAAGATAAGTTATACAACAAATAGTATTTTTTTTAAAGATTTTGTTTATTTATCTGACAGAGAGATAGAGACGGAGCACAAGCAGGGGGAGTGCCAGGCAGAGGGAGAAGCAGATTCCCCAAGGAGCAGGGAACCCAATGCGGGGCTCGATCCCAGGACCCTGAGATCGTGTCCTGAGCCAAAGGCAGCTGCTTAACTGACTGAGCCACCCAGGCGCCCCATACAATAAGTAGTATTAATCAACTAAAATAGTTGAATAAAATCCATTCTCATTAGTTTGCAGTAAAGTTAAATCCAAATAAGTTTAAATTTATAAAAGGTAAAAACAACTGAAATCAGAGTACCTAGAAAAATATTCATCAATTACTTAATAATGTTGCCATGGAGCACAGCTTTCCAACATAGTGCTCTAAAGACTGTGTAAAGTGTTGCAACCTTTCTGAAGGTCTATTTTTTTTATTATGTTATGTTAATCACCATACATGACATCATTAGTTTTTGATGTAGTGTTCCATGATTCATTGTTCACGTATAACACCCAGTGCTCCTTCTGAAGGTCTAATTTGACCCTTATTAAAAGTTCTTGAAAATGTATAAGCTAGTAAATTATCTTACAGAAAAAAATATGACATGTTCATGGATACAAGGATGATCCCTGTAATATTTTTCATAACAGTAGCAAGATATAAACAAATATAACCTGAGTAAAATTTCAACCTTGTCCAAAACCCTGCTTATCAGTTATTCCCTATATCTCTGCCCTGCCTTTTCTTCATAGAACTTATCAGAATTTATTATATTATATGAAATGTTTTGTTCATCTAATTTGGTTTTGATCTTTCCTCATCTATAATTAAGCCTCACTTAGGGGCTTAACTATAACCCCTGTATAAAGCACTGTATTCCCAAGCCTAGCTCCATGCTTGACATAAAGTAGGCACTCAATAAATATGAGTGAATGAAGAAATTTTAGCAATATTATGCTCAGTCTTGGTTTTCATACACAATTTTCAACAGCCAGATGGTCTTTCCCCGTTTCCTACAAAAAATGGAATATTTTAATTTAGTGCAGATAGCCTAACCTAACACACAGAAATATGTATTGAGAAATAAAGTTTGAAGCTATTTAAAATAATATACATACATACTTGTATTAATTCAGTTTACTGCAATGCTTGTTTTTATGTAGTCTTTAAAAAATTTGGGAATATATGTTGTGGATATCTTGGGATGACTCCTGTTTCACAGCCCCATAAATGCTGTTTAAATGTCATTGCCTTTGAAATCAATGCTGTCTTCATCAAAATAGAGCTGAAAATCTCTCTCTTTGGGCAATGACATTAAGAAGGAATAACTTACATTACTTTTTGGTACGCATCATTTTTTTTTTCTTTTGCCAAATTGTGTTGTCTTGGTATATAATGGTGCACATTTCAAGCCCTGTCATGTGGGGATTGGAAATTAACACTGTCTCTATAGGTATAATTAATAAAATATTGAGTCAGTGTTTTGAAAGAAGATTATTTTAAACTTTGACTCTGTGGTAAGTAGGTTTTTTTTGTGTGTTCACCAAACTTAAAAAAAAAATCCAACCAAATTTTTCTGAATAAGCACTATTAAATGGATCCTTGTGGAATGTTAATGGAAAGGATATCATAGATTTTGATACAAGAAAATTGAAGTTGACATAATTTTTAAAAGGAAAGGGAACTTGAGTCTTAGAAGACAGTGGTAGCTTAGTTTTTGCACATAAAAAATAGAGCAGATAGCAAAACCAAAACACATGGACAACATTTATAGCAAAACTATCCCCATGAACCTAAAAGATAAATAGGTTGGGACAAACCTGTACCCACTGCAAGCCCTGTGTTTTCTGAACCTCCATGTAGGTTGAAGGAAGGAAATAATGAGAATCAAGTTTATCTGGTAGATCAGAGAATAGGCAGACCTCCCACATAACCAACAGGTATATGCTGGAGAAGCAGCCAAAACTGGAATGGGATTGGCACAATCCAAGAGCAAGAGGTCTGCAGTAATTTCAAGAGGAAAAACGCTTGTCCCAGGTCTGGGGCTGGAAGTACATATTAAGGGCCTGGAACAACTTGACATACCAGATAGTAAGGAAATTATCAAAGACTACCAGGGTAATATAAAAAGGAATCAGGAGCCAACTTGAAGAATTCAAGATGAGTTTCAAAAAGGATGAGAATTTCAACAAATTCAAACTCAGCAGGTGTTTGAATTTGAGTTCATAATGATCCAAAAAATGGTTAACCTCTGACACTCATGGGGACTCAATTCCTTACCTTGAAACTTGGGTAAATAAAAGAAACAAATCAAGCATTTACCCTGCTTTGCCTATATTATCTGAGCCAATGTATAGCCAAATAATAGAAGAAGAAAAGAGTGTCTTTATAAAACTTTTAAAGTTAATACATGAAAAGGTAATGATATTATTAGATATTATTATTAGGTAATAAAGGTAATTATATTATTAGAAAAGGTAATAATTAGATTATTATTATTATTAGCCCCTTTTACCACCACCATTCAATTAATGCATCTAGATGTTGAGCATCAGTGACCACTAATAAGAAGAAAGAGCAAAGCCAGATATTGCATTTTCTTGATTAAAGAACACACACCAGCTGTAGTTTTGCCAAGGGAATGGAATCTGAGTCTCATCTGGCCTCTGGGTCCAGGTGCCAAACTTCAGGAAATACGGAGGGCCATGGAGTATGCTGAACTTGTACCTTGAGCTTGTAATCAGCAAAATTCAGTGTTGGAGAATCGATGGGCCTGCCACCCAGGCTCTTCAGCAAATAGTAAGGAAAAGAATGAGATGGAGAGAAATTTGTAGATTAAGAGATACTCTGCAAGTGAGGGTTTGAGGCAGATCAAACTATGCAATTTAGGGAATCATAATTGTGATGAAACTATATACAGAAGTTCAAGGAAGAAACTACTGTGAAAGTCAGCAAAACTGTTATTTCGGAGGGTGCTCAGGGGCTGTGATTGGGATGGTGCACATGGCAGGCCTTCCTAGGGGCAGTTTTAGTAAAGTTCTAGTTCTTGTCCTGGCTGGTGGTTTCAAGGATGTTTGATTTATAAAATCACTGTTTTCTCTATCTGTTTATTTTACAATAAAAAGTAAGGAAAAAAGGGAAAGATTAATTTTCACAAAGAAAGATCAGGCTATAATGAAAAAGAAGTGTACTATTACTATTTATCTTTCTGTTTTACTCACAATCTGATTGGTATTTGGAGCAAAACCCTAATTATGCTAAGGCAAGGCAAGATAATGCAACTTTTTGGTGGGAAAATGACCCAGGCATGGTCTCAGAAAAGTCAGAACCTTAACTCTTCTAACTTGATTTGAGGAGATGTTCGATCTCTTTGAAGCTAGTCTGTAAAATTTGAGAAAATGTTATCTGTCTCCTTAAAGATGTTGTGATAATAAGATAATGTGTGAAAGGTGTTTGACAGCTAGCCAATATTTAACAAATAGTAAATTCCCTTTTTAGTTTCTTTTTGTTATCCTCTTAAGTGATTAATATAGAAGTACAAATAAACATTAGTGGTTTATCTAAAAGACATTGGATTATACTCATGAATTCACTCATTCAGTAAATATTTAGAGTGCTGAGTATGTTTTCAGGGAACACTAGGTGCTTTCAGTGTGAGAAAGAATGAAACTACCAGTAACAGTCCTTCAGAGGCTTTTTGTCTGGTAAAGAAGACAGGCACATAAGGATTTAACTTTAATGGGGGGAAAGAATGCCAATAGGGAAGTGGTACAAAAATGAGATACCACTGAAGAAATCATGATATATTGATCATATAATATTTAATCAGCTAAATTTTATAATATTTTACTATTTCTGAGAGTTTTGTTGCAAACCATCACAGATAGTCAATACTTTTGCACGTACTTTTTTTTGTAAAAAAAATAATTGCTGGGGTAAAATTATCTCAGATATTTAACCTTTAAGTCTTTATTAGTCTGTTGTTACACTGTTGTGATTCTAGAAAGCATAAAGTGTTTTCAGGCTAGTCTTTAGTCAGTCAAGTCAAGAATTATTTCAGAATTGTGTGTTTTTTTAAAAGGTAGAAAAATCCATTGGAAGATAGCAAAGGGATTTACTTATTGACTAAAATGTGGACTGCCTCTATATCTCTTTTCTATGGAAAATAAATCTAATGTAAATTCCTTCTGTATCAACACATCATGTTGGAAAGAGAGAATAGTTCTTAACCTACTTTCCTATCTTCAATTTTTAACTTGATCATGATTGTTAATTGCCTGGGTGTCCTTTAACCATCTATTTCCATGATTCTTTCCCAGAGGCTTGGTTTAATTTTAAAAGTGCAGTGTATTCAGCCCTAATTATGTGAGAGCTCACTGCAGGCAAACAGCAAGAGATAGTCATGACCAAAATATATTCTTAAATCAGTGAGACAGATACCACAAGCACATTGCTATAAACATTTAATGCCTAGGAAATATAACCATGTAAGGTAATATTTAGAAGCTAGTGATGTTTGAAAATAAAATTCCTTTCTAGAAACATACCTTCACTAACTGATTTTTAAAATATATGTATTTTTGTGGTTTTATATTTTTTATTTCTCTTATCAAGTATTTAACAAGGCGATCACCCCCACAGCCTCAAATTCTTTTATTATCAATAACAAGACATGAGGTGGTTTTACTTTCTGAGTCTGAATGAAGTTCACAAAATATACAATCTGTGTACCTGTAAATACTGTCCACTGTTTTCTTTGAAAAGCATGCTACTATATTGACTAAATGTCTACAATAAATCAAGAATTTTAAGCATTTTTCATCACAGTTTTACATTAATTTCGTGGGGGAAAGAATTATTGTTGAAATGTTTTGCCTGGTCATTCATGGGACAAGCAACAGTCAGTGATTTATTCTACAGAGGCAAAATGTGGGATTATCTCCTAAATTCTAACTATGTGCCAGATACTGTTTTAAGTGTCTTTATTTATACAATAGTACCGAATCCTTTGAGCAACCCTAAACATGTATTATTTGTGTCATATTACAGTCTAGAAAACCAGATTATGGAGTGGTTAGGTGGTCGTCTGACCACTTCTCTAAGTAGAGAAGCTTGGATTTGAACCCAGGGATCTGGCTCAAAGCCCAGGATCTTAACCACTTATCCCAGAGGAATTTAGTCATATCCTGACCCAGTTGACTCAGTCTTTTTCTCTGACTTGATTAAAAAATGTAGTGTTAGAATGTATATATTCTTGTCCTGCCTATAAGAATCTTAGTTATTTAGGTGATGGTCTTGAATGGGAAATGGTACCCCATTAGCCAAGAATTGACTGCATTTTTCTGAAAGTTCACTTCCAGTTCACCTGTTGGATTGAATTCTATGTGTAAAACCCTACTTATTCCAAATGCTTATTTCTCTTTATAAAAAGCTAAATATTTAACAATAAAGAGTTAAGGGTAAATCTTGAGAATTGAAATGTTCTTATCCAGGCAGGCAACTAAGACAGAAATAAAATATAAAAGACTTTTTTTTGGCTCTACTTAAATTTAGTACTCCAGAAAACGTAAGAACTAGTGAAAACAATTCTATTTCCTAAAATACTTCTAATTTCCTTTCATTATTTTTTTTTTGGTATACTTTTAAATGATAGTGCTTACGTACCAGAATGAACAGGCTATTCAAATGAAAATAGCAAGGAAGAGCTGCACGCATCGTGAAGGCATTGAGAGGTGTATGGAAATAGAAAGAAGCTGTAAAACTTTAGCTACAGATATTATCGAAGAAAGTTAGAGCTATTACACCAAAAGGTCAATGTTTGCTATTAGGTTGCAGTCTACAACCACATAAATATTATATATTAGATAGCTTATAAATTGGAGTTCATTAGAATAATGATGGATTACAATTGCTTGGGAAAATTTAAGAGAGTTATTATTAGACTTTGAATCTACTGAAAAAAAGGCAGCTAAGAAAGGCGAGAAACAATGTATGAAATCTCAAACAGAATGAAAGAAAAGCAGAGGTACTGAAGAATTAAGGAAAATCCTGCTGAAACGTATCTACTTTTTATTTTTTATTTTTTTGAAACGTTATCTATTTAAAAATAGAGTTAATTTTGAATTCTTGGAAAAATGAGGTAAGTGATGTTCCAGTCTTCAAAATCAAAATTTCCTAATAGTACTGGATAATTCAAAAGTGTATTTCATCATTTACCCTCTCTAACTTAGGTAAATTTAAATTTTTCTCTATAAGAACCATGCTCAAAGCACTTTAAATAACACAAAATGAAACAAACCTTGGGCTCTTAGTTATTTTTGATACTTTCATAATTTACTTTTCACCTTTCAGACTTTGGAAAAGAAGAATTTATATTCAGTCTCTTTCCCTTGCTTATTGTTACTCCTAAGCTCTGCATTATCTGGCTTTCCATTTGAGCAGAACCCTGGAAAAAAACAAAAACAAAAACACAACCAACCAACCAAACAATAGATCTTGTAAATGTCATTTAATTCCTTGTTTCTTAATCTAGTAAACACTCTTCAGACTTGATTTAATTTGAACCCTTAATGGCACTTGACACTCCTTTTTGACTTCTCTGACCCTCTCTTCTCTCATTATTGCTTCAATGTTACTGGTTCTCAAGGTCTAGTTTCAAGGTCTTGTCTCTCCTCACTGTACATATTCTCCTTGGGAAGTGCCCTCCATTCCCATGCCTTTAACTGTCGCTGCCTATTCTAGTCCAGGCCATATTCTTTAGCATCAGACCACATATCCAACTACCCCTTTGATATAGTATGTCACCTTTGACCTGATGGCCAAATCTGCTTTCCAGTTTGTGTTTCCTTGAGGAGTGAGTGATTAATGATGGTACTTCATACTAAATCTCATTATTATTTTAGGCTCCTACTTGTTCTTCCCTGGCATTCAGCCTGTGGTGCATAGGTTTGCACATGGTCATGTACACACACACACACACACACACACACACACACACACACACACACCAGACTCACCATGCCTTACTTATTCTGCCTCCTAAATCTGTTACCTCTTCATCATCACTACCAAGGTTCAGGTCCATTTCCTCTCTAACTTTTCTTTTATAATTCATCCATTGGCTTCTAGTGTGATTCTACTTCTGTCTTCCAAACCCAACACCATATTGTTCCTACTATATTTTGCTTGTTTTTTAAACATATTCAGTTGTCTTTCATGTGTCTCTACTTTTGTATGTTTTTTCAACTATTTGATATAAGTACAAAACCAAAAGTAAAAGCCAAATAGACAACTTTAGTTATCTATACTTTGGAGTTAGGCAGAGAAACATTGTTGGGTTATAGAGATAAACTAGAGATAATAAAACAGCCAGACAGTTTGGAATGGAATTCAAGAGGCAGGGCTCTGAGAAATTCTCTGAAACTTCACAGCTATGCAATTCAATTCAATACTGATTTACTAATAACGTAGTATGTGTCAGCTCCTAAGCTAGACCCAGGATAGAGCACTGAAAAGGCAGACAAAACTTCCACAAATTTTTCAACACATAAATATCCATACCTTTGCTTTGCATTCTTTTGAAATTTATTTATAATTTATATTCCATTATCTTGAGACTGCATACATTTTCTGGTTATTTTAGCCATTCTATTCTTGCCTCTGTTTTCTCAAATTTTTTTGAAAGCATATATATCTTTTACCTCTTTTAGTTTTGTTCCCCCCCACCATTTAACTGAGTGGCCTAAATGATTTGCTCCAAACATAGCTTACATTAAGCATGGTAAAATGTTTATTCTGATTTCCCTGTAGAGTAATACAAATCAAAATACAGTGCAATTATAATTTTTTATTTTATTTTACTTCTAATGTATGTGATACTATGTATCTGACTGATAAATAAAACTTATATAGGTCTATATAGATTTGCTTCTGTGTGTGTGTGTGTGTGTTTCTAGAGTAAGTTATATTTCTCTTTATGTAATGATAAGATGCATATTAAAAATCTTTAAGTTTTCCTGAAGATCTCATAGACAATATAACTTAGACTTATGATGACAAAGGAGATCATACTAGAAAAGCTAAGTGATAAGTATGTAAACATTTGAAATAAAGTGATACTTCAAGAAAGAAATCTGGAAATAAAGCTCATGTGTATAAAGTCCAGCCATGTTAAAATACTCACACATACACGTATGTGCATACGTATACTCTGTAAATCATGTAAAGCAGGAAAGCATGCACACAACCACAGCGGAGAGCTCCCTATTTGTCTTGATCCAATTATGACTAACTGGGCTGAGTATAGGCAAAGTTGCAAAGTATGAATAACCTGTGGTCTGCTCCCCAGCCTTTTCCTACAGCATTTTTCTTTTTTCACTCCTAAACGTCTTTCCCATTAAGACAAAAAAGTATCTGGGACTAAGCATTATTAATGGTATTTAGATTTAAGTATATGCATCCTTTTTTTTTTACTTATGTTTTTATAGCTAATGGTAGAAAAGAAATTTCACAGTGGAAAGAAGTGAGCAGATTACTTAATGTAGGTGGGTGATGGGAGCTGTACCGAGATGACCCTTAAATCATATTAGGTTTATTTGTCTCTTCCTGAAGGTAAAGCTGGTTTAATGCTTTGGGACGATCCAGGGTCAAAAGGTACAGTCAAGTATAACAAACAGGGCTGAGGATGAAGAACATAAGTTTGTAGTCCATCCTTGGCATGGTTGTGCAATTTTCCTCTATCAGTTCAACATCTCTATGTATACAGAGAACATTCAGATTGCAGCCTCTACCCACATTTGGGTTTGGCTGGAGGATGTGTTAGAATGAAGGGTCACCAGTGACTCAGTGGGCCAGAGAATGAGTGCTCTAGATGATCCACCATGAGATCTAGTGTATGTGGGCAAAGAACAGCCATGGAAGGTTTGAATGAATGGGTGATAGACATAATTTGACTAACAAAGTGAGAGAGAGGACTTGGCTGGCCTAAGATATCTTAAGGGACAAAAGTTGATTTCATTCTGCATCTAAATCTGGAGCAAAGTTAGTATCAGACTTGGTATTAGAAGGGTGCTGTAAATTATTGGATGTATGGGCAGTATGTCTCTCCCAAGATGAAATTCAGAGTAGTAGTAAGAGTAATAGTTTCAGAAAAGTTACCAAATCAAAATTTCCAGGAAATTATATTGTTACTTATTTATATTTTTCTAGTAGCAGTAATTGTTTGGGAATTCTGAAGTTTTGTGACACCTACATTCAACATATAGTAGGTGCTTTTGTATCCACACATCTCTTATTGAAAATGCATTCATTCTGTACTTTCTTATTTTAAGTCCCAGAACTATTTTTAATTGTACTAAAAAGGTGTATATATATATATATATGTTAAAGATTTTATTTATTTGAGAGAGAGAGAGAGCATTCAGCGGGGGGGGGGGGGGGGGGCAGAGGGTGAGGGAGAAGCAGACTCTTCACTGAGCAGGGAGCCTGACTCAGGCATTGATCCCAGGACCTTGAGATCATGACCTGAGCCAAAGGCAGACACTGACTGAGCCACCCAGGTGTCCCTGTACTCAAAATATATTAACAAAATATTCAGTTTTCATGATGATTAAAAAATCTTGTCAATTTGTAACATTGTTTCCTGATTTATATGTCATGATTAAAAATATAGTTAAAATAATGTTAAATAGATTCTAGGAGATGGAAGAGGACACAAAAGTTAAGTTATAGCTAATAAAAATGCATTACTATTAATCCTGCTTTTAGTGACAAAATATATATTTTCTCTTTCATTACTACAAAACTTTGTTAGAGTTTATAAGGTAAGCTTAACATAAAATTATGAACAAAAATGATAAATTATGTAGGTAGAAGATATTCAATGAAGAAATATATTTTTTTGTGAAATGCATGTTTCCCTCTTTTTATTCATTATCCTTTTGTTAAACAGTTTAATAATTGCCACTTAGAGAGTTCTGTGGCACTTAAAATATATAGACCTCTAAGTACTCATAAAATAGTTTTAAAATTGATTAAATTCTAATTGGAGATATTAAAAAATTTTTGAGTATTTAACCCAAAGAGTTAGTTTACATAATTTGTAACAAGCAGCTTGGTTTAAGGCAAATTTGTGTATATATGTACAGACTAAAATTAGCATTTTAGTTTTAAAATATAAAGCATAACTATCTAATGGAAAGCTTAGTACAATGCCTAAAAGATTTTCATTTATTATTTAAATGTCTTTGTTTCTTCATTAAGGAGAAAAAGTATTTTGCCTTAACATTAAAAATCACTTAAAATGTGAAAATAAATAGTGGGAAATAATTTGGGGGAGTATATATATATTCAGACTTGAAATTGTGAGTAATGAAATAAAACTTAGTACTAGAATGATTCTGCCTTTCTTGTGGTAGAGAGCATGAGGTCAAGTTTGTGATGGTTGCTTAAGGGTCTATTTTAGAATGTCTTATCAGTTGATTGTAGCTATAGAAAACTTTATTTGAAGACACACACATTTCTCTATCACCTCTAACCCTCTGTTTGTGATGCTGATATAAGCAAAGAATTGTGCTGCTTGAAAAAGCCACTAATGACTAGGGATGCTTGGGTGGAATTTAAAAAGATAACCTAAAGACTTCCCAATGGCCAAAGATGGAACAAATTAAGCAACTAAATAAAAAGGAGTATTGAATTTTAACCCAGTAAGTATCCATGAAGCCATACTGATGTAAATAAACAACCGAATCAATCAATAAATGGAGAAGAGACAAATCTTCATGTCAAAAAATTCCAAATAATTTATGTAGATACTCAACCCTCAAGGAAGTGTACTGTAACTCCCCATTCCTTAGTTGAGGGCTGCCAGTAGTGACTTCTTTTAAAGAAAGTGAAAATAGGAGTAACTTTACAGTTGAGAAACCTGACCCCAGCTAGGTGATCAAGATTAACAGTGGTAAGTCATGTTGCTAGTCATGTACTCTTGACATGATGTGGTCTCCATCTCTGTGGCCTTCCTCCACAAAACCCATAACCCCAGTCTAGTCATGAGAAAAACATCAGACAAATCCCAGTTTTGAGAATATTTTACAAAATACCTGACCCATAGTCTTTAAAAATGTCAAGGTCATCAATATTAAGAATAGTCTGAGAAACTGTCACAACCAGTAGGAAATGAGACATGACAACTGAAGTGTAATCAGTATCCTGGATAGGATACTGGAATAGAAAAAGGACATTGGGTAAAAAGAGGGGCAATTAAAAAAAAAAGTACAGACTTTAGTTGATAATATTCTATTAATATGAGTTCATTACTAATGATGAAGGTAAGATGTAAAAATAAGGGAAACTGGGTTTGTGAACTATGTGGGAACTATCTTTGTAAATTTCTGTAAATTTAAAACTATCCTAAAATAAAGGTTTATTTAAAAGATAATCAAAACAATCTTTTAATAACCAGAGACTTAGAGAACACAGCAGAAGCTACAAGGCTTTCCAATTAAAAAAATCTGATCTTTTACATAATATTTGTCTTTATTTTTTATGACACCATTTGTATTTCTGAGTTGTTTAATATGGCAGCTTTCTGTTCCAAACACATAGACCAAAAGTAGTTACTTTCAGATAAAATAAATTTACTTACTCTAGTTTGTTATTTTGAATTAAGTTCTTAACCAGTTTTTTAATTATTTGATGGAACTCAGTTCTTTTGATCCAGATTGTGTTGATAATATATTTACTTATAGTTTGCAGATGAATACTGGCAATACCTTTAATGTTGAGAAATGTCTTCTGATAACACATTAGGACTAGTCCGGCTCACTGAGGTTGATTAGTGAGGAAGATTTTACTGTTATTTCTAGCTTTTGAGTTCATTATCATGATGTTAAAAATAACATTATTTGAGAAACGCAACATTTTGTAGAGGAGTATAGTAAAATAACGTCTAGCACTTTCTGCACAATCATACCAATAATTAAGGCAGCCCTTGTGCATAGTAGATATGTGTCTTGGTAGGATGCTCAAATTTAGTTTGAGGCACAAGCTTGAGCAGTCCACACAGTTCTATGATGTTTTATGACTGGTCAAATGCATTCCAGTAGTCAAACTAATTTAAACAGATAGATACAGTATTGAATAATTTCTATTCCACAACATTCTTTCTCTATTTCTTTCTCCCTCCCATTTCCCCATGACATTTTTGAAATCAGGAGAAATAGCATTTTAAAATGTAGATTTTAACTAAAGAATTTTTAACACTTACTTGACATAAACATCTTTCTTATATGGATTGTAAGTTTTAAACCAGCTTTAAAAAATGTATTATCTTCTATGTTAGATTTAATGGCTTTGCAAGAAGATACTCCTTACATGTAACAATAGCAAGTTCTCTGCCATGTCAGACTCATTTGTATTAGTAGTAATTCAGAACAGAAACTATGCCAGTTTCATAAAGAAACAGTCTTGATCTTTATTTATAGTGAAACACTTTGCTCAAAGTTTTAGAAGTGAGTATACTGAATTGAATAAACTTCTATCTTTGTCAGTCCTGAACATCTGGCTCTCCAAACTTTCATACATATCTATTTCACAAGGGTAATTATTTTACATATACTGGCAGCAACACACAGTAAAAGACTTTGTGAAAAAGTTCTTTGATTTAAAAAAGAATATCACACATCAAAACTTACTCAACTTATAAGTATTGAGTTATAAGTATATATAACCATGTATTAGGCACTAAAATACATTCAAAGAGAAACTAGACACGAATCTTGATCTCGGGGGCCTTACAGTGTATTGGGGGTGGGAGGGTTTAGGGATGAAGCATTTATATGAGTTTTTAATAAGATATATATATATATATGGACATTTAATAAGATATATATATATATATATATATATATATATATATATATATATATGGACACCTGGGTGGCTCAGTTGATTAAGCATCTGTCTTCAGCTCAGGTCATGATCCTGGGGTCCTGGGATCGAGCCCCATGTTGGGGCCTCCTGCTTAACAGGGAGTCTGCTTGTCTCTCTCCCTCTATCCTTCCCCTCTCCTCTCCCCCACCCTGCTTGTGTTCTCTCTCACTCTCTCAAATAAATAAATAAAATCTTCAAAAAAATATATATATATAGTGAGGTAATCTAATGCATGTTGAAAATGCTTTTCTGGTAATGGACATTAGGGTTACTAGAACAGAATGATTACTTCAAGCTGGAAGTTATAGAGAGCCAATGAAGGGAGGTGGTACTTGAGCTAGACTTTGATGAGAGGTGGGATTTGGGTGGTGGAGATAGAGACTGACATTTTAAGCACATGGGTACAGCACGGGTGATGACAGAAAGGAAAGGGTAGTGGGAGATATTAAAGTAGGTATATGGAAAATCAATTTTTTTTCAAAAATGAGAGATGGGCTTGGATTTTCTGATTGAGAACGCATTAAATAGATGTTTAAGTACAAGTATTGCCACTTTCTAAGTAATTGAAACACTTGTTATTATATTAAAAATGATTTGATTGTATGACTTAAAATGTGATTTAAGTCATTAGGTTCCTTGTGTCATCCCTTGTGTCAGTTACTATTGTAAACTAAGTGGAATTTAGGAATATTTATTTGAATCCATTTTGTCATGTGCTGTTTAGCATTTTTTCAATAAAACCGATTTTGGAGGAAATCTTACTGTGCATAAATACATTGTAATTTATTGCATTGTGTTGCTCATATATTTTGGAAAACCTGCACCAAAAGGAGGATTTAGTCATTTTCTGTAAAAAAAAAAAAAATGAGATTTTTCTCCCCCCAGCAGATAAAACCTGAGGTAATAGAGCTTATGTTTGATGTAGATCAAACATCAGAGACATTTATGTTTGCAAGTTACAACAGTAACTAGAGGCTTCCTTGGGTTTGAATGGTGTAGGAGCCTGACAGTTTACAAATTTATTCCATTAAAATGCATGGTCTGGAATTATGTAATATTCTAATGGAAGATGACTTCCTCCTAGCAGCCTCCATCTTGAGGACTAATGCCTATATCCCTTAAGGAAAATGCACTGTTATATGTATAAGCTCCTTTGGAAAACAATATTTTAAAGAAGCCGAGGGCCTGAACTAGGAATTAAAATTCTCTTCTAGTTTCCATGGTTTAACTAAAAAATATGGGAATGTGTTGGATTTAGAATGTGGCAATTAACTTTTTTTCAGGAAAAAAAAAGCTCCAATAAGGCATAATTTGAAGATTCAAGGCTCCCCCCCGCTTCTATGTTCCTAAATTTGCCTTTCCTTCTTTTTCTTCAGTCTGTGTGAACTGAATATATCACATCTATGATTCAAAGAAAATGTCTCCACTTTGGTCTATGTTCCATTTTCTCCAATCATCTACAACTACATTTCCCACATTTTTATTCTTCGTACCTATTTTTATTAATAGTTTCCATACTACCAGCTTCCAAATATGGTTAGATTTCTCCTAGTCTCAAAAAGTAGAAAACAAATATATAGATATATACACTTTTACTTACCCAATCACAGAGGGAGATGAGGAACACTGCAAAGCTATCGAAATAAGTAAAATATAAACAATTAGTCATTTGTTCTGCATACTACTACACTACCATTGCTTTTGTAATGGTAACCTATTTTTGCATGATCAATCCAAAATTTTATTCTCCATCTCTATTTTTCTCAAATTTTGAGCATCATTTCTCATACATGTTTCCTAGTTTTACCTGTGTTTTTTTTTTTCACCTGTGCTGCTTTGTGAACTTTCTGCTCTCATCATTAACCTCTATTCCTCTATTTCTCCTACACTCAGCGCTCCACCTCTGCTCACATGATTGCTAAGCCAGCACCTCCACTTTTGATCCTCAGTCTTCCTCCATGTAGACACTTTTTTTTTTTCAACTGAAACAGAACATTTTCCCTGGGGTGTTCTTCTAGCCTCTTCAAAATGAACATGTCCAAAAGTGAATGAAATCTTACCGTAAATCCAGGTCTTCCCAGTTACTCATTTCTCTACCTGGCTTCATCTTTAACACATTTATTCTATATTCTCAAGTTGTAAAACTTAGAATCATCTTCACTTTCCAACTTGCTTCCATTTCTGCACTAGATACTGTTGCAAAGTAGAACTTCTTGCCTCTTCTTTATTCCCACGATGTCCAACCTAGTCAGACCCTCATCATCCTAATCACCTCATATGACTATCACCTCCTTCTAACTGAACTCACATTTCATCCCAATTTATCATTTACATAGCTTTCCCAGCAAATTTTCAAAACAGAACAAAAGTCTTATTTCATTATGCTGCTCATCTATTCAAGGATTTCCAAATCTCCCTATTGTATTCCATATTGACTCCAAATTCTTCTGGCTACTTTTAAATTCCTTTGTAATGGAACCCTATTGTACCTATTCGTCTCTATTTTCAACTTCTCTCCAGAATTTACTCTTGCTCTGCAAGGGTTGATTTCTGCCCGGCCTCTCAAATATTACACTTCTTCACATATTGGCATCTTTTATTTCTCTTGTCCCTTTTGTTTTGCCTGCCCCAAATCTTACCTATCAGATCTAGCTTCATCAACCCCTTTGCTTTCCCTTCAAAGGAGGTGTGTTGCATTTTTTTGCCATCAACCACATTTTCAGGAATTCATCACAAAGCTTAGTAGTACTTTTTGGCTGGGCCTAGGAAAATTAACCAGCTGTTAAGATCAATTATCCAGTCATTCGCACTCATTTCATCACTCATTTCACTTCTGTGCATATGGTTCTTAAACTAACATTGCTGCTCATCATCCTCTTGTTGGGTGAAGAACTAAGCCATGCCCATAATATACTCATTTTATGTGAAAACAACACTAAAGCTTTGGGAAAGTTTAGATAATCAAAAGGCATATTTTCAAGATTTGTTTGATAGAATAGCTATTGAAGTGTCTGTAGTATCACATATGAGAAATTATATTTTCACATCAGATATTTTCATCCATAATTTTTTAATAATTCAATTAATTTTAAGGTCAGTCTTCTGCCATTTGAGCTCGAGTTTTCCAGTGAAGACAGTGATTCTCAATAACTCTTAGGGGTAGGTAGATAACAATAAAATCATCAATAACTAAAACTACTTCTATTTATCTTGATACAATCTACTTTCTAGTTGAATTATATGATTTTCCAAGGCTTCATTCATTTAATCATTCATCAATACGGCAACTGTATTTGGAGCACCTGCTGTCTGCCAGAAATAAGTCATATGCTGAAGCTACAGTCTCTGTATCTGCTCCCTTTGGGACTTTCCTAATCCATTTTTTTTTTCCCCATCTGAAATGCTGTCTCTGGCCCCACCTCATTTTCATCTGTCAAAATCCCTGGATCAGCTAAGTGTCAGTTTCCTGCCGTTTCCTCCAGTCCCCCGAAACTAAGTTCCCTGAACTTGGTTCTTTCAGTTTCCTTCTCTCCTGAATTTCTAGAGTGCTTTGTTTATGTTCTTGTCATCTGAATTGATCATGTTTTACCTTATATTTTAGTCATATTCATACATCTTACACTGGTCATGATGTCTTGCAAAGTATAAAGGATCAAAAATTTTTTTGAATTGAAATAAAATTTTGTTGGATTGAAGTGAGAAATATGCAGTACCAATACTGTGTTTAATTATTCAAACATAGCATTTCACACTGATCAGTATAATCACATGATGACTTGTCCTCCCTTGGCTGAGGTTATTGGAATCCAGCTAAATGACAGATAATGCAAATATGTGTTTATTCCTAAAACTGAATCTTATGAAATATTCAGTATTCATTTTAGAAAAAATCTCCTTATCACAATGACACAAGTAAATGACAGAGAAATTTATTATTAAGATATGTAAAGAGATACATCAACTAAATGTATATACCTGTCTTGGATTAGTCACTCCATTATTCTTGGAAAGATGGTTCTTTGCACTCTCTATGCCAAGTCACCATCTCCTCTCAGAGATTTCCATCCCAGCCTCATTTCTTGGTTCATATTTTTGTTGCCTAAGAGTGGACTTGGCTCATGACCATCACTTTGGCTCTTTCCTCCTTTATGTCTATATAATTTCCCCCTTGGAGGACTCATATTCTCTGAATAGTTTCACTTTTCAAATCTATGCAAAAACTCTTTACGTTGTTTCCTTAGCCCTGGCATCCCTTCTGAATTCGAGAATAGTATAGTTCCAACTGTCTTCCATCATGCAAATATGAAACATATTAAACTCATTATATCAAAAATGGAATTTATAATCTTCCCTGCATCTACTGCAAAGCTTCCATGCTATCATTTTCTAGTTTCTCCCTTCTTTTCTGTCTTCCCCAAGTTAGTTTTCATATTAAACTTCTTAAAAATTGCTTTAGTACTCTCAGTTTCTTGTTCTGACATACACAAATCTGCTATAAAGTGAAACTCTTCGATTTGAGAAGTTTGTTGGAGACTGTTTAGGTTCAGTTTCTACAAAGAAGAAGATAGATACCCAGAGAAAGGCAATTTTCTCAAGATTATAAGGTCTAGGTAATACTAAATACCTGAAGTTATGCACTTGTGCATCTAATCTAATCTTCTTTCTGCCCTGTCACACTGCTTTTAAGTATTATTTTTTTCCCTAACACCAAGAAATTATTTTGGTCAATAATAAACACAAATATGACACAAATATTGCAAGATAATAGACTTATTTTTCTATAAAGTTGTTTTAAAGTAAAGAGCAATGGAGTTGTAAAGTATTAAGGTGAAAAGTCAACATTATGCTTATTAAATAAGACTCCTGCTACTCACTAGAATGCTTGATTGCCTGCTAATATCCGTAAAGCTTGGAACTAAATAAGTAGATATTACCTGTCCAAATTATGGATCTGTTATCTAGGATGCATTTTCAGTAGTACATATTTAGAGGGGAGGCAGAAGTGAGTACATCATTTTGCATTTGTGATGATCTATTTTGAGCATTAATAGCAATTATTTTCTATAAAGACACTGATGCATATAAGGAAAATTGTGCTATGGCTATAGCATAAACAGTATTGCTTTTTTTGTGTAAAAATACTGATTAATACAAATCAAAATAAATACGATGTATAGCATTATACTGGAAAGAACCCTGGGTTAGTTACTAGAAAAACCTGACTTCAAGTCTTAGATGCCACTACCTAGCTGAGTGATTTTGGCTAAGTCACATACCAGTTTGTTTTAGGCTTTTCTTCTTAAACGTAGAGCTAATAAAACATTTTTGCAAGTCTCACAGAACTGTTGAGTATATACAATGAAAATGATTACTATGAAAATACTTTATGAATACTAAGTTGTTTTATAGCAATTGGGAAATACCTATTATCTGACAAACTCTAACAATGTTATAGTAGTTTGACAACCAAGTTGAAATGTAACAAAATAGAGCTATAATACTGATTCATCTTAACAGTATTAGTTCCTAGAATTTCATCAATTCAGAATATTCTAGAAATGTTTGTGTTAACTTGGCAGAACATTGTACATTGATCCTAAGCATAATTTTCTTTTAATATGTGTTTTACAATTTAATTTGATGTGACTTTGTTAATGGCATCAATCTCTGCTAATGTTTTTCCTACAGTATGCTTGACACTGTACTAATATTTAAAATGTCTCAACTCATTGTTATTTTTCTTGATATGTTTTGGAAAACCCAGTAGCTTTCAATGTAAAGGGGTTTGTCATTCTAAAATGATACCTTTATTTCTTTTAAAATCTGACATATAAATTTTCCTCAGAGGAGGAGTAATATAAGGTAAATGGCTATGAAACAAATAATTTTCCCTTGGATTTAAAAAAAAAAATTGAGTATAGTTGCCACACAATGTTACATTAGTTTTGGGTGTATGACAGTGATTCAGCATCTCTATACATTATGCTATGTTCACCAAATAGCATAGCACCACAGATGTTGTAGCTACCATCTGTCATCATACAATGATATTACAGTATCATTGACTGTGTTCCCTGTGTTGTACCTTTTGTTCCAACAACCTGTTCATTCTAAAACTGGAACCCTGTATCTCTCACTCCCCTTTACCCATTCTGCCCATCTCCCTACCCCCCTTTCCTCTGGCAACCATCAGTTCTCTGTTTTTATAGGTCTGATTCTGCTTATTGTTTGGATGTTTATTCTTTTATTTTTTTTAAAACTTCATCATTTTATTAGAATGTCTTAGTGCTGGTCATTTTTTTTGTTTTGTTTTTATTTAAATTCAGTTAATTAACATATAATGTATTATTGGTTTCAGAGGTAGAGGTCAGTGATTCATCAGTCTTATATAATACCCAGTGCTCATTACATCACATGCCCTCCTTAATGTCCATCACCCAGTTCCTTATCCCCTCCCCCAGCAACCCTCAGTTTCCTATGATTTAGAGCCTCTTATGGTTTGTCTCCCTCTCTGGTTTTGTCTTGTTTTATTTTTTCCTCTCTTCCCCTATGAGTCTCTATTTTGTTTCTTAAATTCCACATATCAGTGAGATCATATGATAGTTGTCTTTCTCTGATTGACTTATTTCGCCTAGCATAATACCCTCAAGTTCTATCCACTTCATTGCAAATGGCAAGATTTCATTTTTTTGATGGCTGAGTAGAATTCCATTGTGGTATATATATGTGGTATATATACCACATCTTCTTTATCCATTCATTTGTTGACGGACATGTGGGCTCTTTCCATAGTTTGGCTATGGTAGACATTGCCGCTATAAACATTGGGGTGCATGTACCCCTTCGGACCACTACATTTGTATCTTTGGGGTAAATACCCAGTAGTGCAATTGCTGGGTCATAGGGTAACTCTGTTTACAACTTCTTGAGGAAACTCCATACTGTTTTCCAGAGTGGCTGCACCAGCTTGCGTTCCTACCAACAGTTGTAAGAGGGTTCCCCTTTCTCCACATCCTCGCCAACATCTCTCATTTCCTGACTTGTTAATTTTAGCCATTCTGACTGGTGTGAGGTGGTATCTTATTGTGGTTTTGATTTGTATTTCCCTGATGCCGAGTGATGTTGAGCATTTTTTCATGTGTGTGTTGGCCATTTGGATGTTTTCTTTGGAGAAATGTCTGTTCATGTCTTCTCCCCATCTCTTGATTGGATGTTTGTTCTTTGGGTATTGAGTTTGATAAGCTCTTTATAGATTTTGGATACTAGCCCTTTATATGATAAGACATTTGCAAATATCTTCTCCCATTCTGTCAGTCGTCTTTTGGATTTGTTGACTGTTTCCTTTGCATGCAAAAGCTTTTAATCTTGATGAAGTCCCAATAGTTCATTTTTGCCTATTTCCCTTACCTTTGGAAACTTATCTAGCAAGGACTTGCTGTGGCTGAGGTCAGAAAGGTTGCTGCCTGTGTTCTCCTTAAAGATTTTGATGGATTCCTGTCTCACATTTAGGTCTTTCAACCATTTTGAGTCTACTTTTGTGTGTGGTATAAGAAAATGGCCCAGTTTCATTCTTCTGCATGTGGATGTCCAATTTTCCCAGTACCATTTGTTGAAGAGACTCTTTTTTCCATTGGATATTCTTTCCTGCTTTGTCGAAGATTAGCTGACCGTAGCGTTGAGGGTCCATTTCTGGGTTCTGTATTCTGTTCCATTGATCCATGCATCTGTTTTTGTGCCAGTACTATAATGTCCTGATGATGACAGCTTTGTAATAGAGCTTGAAATCTGGGATTGTGAGGCCACCAGCTTTTTAGATTCCACATATGAGTGAAATCGTATGATATTTGTCTTTCTCAGTTTGACTTATTTCACTTAGCATGATATCCCCTGGGTCCATCCATATTGTCACAAATTACAAGATCTCATCCTTTTTAAATGCTGCCTAATATTCCATTATATATATCACATATATATACCATATATATATATATATACATCCAAACATACATATACATGCATACACACACACACTACATCTTTTTTTTTAAAGATTTTATTTATTTATTTGACACAGAGAGAGAGAGAGAGAGAGTGAGCACAAGCAGAGGGAGTGGCAGGCAGAGGCAGAGGGAGAAGCAGGCTCCCCAAAGAGAATGGGGAGCCTGATGTGGGACTCGATCCCAGGACTCCGGGATCATGACCTGAGCTGAAGGCAGTCGCTTAACTGACTGAGCCCCCCAGGCGCCTCCACACACCACATCTTTATCCATTCATCTATCAGTGGACATGTAGGTTGCTTCCCTACCTTGTCTATTGTAAATAATACTGCAATAAACCCTTGGATGTTTAGCAAACAGTAAGAGAATGGCAGATCTACCCACCTTGACCAGCATAAGTTTCTGGGAAGATTGCAGGCCAGATATCAAACCAACCACTCCGTAACCTGAGGGAAACATGATGTTTGAAACATACCCTTCTAAACATTTTTATTGCTGCCCTCTGTGGCTCATTTCTTGAAAGCAGTTGGGGTTCACAAGACTAGCCAATGTGGGTGCTATGGCTTCCTCCTCCATCCTCTTACTCTGCAGGCTAAACTAAGTCCTTATTTATTTACAAGAATGTGCAGAATCTGTTCACTTTTCTTCAGCGTTTTAATCTAGTTAAGTTTTATGTATTCAGTTTTTTAAGTCTTTTCTCAGAAGCTGGGCTTTCTATTTCTTTAATCATCTCCCCCCCCCCATTCTTTTCTGGACACCTTCCTGCTTGTCCACATTTTCATGATACTGAGGTCCCCAAAACAGACAGAAATATTCAAGAGATACTTATATACTGAAATCATAATACAGTGCCTTTATTTCTTAAAGGCTTGAGTATTCATGCATACATTTATTCAGCAGATATCTAGAGAGTTCACTGTAGTTGTGGACACTGTATTAGACAATGGGGATATAATGAAAAGTAGAAATGCGTGTGATTCCTGACTATAGTACTTCTACTGTAGTTGGAGAAATAGACCTTAGAAAAATTGTCCACATACATATCAAAATACAAAGCATTTGTGTGTGTGTGTGTGTGTGTGTGAGGGAAAAAGCCAGCGTACTTAGAAACTGTATGACTTGGGTACCAGGCCAAGTGTGGAGGTTATTTCTTCATTCATCAATAAGGCGTTGTCATTGCCTTCCATAAAAATACCAAGGGAAGCCTTGTGAAAGCTTGTGCCCACCCAAATATTTTTTTGCAATCTTGTATGAAGTGAGACTAAGTGTCTTTAGGATATGTTGTTATTTTTTATTGACCAACAATTACAACTCTAAGCAAAAGCAGTATGCTGGCTAAGGAAAAAGTTTTACTCAAATCCTAAATCCCTTTTCCACACCGCCAATTTGCTAACCCCTCACTCCCACCCCAAAATATATTTTGCCCCTTATTTGCCCCTGGATTAGGCTTAATACATTCTAAGGTTCGTGTGCCACACAGGTTCAGAGGAAAAAGAGTAGTGACTGTAGCTTAGAGACTTTAGGATTGTGCTAGAGGATGAAGAAGGTAAAGAACAGGAGAAAGGGATGAAGTGTATTCCAAGCACTTGCAGGGCGCAATTGTGCAGAAGAAATTAAGAAAAGGAGGCACAAAGGACAAGTAATTAGATTAGCTTTCTAAAGCTCCGTGAGCAGGCTGAGGATTAGCGAGAGAAAAGGTCAGAAAGATTGGGTAGGAATGTAAATTAAGATGTTTACATCGATTTTAAATTGTCAACAGTTTTGGCATGATTTAATTCTCATGAACATATTTTATAGGTTGATACTTCTCTTGTAATCTTTTGTTATTATGTAACACTTTATGGGTTTTGAAATAAAGACCTTTGAGTTAGTAATCTTAAAACACAGCAAAATAATTATTTTAAGAATTGCTGTCTTTGATAAATATAAGATCAGTTCTTGAGTCCTTTTTTTTTTTTTTTCTAGTTATCTCTCTGGTACCAAAAAAACTTGGAAATTTTATATCTTCACAAGTTTTCTGTTTTTGTTATTTCCTTTTTTAAAAAGATTTATTTATTTATTTGAGAGAATGAGAATGAGAGAGAGAGAGAGAGTACATGAGAGGGGGGAGGGTCAGAGGGAGAAGCAGACTCCCCGCTCAGCAGGGAGCCCGATGCGGGACTCGATCCAGGGACTCCAGGATCATGACCTGAGCCGAAGGCAGTCACTAACCAACTGAGTCACCCAGGTGTCCCTGTTATTTTCTTTTTTTAGCTATTGAAGAAGTTAAACCACAACCTGTCACTTACCTGAAGGTGGAAGTCACATCTTTTTAAAAATGAACTGAAATGTACAAATCAAAAAACCTCTCGCAGAATTTTATAAATTTATAGTTAGTTTTAAAATTTCCTACAAGGTATGGGGCTACATGAAAAAGCTCATGTAACTCCCACCTATTAATGGGGTTCAGTTATCTGTGGAGAAACAGCCTATTGTGGATATAGTGTCTGTTAAAGCAGAAAAAAAAAAAAGATTTAATAAGTGGCACTGAATGAAGAGGGGAGGGATGAAAGAAGAGATGCCAAACATATTTCTAGTTACGGCTATTTAGAAACATACATATATGGGGACTGAAGTGGAGTATTCATTCAGTTCATTTGTAGGGGACTGAAAATTTCTCATCCTGGTAGTTCTGCTTAAAATATGCCCAGGTGTTTATGTGAATTACCCAGACAATTAAAGAAATTTGGTCCTCAGTTCTTAAATATTCCACGGTAAATGTTACACCGCCCACACACCCTTGATAGTTGTTACAGACCTGGGAACATAGGCTCCTGGGAGAAGCACATTCTTCCTTGACACATCACCCATTCTGTTCCTCAGATAACATGCAGCTGCCAATGGGTGAAAACCTCAATGTAATTCAAGTATGAAAAAGCACCTTTAGTATTGTTTTAGAGGGGAAAAAAAAAACATAAACTAAATGGAAGTAATATTTTATTATCCATGTAGAACCTAAAACCCATGGACATAAATAATTTTCAACTTCAGAAGTTGTTTTTTTAAAATAAATAAGTAGATTTTGATTATTTCTAAGGTGTTTTGAAGAAAATATGGTACTATGAAATTTATAACTATAAGCAGAAGGTAATGCTTTTAATTGAGCTTCTATTTGATCACATTCTTGGCTGTCCTTGATCATGAGCCCTCATTTTAATTGGGAAAACAAGGTTTTTAAAAATATATGACGGGGAAAATACTTGATGTAACCTTGGATTTGTTTGATCTCATAACAGCCAAAGCATTGACTAAAAATGTAAATACTCCGCCAGACCTGATAGCTTTCATGGTATTTAATCCCTTTATCTGTACCTTGTGTCTGTTTCTCTGCCAGAAACTGGCACAGCTTTAGAACTCAGGGAATGCACATGGCATTGTGCACACCAATCCAAGTTTCTGTAATTGTATAAATAAAGTATCAATTACTGACTCTCTGAAATCTATTTGCCCAGTTCTTCTGTCCCTCCCCCAAGGAAAACTTGATCTCTCTCCTTGGTGTGCCCTAGGATTGCTCTTTTTATAGGTCTAATATAGAACTTACAATATTTTAGAAAATACTGTTTTTTATCTTTTCTAGACCTTCTTTTCTTGAGGACTGGACTGTGTCTAATTCTCTTTGTATGCTTCATGACAAGCCTAGGAAGCAGCACGTATTTATTGATAAATTGTACTGTGAATAAAATATAACTTCAGGACCTCCTCAGCAAATGTTCTCTTTGAATTTCTTTAATAATAGTACTTTTAAAAATGGATGACCAATTGTTTTTCTCTTTTGGAAACCCAGAGTACTTGTAATATACTATTTATGAACATGTCTTAAACTTTCTCCTATCTTAAGTACAATTTTTCATTTTCCTTTTAAGTTGGAAGTTCTTGAGGTCAGAATTTATATATAATTTATGTTTGTATTTCTTAGACAATACCTACTATGTAGAAGGTAGCCAGTGCATATTTGTTGGAATTATTATAATGTAACCATCTGGAGAAAATATTTGATAATAAATTTGACTTTTGCTTTCCAAAAGCTTTTTGCCTTTAGAGCATCTGAATTGACTTTGGTTTAAACACTAGTGAGATATATCTTTGCAGGCCAAGGCAGAAAAAATTCAGAAATCACTTTTGAAATAGGAAATTTCATAGCTCCTTTATTTTGAAGATGTATATTACTGTATGGTAATAGGGACAGATGAACTATCATGTTTATTCTCCGGGAATGTAGGTAAACTCTCAATGGCTTCCATACTGAAAGGCACAGAAACCAAAAGACCAGCCATTTAGCCATACCTGCAGCACCATAGTCTGCTCCCCTTAGGAGCTAGAACTTCCCTTGTGAAAACAATTTTGCTTCCATTTCAGATAGGTAACTGATAAGGGCGGGGCCACGTGTGGCTATACTGCCCTACTGTGCTACTAAGTGTGTATTTGTTTTATTTTGTTTCAGTATTGCTCTTAAATCCTTGATTCATTTATTTAAGCATTGACTATGGTGGAAGGAGCATAAGCACGATAATTGGTCACAGGTTCAAAAGCAGTTTTACTCATTTCTTCCCTGCAAAATTTAAGAATGTCCTTTAGTTGGATGGATTTCAGTTTCCTCTTAAATTTAGATAATGCTGCCAACTCTTTGTTATGCGATTCAAATGAGACAATGTTTACAAAACACCTATTATAATGTTACTTATACTTTATTGCTCTGATGCTGCTTTCCTTTTTAATACTCAATGAGGTAAATTATTATATACAGAAATCAGGATCTTGAACCCCTTCAAAAACTTCCATAAAATGTAAACATTTTACAGACTTGGGCACACAGTAAGTGCTTTGATACTGATTTTGAACCTTCTATCATACCCTCAAGCTAGAGCAATAATGCAAAAGATCTGTGTGGCTTTGGCAGCTTAGGCATGAACAAAGAGGATAAGGGTTTGTTGGGATTTGCAGAGTAACAAGAAACTTAGGGAAATGACCTATATTATCAGTGACAAGAAAGATAAACCAGATAGTTTGAAAACACAGGCAATGTGGTTGGGAAGATTGTGGTGGCAACGAGGGAAGAATTATTCTGAAATTAAAATCTCCAACTTGAATAAAACTTAAATTAGCTATGTATTTAGACAGGGAAGAATTCACTCATCTTCTTTTCAGAATTTCGCAGTGGATGGATAAAAGTATATCAGCAAATGTAAAGCCGTTAGGAGGTGATAGTCTTTTTTTTTTTTTTTGCAATTGCTTTGTATTTATTGCACTTATCCTTTTTCCCCCTTTTTTCTCTCCAAATTTTTACTTAAATTCTAGTTAACATGTAGTGCAGTCTTGGTTTCAGGAGTAGAACTCAGCGATTCATCTCTTCCATATAACACCCTGTACTCATCACAACACGTGTCCTCCTTAATACACATCACAGCCTATCTAGCCCAACCCCTCCCCACCTCCCTCCATCCACCCTGTTTGTTCTCTGTCCTTAAGAGTCTCTTATGATCTCATTTAATTGAGCTTCAAAATAGAAATGTCTTCAATGTCTGTGTCATGGGACTATCTCTTGGTAAAATGCTAATATGGAATTTCTTTTAGTCTGTCCTTGGAAATAGTTAAAAAAAAATAGACGTCAACTTAATGAATTTTACACTAGAGTGAATGGCGCTAGAACACATTTTGACTGACATGACCACTGACAATATTTTTACTTTCCTTAAAAGAATGAAGTGCCGAGAGTCATAGTGGAGAATAAAAATTTTAAAAATTACTTTATGGTAAATCAAATGAAAATACTAAGAAGCTAAGGGGTAGTTTTAGATTGAACTTTTTAAAGTTAAGCAGTAGAAGCTATTTTATGCAGTTTGTACTCACCTTTTATAATTAGTAATTTTTGTTTTATGGAAAATCTATATGTCACCATAAAGATAGAAAACTGCAGTGTAGAACTACTTAATCTTCAGGAGTTCTTTCCTATTCTGTACCTTTTGATTACAGCTGTATAGACTTACAGAAATAATATTTCATGTATGACAATTAGGAGTAGACAGATGTTTAGATTCAGTGGAATGAAAGTTGTGGCCTTCCCCTGAAGTAAATTTGAATGACATAATGAAAATACCCTGAATGACATCTTTCTTCCTGTTGTCTAAAACAAGAAGATTAGAGTAAAAAAAAATATGCATCGTTATTCTACCACTCATGGATAAATAAAAAAGGCTTATGCCTATTTAATTTCCAAACCATCTGAAGGAACAAATGGTCATTTACTTTAATTAAAATCTTATAATGTTTTAATAATCCCTCCTTAACATAAATGTGATTAATTTGGATTTGATCATTGGGAAATCAGAAGTATGTATACTGTTTGCTAGGCAATTTAAGTATAAAAAAGATTGACATACAGTTTTGCTAGAAATAAGGGCAAGAGCAGTATTTTCAGACACTGTTCATTAAATGGTCTATCAAATTATTATTGACATCATATTTTGGTAAGATGCTGTTCATTAGTAGGTGCCCTCAAATGCTGAAAATTGCATAGAGAAATTGAGATAGGAGTTAGAGTCAGGGAGATGAAACCCAGCTGGGCTGGGGATCAGATAAAAGAGAATACTGGCATTTAAGTTGACCATTGCAGTCACAGAGGAAAATAAAGAGGTTGATTTTGGGTTTTGGGAGAAGGAAATCCCAGGCATTTGCTGGGCAGTGGCAAAAACAAAGAGTCTGGAAAACAGTATTTTTAAATTTAGCTGAGGACCATGTAGTAGTATGTACAAAAAAAGATAAGCTTCAAGATATAGAATTGGGACACACTAGAGGATTTTGAATGATTACATTTCATTTTGCAAGCAATAGGAAAGTCTGGATATAAATAGAAAGTAATTTACTAGGGCAGGTAGAAACAGGAAAATTAGTAAGCAGAATAATGATCTAATAAAAACTTCATAAAGAATGTTGGTGATGGAACAAAACGAAAAGCTGACTATGAAAACTATTGTATTAGAAGGAATGTAAGGGTGGGCAAGTGATTGAATGCCAGAGCTGGGCTGACAGAATAGTCAGGGATAATTTTTAAGTTTTGTGCCTAGTGGGTGGCTGAAAGAAAGAAACAATGGAAGAAGAAGAACGAAGAAGAAGAAGGAGGAGGAGGAAGCAGCAGAAGCTGCCATGCTATATAAGCTCTATAATAAATAGAAGTAAAAATATCAGGAAATTCTATTTTTGGGCCATAAGGTTAATTGGTTTAGATTTAACCCTGTTGAGATGGCGGGACTAACGAAGGTGAACATAGTTAGAAATGCTTAACTCCTTCACAGGAAGTAAGACCAGTGATTGATTTAAGAACCACTTACGTTAACATATTAGTTACGTTGACATATTATGTTCCCATATTAGCATTTGGGGGTTGATGTGACCAAGAGAGAGTGATGGAGGGCGAAGAAGCTGAGTGAGATGATCACATAGAATGTCTACTTGAATGTAGGAAGAAGAAGAGTCAGGCAAATGTTGAGGAAAATAATGTTCTGCTAATATATAATAGAGGCACGATGAAAATGCAGAATCGTAGAAACCGAAGGTTTGACAGAGTTTCAAACAGGAGGAGTGAAGAATCAAAGTTGTAAAATGCTGTAAACAAGAGTAAATGGACCAATATAAAGCCATTAATGTTGGCACTGAGAAGATTAACGACAATGAAGAAGTGAAATTGCAGAGGAATGGGGAGGTGGAAAGACATGTTTGCTTTTGCCTGGATTGGTACAGATCTTAATACCATTGTAGGGATAAATTTCCATCCTATTAACTCATTTTAACAAATAAGATTAGCTAAATGTAATATACCTCCTACCCATCTCATGTTTTCATTGGGTAAATTGCTATGTTTACTTAAAAACCTCTAAATGTCTTCAAATATGGTTTAACTTAGTTTTGTCCATAACTTAGGCTAAACGTTCCTACAGTTAGGATCTTAGCAAGGTTTTACTGTAGTAAGAAAACTAGTGTATTTTCACTTCAAATTGCCTATATTTGAATTGTCTGTGTTTTCTCATACCTTTATTCCACACTCCCCATAGACAGTAAATGTGGCCTTGCAGGACATTAAGGCATTAGATCAGATAACAGACCTGATCAAGAAAACTTCTTTGCAAAGCTTAGAAATGGCATATGTCCTATAAAACATCAACCCCCATATGAGTAGTCTGTAAATAGTGAGGTTTGTAAAGTGATGAAGGATGTCTGAGAACCCCTCAGATCAGAGTTCAGGTATTGGCTGCTTGAGATTTGATGCGGTGAATTGCCACTGATGTACTATAAAGAGGACATAGCATTTATGAGAAGGCACTTCATTTTTCAACAGATATGTGCCCCAAAATGGGTGAAGGGGAGTTAGAGTTATAGGCTTGCAGTTATGGAATGAATAAGTCACAGGGATACAAGCTACAGCTTAGGGAGTATATAGTCAGTGGTATTGTGATAGCATTGTAGGATGCCGGTTGGTGAACATAGCATAACAGACTTGTTGAGTCACTATGTTGTATACCTAAGACTAATGTAACATTTTTTGTCAACTCTACTCAGTTAAAAGAGAGGATATGTATCTAATAATCAGGCTACTGGACTTTTGAAAATCAGCTTTAAATAAAATTTGAAAAATAAATGCAAGGACTGTGTGTTTAATAAAAAGTGAATCCAGTTGGATATTTGTTTATTTATTTAAATTGATAAATAGTTTGGTTTACAAACATGCCCAATTTATGGTTCATATCTAAAAATATAATTTTTAGCAGCGAGCCTTAAGTGAATACTAGGGCAGGTTTGTCACATAATTTGACTTCAACAACAGGTAAAATAGTGGCCACATATAAATCTGGTATCATTTCAAGGATTTAACCAGAAGTTCTTTCTTCCATTCCACTTAACGAAAATATTTCTTTCATTAGAGAGGAGAAAAAGAGAATCTTTCATTCATAATTTAGACAGACAGATTTAAAGGCAAGGACCTCCAGTAGCGGAACATGGAAGTTTTTAAATTTAAGGCTTTAAGTTAGAAATATTTGGCATCAGATTATTTCAACTAGTGCAGCTATTATAAGGATCATGGGAACTCTTGTTAGGTCAGTGGGGGCTATCTTTATTTACCACAAGTCTTATAGAAGTATGCAAGTCGGTAGAAAGAAAGAAAGAAGCATGATTGAATTTTCAGTTCCTCAAAGTTTAATATCATGGACCAATCTTTACAATGGGACTTTTTCTCTTCAAAAAACTCATAGGGGGGAAAATAGATTCTTAACATAAAAAAAAATTTCTCTATGAAAAGTAATTATTTTATTAGTAATTAAACTTATAGTTATTAGTGATACATTAATTATAATTGTAATACTATTTTATTTTGTCTATTTTATCCACTTTCAGTATAAGGTAAAAATGGTTACTAGGTAACTCCTGTAATTGTCAAGGCTGTTGCTTCCCAGTGAGTGCCCTCTCTGCTTTGCTGGTTTTTCAAAGGAACTTGCTGTACAACAGGTTCTGTACTCTACACTTTGCGTACATAATTGCATGCCGTCTTCCTGCAGAGAAACTCAGAGTAGTGTAAGAAAATTGAAGTTCACAGCAGTTAAATACCTTGCCCAAACCCATAGAGCTAGTGGAACAGGGATTTGAACCCTAGTCTGCCTTTAAAGTCCAACCAAGATCCTTTACAAATGTTGTCTCTCTAAAGCAGGAGATGGATTTTGTGATATACCAAACCAAGTGTCAAATCCAAAACTGCTTTGTTTTCAGGCTGTTTAACCTCAGAACATATTCCTAATCTCTTTGTTTCCTTTTAACTTGTTACAATGTCTTCTATGTTATAAAAACCCTCACTTAGAAAAATCCAGAGTTATATAAAGGATAAGTTAAGAAATTACTCCATTAGTGCTCATTGTCTTATTAAAAAGGATTTCTTTATACCCACTGAAGTGTATGTTTCCATTAAAAATTCAGTTACTGTATCTTCTTAACCTTTGTTGTCCTAGATATTGTCAACATTACTATAGAAGTCAAACAGAAGATAAAAATACAGTTTTGAACTTCAAAGAACTTATATCCATGAGTACTACATGGAATTGTTGAATCACTATATTGTACACCTGAAACTAATATAACATTCTATGTTAACTATACTGGAATTGAAGTTAAAAACTTAATAAAATTTTTAAAAGAACTTAAATCCAGGAATGATGGAAGAAACAAAAATAAATAATTAGTAACAAAAGGAAAAATAAAATAAGAAGCATGCTGAAAATATATATTGCTCTGGGGGTTGCTAAAAAAAAAAAACAAATAAGAAACTCAGTATCAGAACAAGACTTAAAGGGTAGGTAGAGTGCTAATAGGAAAATGAATAAATAGAATGGAAGAAACTGTATCTCCTGTACATTTACCTAGATGAGCATGATGGCAAGGTAAGAGTAAGTACTTTCTTGCTTAAGTTATGTTCTTGCCACATACAGTGTTAAAGAAGAGGCTGGGAAAGGAGAAGGAGGCTGTATTATAGAGTGGCTTGAAAATCAGGCTGAGTTATTTTTACTTAAGAGAGTCATTGATGGTTTTTGACCTGGCAAGTTATGTGTTAGATAACATAACACTCTGGGACTGATGGTTAAAACTGGTCAGATTCCATAGACAGAAAACTTGAGCTATTCTAAGGAAGAACTAGTTCTGCCCAAACTAGATAACAGTGGGAATAGAAAGAGGAATGAATAGGAAAGACTATTCCATAATAACATGTATAAGACTTAGAAATTAAAAATTAAGAGAAAGGGTGAGCCTGAGTATTCAAGAGACATTTTCAGAGCAGAGTCAAGAAAAGAAACTTGGGGGCAGGTAGGCAAGAGAGTCTCATGCGGTCAGTTTTCAGGAACATATTCTTTGCTTAAAACACAGAAGTTATATCATACTTTTAGAGTGGGTGACAACTGTATTTTCCTTGGCTAGATAAGGAATGAATCCATGTTAACTGAAGAAAGTGTTATATTATGCAAAGTCTATAACAAGATCTGTGTTTATGTCTGTAAAATAGAGTCAGTGATACTTTAAAAGGAAATTATAAGATTTAATGGAGCTTTATATTGATAATGAGATTTCTGATGCCTTCAGACTATATTAAGTACCACTGATAAAAAGCTATGGTGTGATAAAAATTATTGCTCCAACAATGAATAGATGTCACTTTATCCTCTTCATTTCTATTGAGTCAGAGGCTATGATAGAATATGTTTTATTTTTCTTTAAAAATATCTTCTGTCTTAATGAGAGAAATATAAGGATGACTGTAAAAGTGAGTACTTTTTCAATGGGCTTCTGGCTGCTCTCTGCAAAATTGTTTTTCTTTTGGTAAGGAAATACTAAGGTAAGGAGTACTAAGTAGGCCACCAGCATTGTGTGCCATGATTTGTTATATGCTAGGATATATGATTTGCATATATTATTTCATTTAATCTATAAAACTCTACATATTTGGTTCTATAATAATCTTCATTTTATAGATGAGAAAATTTTAGGATTAGAGAATTTAAATAACTTGTCTCCAAATTAAACAGCTGGGAAGAATTTCTAGTTGAAGATAGTTGCAGTGGGAATTGTAAAGGGCAAATGGATGAATACAACTTATACGTGGGTGTTAGAACCAAACATCCTAATGTGAGATTGAGTAGATTTGAGGCCAGGAGTTTTCTAGGATTTCTCCAGGGTTTCTGGCTTGCAAATAAAGTATAGAGTTGTTCCATTCCCTGGCCTAGGGAACATGTGAGAAATCTGTATGAGAGGGGAGGTGATGAGTTTGAGCATATGCCTGCTGTGACGTGAGTGTGAGCTTTGCATGGGGATAGATCCAATAGGCTGCTGATGGGGAGGTTTGGAGGCTTGGAAGACAGGAATGGACCAGAGGTGGAGCTTTTGGGAGTCATCAGTTATGAATTAATCATAAGGATGTGGATGAGTCTATGATATTGCTCAAAGAACATGTGTAGAATAGAAGAGAAAAGGACTATGCGTGACACCCAGGGGAACGGCAGCCTTCAAGGGGAGGGCAGAGGGATGAGCTCACAGAAGAGACTGGTAAGAGTGGCCAGAAAAGTGAAAATCCTCAGAGCACACAGGGTTTCATTTTAGAGTTCAATGATGTCACTTTTTGTGAAATAGCTATTACAATATTGCATCTCCTCTACATCTCTCCTCTGTCCTTGGTGTATTAAATGGCACATTTTGCACTTCCATTAAAAGAGGAGGGGAATAAAAGAGAAAATATGTCATTGGAATTGACAGTGCAGGATGTATGACTGACATGGGTATTTGTATGCTTGTCCGTAACTGTGTCGGTACGTTGTGACACAAAGACGGGTGAAATCTTCAAAACGAGAAACATTTACTTTTTACATAATCCTCGGGGGTGGAGACAAGGGGAGAAAAGGCCTAAATATAGTTCTTTCTTACACAACTAGTTTTATCCCAAGTCATTCATAACCAGATATGATAGTAACTTTGAAAGGTTTATGCAATTATATACCTTACCAAATGTAGCCCAAGTAGTCTAAATAGGAGAAGTAATGTAAAATAAAGAGATCTTCGTTGACAGAAATTTCTGTCATAGAAATTTCCATCATTGGGGCACCTGGATGCCTCAGTCCATTAAGTCTGACTTCAGCTCAGGTCATGATCTCAGGGTCCTGAGCACACACCGGGCTATGATGGGAGTCTGCTTCTTCCTCTCCCTCTGCCCTTCCCCTGCTCGTGCGCGCTCTCTCTCTCTCTCTCTCTCTCTCAAATAAATACAATCTTTTTTTAAAAGAAGAAATTTACATCATTTATACAACAAAACTGCCAGAAGAAGATATCTATGAATAGGATGAAGGATCTCATGTTTCTGGAGACTATTTCATGATTATAAGGTTGTACTAGTTGATCTGCTTCTTCATTTTTATAAGTGTATACTGTAACAAATATAAGTAATCTGTTACCTCGTCTGTTCACTACACTGTCAATAGACTTTAAATAAACTGCATGAAAATAACTAAACTATATTATACTATACTATATTTTATTGGTTTTTCTCCCAATTTTAATATAAGGTAAGAATGTTTCAAAAGGTAGCTAGTAATCATAGATGTATTGAAAATTAAATCAGAAATTTTAGAAAGAATTATCTGTGAAAATAGTGGGAATATATTTAAAGTAGTTGTTCAGTGAAACAGTGATAAAAGTGGGAATTTTGGATAGATTCTAGTTTAAAATCTAGAATGGTCTGTTCAATTATTTTTAGCCTTAGAACAAAATTAGTTTCTCATTTCAAACTAAAAAAGAAGAAAGCATAAATATTTGGAATGCAATGAAGCCATGGGATAGCCTGCAATTTATGGTTGACCCAATCCGTACTCCTAGAGATAATTTATAGTACCAATATTTTTAGTGTACCAGTATTTTAGTATTTATTTTAATCATTGATTGAATCATTGATCGTAATTTGACATATAAGGTACTTCAAAGCATCTCTAGAGAATCTTCACAAAAATGCTTTTTAAGGTAGATCTTCTGGTCTGATGCTTCTTCTCCTTTATTTCCATCTATATTACATGTTAACATCGAGGAGGTTGTCTTTGCTTTTTTACCAGATAAATGGGGGAATGAGTGTTCTTGAATTTATTTCAGTAACACTTCATATCAAATAATTTTTAGAATTCTATAAACACAATGCTTTGCTTTAGAAATATATTTACTTAGATTTAAATTTATAACCATTGAAGGAGTTCCTTATTTACTAAACAAAGACTTTGTTCTTTTACTCATTTATTTAACCATAAATCGGTAATTTTTGTTATGATGGGGGAAGAATGGTTATTGTCTATATCTTAAAATCTGATTTTTTTATTTGTTGTAGGTTTTATTGGGATTTAATAATGCTTATAATGATGGTTGGAAACCTGGTCATCATACCAGTTGGAATCACATTCTTTACAGAGCAAACAACAACACCATGGATTATTTTCAATGTGGCATCAGATACAGTTTTCCTTTTGGACCTGATAATGAATTTTAGGACTGGCACTGTCAATGAAGACAGTTCTGAAATCATCCTGGACCCTAAAGTGATCAAGATGAATTATTTAAAAAGCTGGTTTGTGGTTGACTTCATCTCATCAATCCCAGTGGATTATATCTTTCTCATTGTAGAAAAAGGAATGGATTCAGAAGTTTACAAGACAGCCAGGGCACTTCGCATTGTGAGGTTTACAAAAATTCTCAGTCTCTTGCGTTTATTACGACTTTCAAGGTTAATTAGATACATACATCAGTGGGAAGAGGTAAGATATATCTTTTACTACTTTAAAGCCACTATAGCATGAGATTGTTAACTCTAACTTTTAAGATGAACACCTGTGCTATGTATAATGAGTTTTATAAAATTCAAGAAGAAAAATTCTATTTATTCCTTTTGGTGCATAAGTGATATATTTGTACTTCAAAGATATGGTCAAATACTGAATTTGCATCAACTGAAAAAATAGTGATTGTAAAACAATTTTTTATGCCAATTAAGTCTCTTTTTAAAAACAAATCCTCTTTAATCAACAAATGTTTATCCTAACCAATGCAATCCCTCTTCTACCATGGGAAGTTTCTTTTTATTTAATATGAATACTTCAAGTACCATCTCTGACGAAGATGTGTAGGCTCTGATTGCTAATCTAGTTTGTATCATTAGTTCTATGAGATAATCTGGTTTATGGTTCCTCTAGTATTGAAGTTTTGGGGAATTTACATTTGAAGAAAACAAACTCTTAAAAAGTATTTCCAATTGTATATATGTAAAGACTGATTTTAGCATAATAATTTTGCTCAGTGTTATTATGCTTTGCCTATAATTATTTTTTATAATTTCTCCCTATTAATTCATTTCAAAATACTGAAAAACAGCATACCCAGGAGGGAAATTATTACATAGAAAACACAAATAGTACAGTGAATAAATATAATGAATCTGGCCAATATTTTGCTGAAGAGGGCATCTGTTGTTCTTACGCAGTTGGTGGGACCTAAAAGGGCTCAGCCAACTGGAGTTTTGAAAGATCTGAGTTAAATGTATCATGACTGAACAAAGGAGTTTATGTTCCTAATTCCAGAGTCTGCTTTGTAACCTTTTTGACTTTATTTTCCTTCTAAGTCTACTTTTTAAAATTAATTATAACCTGAATTTTGTTGTTTGCATAAAAATGAGGATCAAAAAGGCTTAGAGTGCCTAAACCTGGGCTAATGAAAACAATATACTGGCAATAGATTAATTATTGCTTTACTCACTACGGAAATGCGTCTTAACGTTTTTAGGAAGAATTATGTTTTGGAATTTAGGTTTAAACAAGTCCTAAAATGGAACTTCTGTGAACATTAGTTCTGCTTTCTGTGAGACTGTAGCAGTGTTTTGTGTGTGCTTGTCAATGACATTTTGGTTCCCAGGATTTCAGGAAATGACATGCAATAATAAAACACTGCATAAGATTCTGCTGAAAGGCATAAAAGTGGATCATTCTTAAAATATGGATGTGGATTTTATGCAAAATCAAATGAAGCATTTTTTGAGAAATTGGATTCATCTTGTATTATATCTCTATATAACACATTCCATCTAAAATGTAATAAATGTTTGGTTCTTAAACTTGATTATACCAGTTTGAGATTAATATCAAACCAAGATGATTATTGATAATTTTAGTTAATATTTATTGGGGGCTTATTATATGTCAAATAATGTATTTTTTCCTTACATGGATTCATTCATTTTCCTAATAATTCTGGTAGCTTGCCCAGATTTACAGAGTTATTAAAAGCTGGAACTGGGATTCTAACCTTGGTGATCTGACTTCAGAGCAAATGCTCCTAACCACAGAGCTATATAGCTTCTCACTATAACATACACTCTTTCAGTGATAAATACTTTAGTATTCCACCATTTTATAGATTGCATAAGAAATTGTAGGAAGCTTGTCTTAACAAAGATTGTATCTATGCAACATAAGAGTTGAGCATTTACCCCCTAAAACATGGTCACAATTTTTTTTTTTTAATGAATAGCCTGTAAGAAGAAAAGTTACTGATATAAATAGCCAGGCAATTAAAAATATAGTGGGCAATGTGACTATTTTCAATGTCTTGTGGTTTTAACCCAATTACCCTAGAGACTGGCAGCAGGATGAACAGATGGTATCCTATCAGATAAAATGGCAAGCCATGCAGTCATAGAGGAGGACAGCCCTTACACTATTGCCCTCTGGTTCCTGGCAGCAGTTACAGTCACCTAGATCCATGTAATGGGGTGGTGTTTTAAAGATGCCATGATATAATTCAGGATCATCGGCTCACTGCCATCATTACTGACTGTAAAATGCAATTTAATATGCACTCACAGAAATTTGGTAACAAAACCCATTGAAGCTAGAGTCAGGAGTTGGCAAGATCTTGCTTATAAACAAATGACCTTGATGATAAATGAACCATAAGCTCATTTAAGTGAAGAACGTTTTCTTGATTATATGATACCCCCGTGTAAAATCACTTATAGCATGGTATTTAATGTCTGCTAGTAATACTGTGAAATAGGGAAGAAACAATATTAATTAATCCAGAATTTAATTCAAATTTATTATTTCATCACCTACATGATTCACACCGTAAGCACAGAGAAACTTGAATGGTTCCAAACTGCCAATTCTCTACCTGATTTTTACAAATGCCCACCAGGATGTGTTTACATGTAGAAAATACAACAAATAAACCAGAAGAATTTGCTCAGTGAGCATTTGGAATAAGACTGCAGAGGAAGATGTGAGTTCACCCACATGTCTTTGAGTTCTGAGTGTTTTAGTACCAAGCTGGCTAATGCTAAATTCAGCGAATTTGGGGAAGTAATGTGTGAAGTCTGGAAGCTGCCACTGTTCTAAATGAATCATTCCCAAGGAAAGTGGCTGCCTTCTATAGGAATCTGCTTCCATCTTCAATGATATGTTTTTTTTCTTTTTGGTCTGAATTAGTTCAACTGAAAAACAACAAGAAGTGCTAAAGCCAAATAAATTAGAGAAATATTGTGAATGAAATACAGAAACTTTAAAATTTAGTCCTGATGTTACTATCATTACTAAAATTGAATGTAGTGGCTAATGTAGAAGGAAAGAGGTGATTAGGACAACTGATTTATGAAACACATGGTGTTAAAGAATCAGGAGGGAAGTTATTTTCACAAGACAATTTTGTAAGATCAATGGCTTTAGGATGCAAAAATAGAGCTCTCTGATGCTCTACTGAAAAAATATATATTGCCAGGTGAGGTGAAAATCTGTGGCAATTTGGATAAATCAGGCCAAGACATCCCTTTTCCTGTTATCTCCAGAAAACCAAAGTGCATCTTTCCCATTCTTGTATTTTTGTTGAGAAAAAAAAAAAATCATTCCCTTAATTCGTCATTGTTGTTCATGTTGTATTTCAAGTAAAGAGTAACTCAAGCCAGAGTGTTACTTTGTCACCTATCACAGGGGGAACCTATTCTCTGACCTAAAAGAAACAGTGAGGAAATCCCTGGAAATAAAATGGAATGTTAGTAACAATTTGGGACCATCACAAGCCTTTAAGAGACAAAAGGTAGATTAAGAGGTTAGTATATGGGAGATAATTCAGTTAGCAAAGGTGAAAAGTTCTAGGAACCTTAAATCCCTTAGCTGCTGATGTCAGTCATTTTATCAAAAAGGGATAACCCTTGATGTTATTTGAGATTTAAGAAACCGTAATTGAAAAGAGAAATGCTTCTCTATAATGGTTATCTTTTTGTAGGTTTCAGTGTCACACAAAGTGTAAATTCTTCATGAGCAATATGAAAAAAGTGTGAGAAATGTATGATGCTTGTATAATAACTAGGGCTTTGGAATACACACATACGGTATTTTATTTTGTATTCCTCTCTCCTGTTTCCTCAATCCTCCTTGTGTAGATTTTAGACAATACCATAATTAACTAAATCCATTTTGAGGCAGGAAGAAGGCTTATGGTTCTGATCTTCATATATGTCTATAGCAATTTCAGATGAATAATGTGTATGGAACATTGAGCTGCTCTTCTAGCAATCAATATTAGATTTTTATGTTAGCTCAGAGATAGACTTATATACAAACTATGTTTAACAACACAGCATTAATAAGAAAATTTATTCCACAGGGAGCTGATGCAGACTGTGGTTTCTGTCTTTGGTTAATTTTAGCATTCTAATTGGATTAGATTAGAAACTAACTCCTGCTATAAATTGCCTATCTATAATTACACAATACATAATACTCTAACTACTTTCATTTTTTCAGAAAATGCATCAAATTCTAAGATTTGCTATAAGCAAACACCAGTGTTTTCCTAAACCTACCCCCCACGAAAACTAGGAGAGGCTTTCTATTGCCTATCACATCAAATCTGTGTTTCTTCACTGTGCCTCTAAGGCTCTCCAGCAAACTGTTCCCCTGTTTCACTCCTGTCACTTCATATTTGTTCCCGACAACTCTCCTGTTTGTTTTTTAGTTTTACAGTGCTTGCAGAGAATGAGTCTTTTTGCTTCTGTAATCTTGCACGTGCCACACTTCAGATTTGGAAAGTGTTTTCTTTTTGTCTATCACTCTTTTAAAAATTAGGCTCAAACTCATATCCAGAAAATATTCGACATTGATGGACTGGGCTGTAATGGTCAATACCTTTACTTTGGGCAATTCTACCAGCTCTCTTTGCATTGGTTCATGTTGATAGCTTTGTTGCTAATGCATATTTATATGCGTTTTCCTTTTCTGGCTATAAATGTCCCCAGAAAACAGTCAGTGTCAACTTTGCCTTTGAATTTCCTTGTACTCTAGCACAGAGTTCTGAAAGGTTATCAGAGCATGCCTATCCCCTAAATACATGGCAATCTTCCATGTTCTAAATCCATTAAATAATTGCAAGGGAATATTCATTCTTTACTCCCAAGCAATTACTGAGTAGCTTCTATGTGCAGATAGATGCTGCATGAGAGAATTCAAAGCAGACCCAGCTTTGTAGGAAAAACAGACATGTGAGCAAATACTCACAGATGGTGTGGTAAGTGGCAGAATAAAGGAGGGAGCGAACAACACAGCTTTTTTAGCACAAGAAGAGAGGTTCACGGAGACTTGAACTGGGTTTCAGAGCTAGAGTCTGATTTACCAAGCTGAACAAAATGGGGCAGGGAGGAGCATTCCACTAAGATGTGAGGTACAAGCAGCCTAGCACAGACCGTTCTGCATCTCCAGAATCGAGGTTGTAAAGGGAATGAGTTTGGAGGCATAGACATGAATTTGTGCTAATGACGGACTTCATAAGGTGTCACTGAGGCATTTGAGGCTTGGGGGGGGTTTCCACTTTAGAGTGCCGTAGAATGAAGAGGGTTGGAGGTCACTGACGATGGACCTAATAATACCAGTTAGGAGACAGATACATCACTCATCTGCCTTTCTTATATGCAGCCAGCGCCAAGCAGGGCACTGTTTAGTTATCTAAAGGGAGAATTAACTTTGCCAACAAGTCTTACCCTTGAAATGTTTGTACCAATAATAAAATATGAGAAGATCTTATATGAAGTCTTTTTGTAATGTTTTATAATTTAAATATTAATTTAATATAATTAATATTGTCATATTAATATAATATGTTAATATATATTACTATGTTAGTAAATATAACAATATATACTCATATTAGTATTATTGATACAATTATATTTGAGATTGTATTTCACACCACCAGCAACGTGGTGATGCAAATTGAACCCTCTACTGGAAATTAGTCTATGTAGGGCTTTATTCAAATTGTGCCTTTTATTTTCTGTGTCTTCTAGGGAGAAGTGCTTAAAGTGATTTATTTATGCCTATAAACTTAATAGCTATTAACAGTTGTGAAGTTCAAATGAAATGAGATGCATGGAAATTGTTTGAAACATTTAAATTGATGTATGCCCATAATATATATCATATCTATATTATTATATATAAGATTCATGATGTCATCTCTCTCAGATTAACACATTTGCTGACACTAACATTATTATGTATGTGTGGTGAGTTGCTTAATATTTTCTGCAGGCAAATATTGATTCTGCTAAAGACCACTAGGTGTCCTCTATTGGTTGTGTTACTTCAGAGTTCTTTATTCTAAAAAAACCAAAATTGTCTTCTTTGGAAATTGTTCACTTACACTCTCTTAAACTCACCTAATTCCTTGGCTATTTATGTCTAGGCAAAAAAATGATTATGGATATTCATATATGCAAAAATTATTTCTCTTTATCTATACTTTCTCCTCAGGTTAAACAGAGAGTTTAAGTTCCTTCTCTAAGTAATTATTTTTATTCTGAGAGAATTGTTTTCAATTATCATACTGTGTGTTTTTATGATGGTACTTTAACAGATACCCTGAAGTTCTACAGTACAATGTGATGAGTTCTATTTGGATATGAAATATCGTTAGGTCAAGACAAGTAGAGATTAACAAGGTGTGTGTGGATGTATTTCTGTGTAGGTTAGAGGTGAGATACATAATTTTGTAAATGCTTTTTGTTCAGTGCTTTGCAGCAGATCTGTATAATTCTGATGCTTTGTTAAAAAAACAAGATCACATTTGAAACGTTCAGACCCCTATTTTAAGATTAAAATACTAGACTTTATTAATGTCCTGTTATTGGCCCAGTCTATGTTCCTATTTTGCATGTTTTTATACACTTCCATGGCTATTGATAACAGCCAGACTCGTATCCAGAGTTTCAAAATTATGTACCCCCTTTCTAAAGTCTACATGAGTATGTGATACCTCTATAAAGACATTCTTGAGATCCTAAAGCTCAGTATGTCCATTTCTCTTTCTCTCTTGTTTTCTTTTACATTTCTCCTTTTCTCATTTCCTTTTACTCAGTTTAAAATCTAAGAGGCATCCTTGACTTCTCTTTCTCTTTCAGTGTCTGTAGCTAACAGTAACCAGGTCCTATTGGTTCTATTTCTTGAAGGTGCTTTGAATTCTAGTAACTCCTTCCCTGAATCTTCTCTATCATCATCCTAGTTTAAGCCAATATCAGTCATTGTTCAATTTTTATATTTCTCATTTTTATAATAGACAAAGTACTAGATTTTAAAATTCACCCTTATAGGGGTACCTGGGTGGCTAAGTCAGTTGAGCGTCTAACTCTTGACTTCAGCTCAGGTCATGATCTTAGTCATGAGATCAAGCCCCACGTGGGACTCCATGCTCAGCAAGGAGTCTGCTTGAGATTCTCTCCCTCCCTCTCCCTTTCCCCTCCCCCTGTTCATATGTGCTCTCTCTCTCAAATTAAATGAATAAATCTAAGAAAAAAATAAAATAAAAATTCACCCTTCTCTTCCTAAGGCCTCAAAAGTGGTGTTTTGAAAGCAAATATTACTGAGTCATCTGCCTGGTAAAAATATTTCTGATTTTTTATTACTATTAGGACAAATTCCAAAATTCAAGGTCCTTTGAAATCTGAGTCTTTTTCAACCTCAGCCTGGGAAACTACTTGCCCATTATTTTTAACTCTGCTGGACTTCTTTATATGCTATTTTAAGGCCTTTACATATATTGCTCACTTTTCCTAGATCTTTGTTTCTTTGGCCAACCCCAGTTTATCCATCACATTTTGTTCCTTTGACTTTGATTTTAACTTAAACTTCCTTAGGGTGAAATTAACTAATCCCTCAGGTAATGTTAATTCTATCTATAATATCCTGGCATAGCCCATGTGCTTTTGCTTTGTAACATTAGTCACTTTTGTAATTTCTCTTAAACTATACCTTTCCAACTATCTATTAAACTCCAGAAGGGGAGAGATCATAAATTTCCTGTATCTTTAGCTCTTAGCAGAGTGTCTGGAAAATAATGGGGCATAAGAATACTTGCTAAATGAATTAGATTATGCCTTCAAGGAAATTTCAGGTTAGTAGGAAAAGCAAACATGTAAATAAATCTGTAAGCAAAACAAAGTGTCTTGAATCCAATATTAGAGGCAAATGCATTGTGAGAGTGTGGTAGGAGGTAGAAGAGGAGTCCTAACTGAGGCATCTAGTCATGGCCGCTTTGAAAACTAAGTGTGAAAGTATATGTCCTCCCAAGTGGATGAACCTGCGAAATATATTCGAAGGGAATTTAGAAATCATGGACAAAATCAATCAAGTTCTTCATTTATAGATGGGGATGATAATAATTTTCTGCCCAATCTCATAGAATTGTTTTGAGGCTGAAATGAGGTGTTATTGTTGAATATACTTTGAAACTATGAAGTTTATAGAAATGTAAATTATTGCTATCACAAAAATTTCTATTAACTTAAAATGTGAAAAATCTCAACAGATAGTTCAGCTGTTGGCCCTTTAATATGCTTACTGCCTTTCCAAACACTGGAAGTATTATAAATGCTGTTATTCATTTTTTCTGCCTGAAATATACTGAGTAGAAAATTGAAGTAGCAAATAAATCAGCAAAAAATTTAGGACAAAATGCATTCAGCCTCACATTTGACTGAAGTTTCTGGAAAGAAAATGTCTCAGTTTTTCCTTCCATTGGGCACACAGTTACAACATGTATTATGGCAACTGCTCTTTTAGGCTCATCTTCCTGCTGTTAGAGTGAAAATTGGGAATGCCATTGGTTTATGAGTATTGGACATCACATTTATGATGTGATTCTGGTTTAAACTTGAATTCTGGTTCAATTTTTCAGAGTGTTTCATAGTAAACATGTGTTGCTTTAATTATCTGGGTAATTATCTCAATTGAACAGGTCACTTTTGTTGGTCGTTGGTCCATAAATTGGAAAATGTTACAGTGACACCTGAGAATATTTTATTATTAAGAACAATGAAGTGAAATTAAACTCACTCTGAAGGGAATGTCAAATATATTTATCTAATCATAAAAGGAAAAATGTTTGTTTTTTTTAATTGTTGGTGCATAACAAACCTATCATTTACTTTAGTTAGATATAATGTCAAAGATATTTTTAATTAATTTGAAACATTTTAGGAAACAAAATTATGCTTGCTTATGTCAAAAGCAGTAGTTGTTACCTATTTCATTGGGCAAGGCATAGTCATTGATATATATTAGAAATTGTCATGGAAAGTCAGTTTTCTTAAGACACTTATAACCATTATGAAAGCTCAATAATAAATAGAATTAGAATTAGAATCCTCAATCACACAGGATAATGGCCAAGAAAGACGTACTTTGACTTCTCTCTCTGTCTTGCTGATGTATGCACTTTAGATTTTGTATTAGAGGAGTTGTGTCTTAGTGTGAAAACGAAATACATTTCGTTGGTTATATAATTCTGGTGGCTATTTTGAGTTAAGCCTGCCATTTAGGCCATTTTTTTAAAGAGGGTCAAAATCTTTACTTATTACATCTTAAAGTGAAAGCAGACATTGAATAAGGATTCTGGAAACTAGTCCCAGGGTTCTATATAACTTAAAGCAGTTGCAAAGAAAGAGAATAGCTATTTTGAGATAATCATATTCGTCAGAGGTGGTGAAATCAAAAAGGATTTCCCATTTAAGTTTGTCATCAATGGGAATATTTGCCATAATGTGCTCATTATCTCAATGTGCTGCTTTTTTGTTGTTACTGTTGTGGACATATGAGTTGGGTGAACATACAAAATTAATGAAATTCAGCTTAATTAAAATAAAAATCCAAGTGTATTTTGTGCCAGTCATTTCCAGTCATTTTTTCATTTTAAAAATATGGCTGATGGCTTCTACTTGGCTTATATGGTTGTTTTAATAATTGAAGAGAAAATTTGTGTGAAAGGGCTTTGCAAACTCTAATGTGGAAAGTCTATAAAGAGTATATTAGCTTAAGGTATAATTAGCCAGTTAAATTATTTCAATGATTTTTTTTCATAGAATTTCTGCAAGAATAAAACTCCCATCTTCCTTAATATTTTAGATCATAACAGAGAATAAAAGGTGGAATCGGTTTGTGGTAGCGTGTGCTTTGAAATTTAGAATCCAAGAGCTGTAACTGCCTAATAGTATCTAGCACTACTATTGGGCGTATCTACTAAATTTGTGGAGGTTACAGTGTGTGAAAATATTCATCTCCATGATACTGAGGAGGAGGATCAATATACAGAATAGCTGCTTCCAATTGACTGGCAGTGAATCATAAGCATTCAAGTGTGCAGGTTTTAATAATATTGTACAATTAAAACGTCTCCCCCTTTTTATTTAATCTGAAATTCAGAGAAATGCAGTTTTAAGATAGTCCTTAACCTGGTAGTGAATTACTTCTCCTCTTCTCCCCTGGCATATATTTGCTGTAGAAACAGAATAATTTTATGACAGAATTTACCAAAAAATGCTAGTAATTTGTTAGGAGTTACTGAAGAATTTCTAGATTTATGATAATTTAGGCTCCCATAAATTATTAACTTTAGAATAATATTAGAACATGTATGGATTCCAAAAGCAGTATATGTATTCCGTCTCCTGACTTGCAAGGCCAGGTAATGAGTAACAGACTTTGAAGTACTAAATGACTGACTAGTTTTGTGTTCTCACATTTCCTGGGAATTATGACATTAATGACTAAAATCTCACCATTGCGGAATGATTCATTTTATGTTTTATGGCTTTTTCAGCTTCAAGAGTATCCAATAGACCTTCAAATATACTTTCAGCCATTACCAAATAATATCTTAGCAGGCTATTGTTTGGCAGGTAGTGAGAGTAATTCTCAAGTGGTTGAGAGCTGCTCTCTATACGGAAATGATCGATATATGAATATATGTATCATAACTTGAGTGAGAGGTTCCTTTGTGTGAGAAAAGGGTTCTACTGGGCTATAAGAAGTGTAGTTGGGCTGCATAAGAGACAGGAGGATGCCAGCAAGCAATTTAAAAAAGTATTTTACAGTTTTGCTGAAGTCTTTCCCTGTTGCCAAATTACCAGTATTTGCCTAATATCAAAGATGAATGTTTTAGGGGCACCTGGGTGGCTCAGTCGTTAAGCGCCTGCCTTTGGCTCAGGTCATGATCCCAGGGTCCTGGGATCGAGCCCTGCATCTGGCTCCCTGCTCCGCGGGAAGCTTGCTTCTCCCTCTCCCACTCCCCCTGCTTGTGTTCCTTCTCTCGCTGTGTCTCTCTCTGTCAAATAAAGAAATAAAATCTTTAAGAAAAAAAGATGAATGTTTTAATGTTCATAAGTGTTATTGCTGGGAATTTTACCAACTAAATCAACCATCCCCCTTCCCATTTAGATAAATTGTTATTTCAGATGTTCCAAAAATCTCCAGCGTCTTGAAATTAGAAGATGACACTGTGGCTTCAGATGAAAAAATTTCCAGTTAACACATGGTCTAGCAAAATGCTACTGCTTTTCCAAGAGATTCTGTTTAGTAGCACATTTCTTAAATGTATGATTCTATACATCCAGTTAAACACTATATATGTAATTATATGCTAACTTTTCTAAATAAAAGTAAGAGGCTAGGTAGTTAAATACTTACCTGACTTCTCATTTGCCAACTTCATATCTTCATATGATTACCAAATATAGTATTTAATGTATATTAATTGGCCCCCCGCCACATGGTGAGCCTTGTGCTACATATAGGAATACAAAGATCATCAACAACCATGGCTAAAAGAGATTTTGTAATCTAGTGGAAGGGTTAGAAAAGGAGATCAACACTCATAAGAGATATGTGTGAACTCTTATCTATTGGAAATTGTTGAATGGAAGATTTCAGGAATGATTCTGAGGCTATATCTCAGCTCAGTCTGAATCACACAGCTCAATCAATTCATAAAGTTGCTAATGGAGCATGAGTGAGGAGTGGTGGTGTCTGGGTCAGTATCTACCATCCTTTGGTTAGTCATTTGAAACAAAAAGGGCTATTAAATATCATGCTTTAGTAAAATTTGATGACTTTTACAAACCAAGGAAAAGAAAACCACTTTTGTTTAAAATAATATCAAAACTGCATTGAAATTTCAAGATGACTTCTTTGTACTAGAATATGAAACATTTTCATTGCATTCAGATCATACACATTTATGAAAGATTCCTAAATACTGAAAGTTTTTTGGGAAGAAGAAAGAACAGTATATTTACATTTCACATACGGTATTCCAAAGTCTGTAATTAGTGAGAGAATTTAGCAAAAAAGAACCTAGCTTCTCTCTCACTTGCTTTCTTGCTCTTTTCTGTATAGTATAGGTGCTCTTGCATGGAACTCCGAACCAGAAAATGTGTTATCACAATTAAATGAACAATCCCTAAGTGATATCAAGAAACTGAGCTGCATTCAGGAACTGGAATGCCCAACAGCAAATCAGCTCTTCTGTAATTATGGGAACACCAGCTCCATTCAAAATGCTTGCATTGTGTCCACATTTTGTACCTAAATGTGATATTCATTATCTTCGTGCCTCCCAGCTTCTGCTCCCTCATGGAGGCACTGGTAGCAAGGGTAGTTGCTGGACATGCTGCTGTAGCTTTCTTTCCTAAGGAACCCATGTGTTGATAGATTCTACGTGCAAGAGGAGTATATTCTTTACACCAGAGACTTTCGCAAATATCCCTTCCTTGGTAAGACTGTTTATTGATGTTGTTTTCATTGTTGTGGTGGAGGTGGCTGCAGTTGTCCCTCTTGTTGAGAGAAGCAGGCAGTGAAGTTACCCTGAATCTCAGGTTAGGTAACAAAATCTGTTCTTCAAAGAAGTGAAGAGTCAGATATTCTAGCTGTGATGATAACCCTCAGAAAACCAACTCCTTTCCCTGCTTCCTGAGAAAGCCAAGTCCCTCCAATATGAGTTCCCCTTATCGGCTATACCTCTATGGAAGCAGGAATTTTCCCTGTCTTCCTCTGTCACATTTCCCATTAGAAATTTGCTAACAAAGAGTGTAAACAAAATATCTAGTAGTATTTTTTTTTTTTTACAACTGTGAAAAAAAGAAACATTCTCTTATCAGGAGACACACACACACACACACACACACACACACACACACACACACACACACACACACCAGAGAGCCTTAGCATAGGGCCAATGCATCCTATTTCAGGACTGTGGGTACAATATATTTCATTATTCCTTCAACTGAGGAATGAAGTATTAGGGGTGAATAAACCAGTGTGATCCGCTCCTTAGATGGAGAACTATTGATTTTATCTGCTCATTAGTTGCTATATTATTTTATTTCTGCCTTTTCAAAATAGAGAAGAAAATTTCTAGGAAAAAACAAAAGTAGTTAATGAGATGACTAATTTCAAAATAGAATATGTCCAAATTGGCAAAATAACTTACCTTGAAAGACCAAGGATGTCAGATTAATTATTTTTTCCTTTTTGCCTAATACAGATATACAGGTGATATTTATTTTATTCAATTATTTTATTTGACATAGAAAGTAAATGAATGCTTTGGGTTAAAAAATACAATTTAAGTGTAATACAATTTTACAGATTCTATAAATTTTGTCTCCCAAATTATGCTATTAAAATTTCCCTAAAGGAAAAAAATATTCAATTTTTTTTCTAAAGAAAATAATCAAAATGATTTCCTCTCAGTTCAGTCATGCAGGCATGTTATTGTTATAAACTTGGGCCTGCAAAACAAAAGATGTCATTGAATTTGGGAGAGGTTTTCCTTAGAATGTTTCCCTTGTGCTCTTAAGAGTTTTCAGAAATCTTTTTCAGTATTTCTCACTATATGGTTTGTGAGTTATTAATGGTTTTGTGAAGACAAAATTTTGTTTTTGTTTTTTTTAGTGTTAAAAGTGTTCTCACTCAGCCCAAGATATCTTGGTAGCTTCTTGCAGAGAAGGTCTGTATGTTGCTTCCACTAACCATATCCATCATAGGTAGGCTTGACTGACACCTGGACGCAGACTGACTAGGTGGCTTCCATCTTGATCATTGCCAGTCATTTTCACAAAGAGATAAAAAGCTATGTAGGGTCTTGATGGGCGATTAAGTGATCTGACCGGGAGTGATATATATTACGTTCTGTAACTCTTTGATTAGAAATTGTCACATGACTTCATCCAGCCACAAGAAAGTCAAGAAGAATGATCCACTATGTACCTGGGAGGCAGAGAGCTGGAGCTATTTGCTTAATAGCAATACTTCAGGAGTTGGAATAGCTGAGAGATGGAGGCAGAGTACGTCTCAAATGGATCACTAAGTTGGCCTGTGGCTCACTTGCATTAAACTTGGATGTATTCAGAAGAATATCATGGAGCTGCTTGATCATCCCATTGTTTTTCTTTCATGGATATTTTTGGTTTTAGACAAGCAACCTTCTAGCTAGTGATGAGGTCATGATGGAGGAAACATGCTATATTTTTCTATGATATAATCACTGTATTATTTATTAAGTTATTCGTTCTTTCTGGTTTTATTGAATGAATGTATAATGGGCTCATAGTATATGCTATGCATAAAGATTACAACGGTACACAAAATAGTTTCTATTATTAAACTGCATACAGTCTAATCATATAAGTAAAAAGGAATTTAAATATAATGCTCTGTGATCAGGGAAATGACAGATTTCTCTGTGAAGATGTTTTTGGGGGCTAGGGCAGGAAGTGATACCTGAACTTAGACTTATAGGGATGAGTAGGACTTAAGGAAAAAGTGAAAGATGTTATAGCCAAGAGCATATTGCTTAAGTGAAAAGACATTTAGGAGTGTTTTCAAGTAAAGTCCACATAATCCACATAGCTTGGGTATGAAAAGAAGAGGTTGGAAAGATAAGCTGGTATTTTGAAAGTCAAATGAAAGATTATAGGCTTTATCCTGAGGACAGTAAGAAACATTTGAATGGTTTTAGGCAACAGTGTAATATATTTATTTCACAAACGTTTAATGCTACTATGAAGCTACATGTTCTTCTAAGCATTTGCAAATATTAATTTTATTAATCCCCCAAACAACCCTATGAAGTAGGGTTGAAGTATCATTGTTCCATAAACAAATGAAGCTGAGGCACAGAGAGATGAACAGTTTGCCTAAGTTGCACTGGGCTAGTCAATGACAATGCCAGGATTTAAATCTATGCATACTGCATGATCCAAAATCTTAACAAATAGGTCTTGCCCCCTCTCTCCTGTATTGTGTAGATGTAAATATGACTGAAAACAGCATGCAAATGGTTTGTAAAAAGAGGCAGGTAAGATTTGAGGTAGGGCATCCATTAAGTGGCATTACTATAATTTAGACAAGAGATGAGATGGAGTGACAATAGTGCTATTATCACATGACATCCTTCCTAAGCTTGCAAAGTGCTTAGGAAGCTAATGGACTTTGCTTTAGGCATCTGAGGGAACAGGCACTTAACCATGGGTTACTCAGTCAGAGATGCCTCTTGGGTATAACAATTATAAAGCAATCTTTATTTTCCTTAGTTTTTGTAAGTGAACTCAACCTTAATAGGAATTTAAATCATTCTATTAATTGAAGTACGGATTTCCAAGCTTCAAAACATCAGATTTAGTGTGAGTTTAATAATTTATTAAATGTGGATGGATATTTGCATAATTTAATTTCCTATTCTCCACATTAAAAAGAATTACAATGCTTAATTTTTTGACTTTTGCCCAATCAAGTAGAGAATAAAGTGTTATGAATATGATATAATCAGAATAATTTTTTATAAGAAAAATTTCTTGTACTTGAAATGTTGAGAACACTTGAAATGCAAGAATTATACAACCAGATATAGAGAGTGTTTCATAATATATCCATTTTGCTTAGAATGCATTACTTTTGTTTGGATTTCATTTTTTTAAGCAATTCATTTTTTTAAAATTTTATTATATTATGTTATGTTAATCACCATACATTACATCATTAGTTTTTGATGTAGTGTTCCATGATTCATTGTTTGCGTATAACACCCAGTGCTCCATTCAATACGTGCCCTCTTTAATACCCATCAACAGGCTAACCCATCCCCCAACCCCCTCCCCTCCAGAACCCTCAGTTTGTTTCTCAGAGTCCATAGTTCATTCTTTTAAAACACTTAAAAATCAAATACAGTTCAGACTAGTGGTAAATGTTCCTATTACTGTTATATCTTTAATCATTATTTAATTCCATGCCTTGTTCCAGTTTATTGGTACTTATTTAATGGCCTAGAATAGGGCTATCTTAGTGAATGTTCTTTATGAACTTAAAAATATATGTTTTCTGCTGTTATTGGTTGGAGTGTTCTAACATCGTCAATTGACAGTGGTAATTTTTTTTTTTTTTTGACGGTGGTAATTCTAATCATTTATATCCTTACTGACTTTTATGATTGCTTGTTCTGATGGTTCTTGAGAGAGAGAGATTAAAATATGCAACTATAATTTTGCCATTTTTCCTTTTAGTTCTGCCAGTTTTTACTACATGTACTTTGAACCTGTGCTATGAATTTTATTTATTTATTTTTTTTAAAGATTTATTTATTTGAGAGAGTGAGAATGGGAGAGAGAGTACATGAGAGGGGAGAGGGTCAGAGGGAGAAGCAGGCTCCTCGCCGAGCAGGGAGCCCAATGCAGGACTCGATCCCGGGACTCCAGGATCATGACCTGAGCCGAAGGCAGTCGCTTAACCAACTGAGCCACCCAGGCGCCCTGTGCTATGAATTTTATACATAGTTAAAATTGTTATGTCCTCTTGATGAATTGCTCTTTTATCACCATAAAATAACCCTTTTTACCTCTGATCTCTGCTTTGATGTAAATGTAGCCACTTTGTCTTTATTTAATTAATATTTGTATGATATATCTTTTTCCACCTTTTATTTTCAAACTGTTTTATTTTCAAATGAGTATCTTGTAAACAGCATATGTTGACAGCATTGCTTTTGTTTATCAAATCTAGCAATCTCTGCCTTTTAATTTAAACCATTTACATTTAATATTTTGATTGCTCTAGTTGGGTTTAAATCTACCCTCTTGATATTTGTTTTCTATTTATCCCATGTATATTTTCTTATTTGTTCCTATCTCTTTGCCTCCTTTTATATTAATTTAATATTTTTTACAATTCTATTTTATGTCCACTATTGAATTAGTAACAATGCCTCATTTTTTTAGTGCTTGCTCGAAGATTTACAATATGCATCTTTAGTTTATCACAGTCTACATTCAAATAATATTACACCATTTCACATACAGTATAAGAAATTTAAAATAGTATATTTCCAGTGTCCTCTTGCTGGTTTTGTGCTACTGTTTAATTCTATGTTCATTATAAATGCCACACTATATCGTAATTATTTTTGCTCTAAATAGTTGTCTTTTAAGGTATTTTTTTAAAAAGTTTAAAAATACCTTTTTATGCTTACTTTTACTGTTGTTCTTCATTCCTTTGCATAGATCCAAGTTTTTATCTGGTATCATTTTTCTTTTATATGAAGAAGTTCCTTTAATATTTCTTGTCTGCTGTTGATGAATTCTGTCAGCTTTTGTATGCTTGGCACTCATTGTTTTGTCTTGATTTTTAAAAGCATTTGCGCTGCATTTAGGATTCTAGGAAAACATTTTTTTCTTCTGGTACTATAAAGATACCACTTGATTTTTTTCTGCATGCATTGTTTCTTTTTTTTTTTTAAGATTTTATTTATTTATTCATGAGAGACAGAGAGAGAGAGAGAGAGGCAGAGGGAGAAGCAGGCTCCCAAGGAGCAGGGAGCCCGATGTGGGACTCGATCCCAGGACCCTGGGATCATGACCTGAGCCGAAGGCTCAGGTGGCTCAGATGGCTTAACCATCTGAGCCACCCAGGCGCCCTGCATGCATTGTTTCTGATGAGAAGTCTGATATCATTCTTTTCTTTGTTCCACTGTAGGTAATGGCTTTTGTCTGTGGCTACTTTTAAGATGTTCTCTTTATCCTTGCTTTTCAACAAGTTGATTTTTATGAGCCCTAGTATGGTTGTCTTGTTTTATTTGGAGTTTGTTGAGTGCCTTGGATCTGTGCATTTGTAGTTTTCATCAAATTTGTAAAAATGCTGGCCATTATTTCACCATATATTTTCTGTTCCATTTACTCTTGCTTAATCGTTCTTTCCTTGGCCCTTGTAGTGACTTCACATGCTATGCAGATCAATATCCAGCCAAAGACTCAAAGGAATTCCTCTGCTGATCTTTGAGCTTTCTCTCTGTGCAGCAACCTCAGCTCTGGTATTTTGCCTCACCTTGACCTCCCTGTCTTTCCACCTGTCTCTCAACTTCGCTGAGCTCTGTTTGGATTCTCTTTCTCTGCACTGTGCTCTGGTAATTCTTTCTAGACAGGGAGCTGGTGCAAGGTTGGGCTCACCTCATTTGCTCCTCTTCCAGGGATTATTGTTCTGTGCTGTGATTCAGTACCTGAAAACCAATGTTTCATATAGTTTGTCAGGTTTTCTAGTGGCTTAAGACAGGAAGGGAAGCTTGGTCCTTGTTATTCCATTATGATCAGAATCAGGATGATATGCCTTGTTTTAAAATAAAGAATAATGCTTTATAGAGAGATTTTTCATTTCAGAGATGGGTATAATATAATTTGAAACAACAAGTCATCCTAATTTTTGCATTTATATGATATAATAACATAACTTACACTATTTTATGGATGCAGCAAAATTATGATATATGGCATACTTTGTTTTATACAGTTATTTCTATGTAGAAGGATGAGGCAAACAGAATAAATGTGTGCCTTATAGAAAGCTTTTTCATGGAAAAAGTAAAGATAATTAAACTGACCTTGCATGCTTAATACTGTGCTTAACTAGCCGTGAGTAGGCTTAAATTATAGCCATTTAAAATTTTAAACAGCTAGTTGGTAAATTCTGGCTTCTACTAGTGGGATTCCCAGTGCTTTGGGTTAGCTTCACCCAGTGCATAGAATCAATGTAGGCAATTTGCATTTCAAACATAAGGCATGCCCCTTTTGTATACAAAAGATTACAAAAATAATTCTTGGTCGTAATACCAAGTGACACCTGGGTTCAGTATGTCATCTTGTACACTCTGGAAGAGGCACATGAAAAGTAGAAACTATTTCTTCCAAGAATACTAAATATATTCAAGTAGCCTAGGGCCTTATTTTTATTCAATTATTAAATAATTTCATTAGAATAATAGAACATTTTAGTTATCTTTCACTTAGCACTTTTAGAGGGAGATAATATGAGGTAGTGTGACAGTACTGGCTAAAAGTTTTTTCATTCCATTTTTTTAACTAGTACTTGTAAAGTAAAATTTTTACTATTTTCATTCTAATACCAATAACCATTTTCAAAACAGACAGAGATCTAGCTAATTCTTAACCTCATTCTCCAGATACTTAGGGGAAGTGGTTTTAATCTCAAACAAGTGGATCTGCCAATACTAGAAAACTTCAGTATAAAATCTATCCAGTAAGTGTAGTGAATGTATTTTAAAATTATGTAGTAAACAAAAGGAATAATAATCAAGAATATGTTTTTATGTGTCTAGGTAGAAATGTGCATATACTTTTTCATGCCCCTTTGTAGAAAAACAAATGATGGACACCTCTGAAGAGTTAAAAAAATATGAGATTTCATGTTTGCAATTACAATGGATTCTAGATTAGCAAATCTTTCTAAACTTTGAACTTCTCTCAACAAAGTATTATGAAAATTTTCACACATACAGAAATATTGAAAGAATTTCACAGTGAGCACCTATATATTTCCTACCTAGATTTTAAATTAATATTTGCTAAATTTGCTGTGTAATATATTTATCCGTTTATTCATACATCAATTTTGTTCTTTGACACATTTTAAAGGAAGCTGAATACCATAGTTGTCTTCTTCCTCCAAATATTTCAGCATATTTTAGGCTCAATTTTTAAGCTCTCAATATTGTACGTATATTATAACATATAAAGCACTTTCCTTGATATAATGTAGTTTTATAGCATAATGAGAATAAAAAAATGACCAGGTAATGTAAGTAATAAATTATGAGCATTAAATAACCTTGAGAAATTATAAAACACATTCCAGTGACAGTGGTTCCATCATGATTATGCTTATCCAATGACTATAATATTTTCCTTTTAATGCCTCTAGTTTCTTTAGTCTTTAGTTATGTTTATGATCGAATTAGTGAAACTCTCCTTAGATTGGAAAATATTTTTAGCTTCTTTATTCTGCTCTTGGTTCCTTCACTTAAGAAAAAAGAGGGGGTCAAATTGAGTGATCTCAAAATCTCAAATAGCTTTCCCAGGCTTGGTATTCCCTGATCCTTATTCTTTTCCCAGCTCAACATATGTTTTAGCATGTACCATGCTGTGATTTGTGAAAGTAGATAATTTGGAGCTTCTTCAAACTACTGTTCTTTAAGTCTGCATTCAAAATGTATTCAGTGAGGGGTAGTGAGGAATTGCTTTTCCACTAATAAACATTTTACACAGTTGCTTGTTAATACTTCTATTCACTGAACATTGTCTATAAAACTTCAGAAAAAAACTTTTCCTACTTTTCTGTAGCTTTTGTTCTATCTTTACTTATGTAATTCTTTTCAAAGCAGGTGATTTTTTGAGAGCCAAATGGAAGTGTTTTACCATTTTGATAATAAAACAATAATAGTTACAAATGTTCTCAGTAAGTGGCTTCACGGTCTGCATTATGCGAGTTCAGACTTCTGATGGTCCGCCAGCACGGGTCATGTAAAATGCTCAGTGATGTCAGGGAGACCCTAACTTTTTAGTTTTTGTTGTTGTTTCTTAAGTTTACCTCAAGGCAGTCTCTACCTTGACATTACAGGGACAGCATTTATTTCACCAAGAGAAGAACCAAGTTTGAAAACAAATTGACTGGCATTTTATTGCATATTTATGTCAACAGTGTTCTAGTGCTTCTTATAGACTGAAATGTCCAAGAGGCTGCTAGTCTGCCAGTTCTCTAATCTGTGTGGCAATCCATATATTATTCATTTTTCCCATACGCTTTTGTAGGTTCCACAAATAAAATGTGATATATTTAAGTAAAGGTATCTAAAATTAAACAAATAAGCTGAGAATATTACTGATAATTTGCTTGTGAATAGTTTCTAAAACCATGGAATGATAATTCTTTTAAGAAATAGCATATTTGGGATTGTGTTATAACAATAGTCTGGTGCACAAACTCATGGATAATGGTTATCAGTAAACTATAATTCTTTCTCTGCCACTCAAAGTAAATGTATGTTTGTTTCCCACTATGTCCATTTTACCTGAAGTTAAACATATTATATTTGTAGGTTAAAAATCCACATGATTGCCTATATTTGTCTTGATTGTATACCCTTAATCCGTGGTTCTCAGATTCTATATTATAGACAAGGAATTTATTTTCTTCTGAAAACATATGTGTGCTTTTTATTGTGATAATAATGGGCTTAAAAAAATCTGCCATCTACTATTATTGCAGTTCATGTTACTCAAGAAATATAGGAGGCCATGATGAACAGTTGATGAAAAACTCTTTTGCTTCCCCAGATCAGTGAAAAAACTCACTATGGCTGCACCCGGTCCACAGAGGAGCATTTAGAGTGATGGCTTAGTCTAAAGTAAATTATCAAGAGGATGAGAGAAATGTCATACATTCCTTTTTCATGATGCAAACTGATCATATACAATGATATCCTAATTATTTTGGGAGAGAAATGACACGTGTAACTCAGTAAGAGGAGACATTCCTGCTATTCAGATATGAAGCCTTCTAATGACTTAGAATTGCTAAGTGGCTGATTTTGCAGGTTCTACATTTCAGTGTCAGTTACCAAAAAGAAACTTGTCATCTAGAGAGGAATAACAAGATGAAATCAGAATTATCAGAATTACAGAATTCCTGCCTGCCTGAAGGCATAGTCATCTTGTTTGGCATCAGCTCTTAAACATTTGACTTTGAGAAATATATTTGGAGTAGAAGTGTAGGCAGATAAATGGACCCAGTTTGTCATATATATGTGTATGTGTATATATGTACATTTATAGGAACAATGAAAGGGTTGGGGTGCCGACTTCCTGCGCAGTTGAAAATCTGCATATAACTTTCGATGCCCCAAAAGCTTAACTACTAATTGCCTACAGTTGACTAGAAGCCTTTATTGGTAAATAACATAGTAAATTAATGCATATTTTGTATGTTATACATATTACATACTGTATTCTTAGAATAAGGTAAACTTTGAGAAAAAATGTATTAAGAAAATCATATGGAAGAGAAAATGCATTTACAGTACTATACTTATTTATCCAAAAAAATTTGCATGTAAGTAGACCCACGCATTTCAAACCTGTGTTGTTCAAGCATCACACACACACACACACACACACACACACACACACACGGCATATGGCTCGCTTCTCTCTTTCTGTGTGTGTGTGTATATATACACATAAAATTATAATTAATAATATATTAATGATAATATAATATATCACACCAATAATATTAATATTATATTTTATAATATATGATATACATAATATAATATATATAATGTCTTTCCTGTGAAGTTGTTTTATATTTCCTTCTTTTCCAAATTGGATCTTGTAACTCCTCTGTCTCCTCTGATTAAAACCTTCCAATGACTGATGCTAAAGCTTTAATGTCTTAGCATGACCACCAAGACTCTGCATGATCTGGCCCCTGCTTTCCTCTCCAAACTCAGCTGTATCACTCTCCCCTTTTACAGACCATTCACTGGCTTCAGTAGACTTATTTTGTTCCTTGAAGCTTGGTCCTTTGAGAGGAGTTTTTGCATTGCTTGTATTCTCTGCCTCCCCAGTCTTAGCTCAGATGTTATCTTCTCAGAGAGATATATTCTGAACACCTTTCGCTAAAGTTACTACTTCTCTACATTCATCTTCATGTTATGATGAGTCTTCACTTCTTGGCACTTAGAATATTTTTATGTGTTTACTGGTTTGTTGCTCTGTGTGTCTCCACTAAGATATTAGCTGGTTGAGAATAAAAAGCTCTGCTTTCTTTTCTTTTTAAAGATTTTATTTATTTATTTGACAGAGAGAGACACAGAGAGAGAGGGAACACAAGCAGGGGGAGTGGGAGAGGGAGAAGCAGGCTTCCCGCGGAGCAGGGAGCCGGATGTGGGGCTTGATCCCAGGATCCTGGGATCATGACCTGAGCTGAAGGCAGATGCTCAATGACTGAGCCACCCAGGTGCCCCAAAAGCTCTGCTTTCTATATTCTTAGTAGCATATTCCCAGTGCTTATAGTACTTGGTGCATGGTGAACACTCACTAGTGATCGCTGTTTCCTGGGAGCCACCCCTGCTGATTGTGGCATTTTAGTGATTTCCACATCAATATTCAGAACTGCTGGTCTAGATAGTCATGCAATTATTTTCAACAAAGAAGCATTATTAGATGTTTATTTGCAATTGGCATGAATAGTCTTTCACAATTATCATAAAATTGATAAGTGACAGCAATGTGATGTGGTCAATGTACACATGATTGGGTTGAAATTTTGTTTCTGCTTCTGAGCTCTGTAACCTTGCTGAGCCTCTCTTTCTCTATCTAAATAGTATGGATAATAGATAACTCATGGGAATGTTTTAAGTATTGAATGAGCTAATAGATCTGTAAAAAGCCTAGGGCAGGACCTGAACAAAGTGCTCGGCACATAGAAGGGATTTTATGATTCATAAATACAAAACTTTTGTCTATATTGTTCCAAATTTTCTTCTCTTTGCTGTAAATATGCCTTGTACGTAAACAAGGCAAGAGAGATAACTAAACAGGTAAATGAATATAGTGGCTTAATAATATATTGAAATATTTATTTGCCATGTTTAGGTGTTTCTAATAAAGTAATACATTTCACAAAGTACCCTGAGGTCAAGGCTTGGCTCCATGCAGTTTTGCAACTTTATTTTATTTGCATTGTATTGATATATTTTGTGAACATATTATTGATATGTTTTTCCATACCCTTTTGGACTTCAAAAAAATCTGTAGTTTTGGCTTTAAAAAAGATTCTACCTTCCTAGCTAAGAGTGTTTTGCATTCTATGATTTTAGAGGGAAAGATTTTAATTAGAGCTCTGTGTATTTTTTCCTATTTCATATCTAATCAAGAACAGAAGAAGCATCATGAATTAAATATGCACTGCTCTATAATACATGTATGTGCTCAGTTCACAGACATAGTGGTGTGAGGTGTTAGGAAAATATGAGCTCAAGGCAAGCCTGGAGGAACTGGGTGGCCTGCTTTATCTTTGCACTTAATGTAGGAGAAGGTAAACCCCCATTAATTGTATTTGCAGGTAAATGCTTATCTATTACTAACATGGAACCCAGTACCTTAAATAGCTACACGCTTGTTGATCAAGCATTTCTATGAGGAAAACCAAAGATCACATTTTGGTGAGGAACTTGAGGGCAGAGGAGAGAGAACATGCGCATTCTCATCATCTTGGAGCACCACAGGTTCCTGGCAAAAAGAAACATCCACCCTCCAGAGCTGACTCAGGGCCTCATCCCCACCGTCTGATATGTCATCCGGACTAATTCCAGGATGTCCTGGATCCCACTTCACCTCTATAAACACTAGAAGCTACAGACTACCTTTTGTTTCCCATCTTCAGATAGCTCTGTAGTTCACGATCCTGACTTCATTTCATGACCTTGTCCAAGTACCACCCTGCACACTCCACTGGGCCCTGTGGAGCTAGAGATTTTATCAATCAAATGCCTCTGACATGTAATTTTTCTTTAAATATTCCACTTCTTTTCCCCTCAAACTGAAACCTATTTCTCACCTGAGACACTGCCACCCCCTGCTGCCCATGCAAGTGGTGACGTTTCTCTTCTCCTCTGCTCATCCTTGGGTCTGTGAGTGAGACAGGTGTGTTGATCCTCACTGTCAGTTACAGCCCATTTCCCTGCCTCTAGCCCATTGCTTCCTTGACTCCCCTTTCCCACCGTCTCCATATCCCACCCTTTGACTCTATTCCAAAAGATATCTGGAATCTGACCATTTCTAATCAGTTCCCTCTTTACCATTCTGTTTCAAGCCACCATCATCTCTCACCTGGGTTACTGTAACCCCTCCTAAGTGATTTCTTTACCTCTATCCTTGTGCCCTTTGGACTTTTTCATGTAGCCGCTAGAGCATACCTTTGAAAACCTAAGTGAAATTTTCTCACTTCATGGCTCCAAATCATCCAGTGGCTTCTCCTCCCATGAAAAGGCCCATAAGCTCCCACATTACTTGACTCTCCAACTACTTCTGTAATCTTGTCTCCTATTGCACAGTCCTTGTTTATTTCCCTCTGGCCACATTGTCTCCCTGCTCTGCCTCGAACTTTGCCAAGAATGTCCTTGACTCGTGGCTTTTGCACCGGTTCTTTCCCCTATTTAGAATGTTCTTTTGCCAGATTTTCTCTCATCTTTCATTTCTTTCATATCTCCATTCAAAGGTCAAGTTATGAGTGAGCTCTTCCTTGACGACCCTCAGATAAAGCAGTGGTCTCCCCTGTTGTTCTCCATCCATCCTCTTTGTTTCATTTGTTTCTTGATAGCACTCCTCACAACTTCACGTATTACCTATTTGCCCCGCTCTCCCTAGAATGAAAGCTCTAAGAAAAATGAGACTTTGTCTTATTATTTTGTTCCCTTCCCCTAGAACAATTTCTAGGATTCAGTAGATTTATATTCATTATTTGTCAAATGAGTGTTTAAATGATCTCATCACTCTTTTGAATTAGAATAGGATGGATTCTTCACTTCAGTTACCAGGAGGTAGTTCTCCTATTTGCAAAGAAAAAGTGCCTTTAATCAGTTTCAGTGAAATAATAGAGACTGGGAAGGGAATGAATGCAGGATAATAATATTATAGGAGTTAATGTTAAGGTTTTGGGGGAATTTTATGGCTAAGACAAGAAGTCTAAGTTTTATTAAAACTTAGAATTTTATTTATTTATTTATTTCTATTCATTTATTTATTGAGAGCGAGAATGAGATAGAGAGAGCATGAGAGGGAAGAGAGTCAGAGGGAGAAGCAGACTCCCCACTGAGCAGGGAGCCCGATGTGGGACTCGATCCCGGGACTCCGGGATCATGACCTGAGCCAAAGGCAGTCGCTTAACCAGCTGAGCCACCCAGGCGCCCAAAACTTAGAATTTTAGAGAGAAAAGTGATTTGAGGGGAAACTGAGGCACAAGGAGGCCGAGTGAACTTGTCCAAACTGACGGAACGAATCGGTGGCATACAGGGTTGCATCTCCGCCTCACTATTCCTCATTTAGGATTCATTCAGTCCACAGTGAGGATTGACTGTATACTTACTCAAGGCATGCTGTGGTCAAGGAGACAGGCACACGATCTCCTCTGATGGCTCTTACAGTAACATAGGAGATCAATGTTAAAAATGTTAAAATTAAACACATTCATTGTCAGGCTATGTACTCTGAAGGAGGAGGCGACACTTTTTTTAAAAAGATTTTATTTATTTATTTGACAGAGAAAAAACATCTTTAACAATGAATTGCCTCATGAAGTAACGAATTATTTTTGAAATACTTAAGTAGAGGCTGGATTTTTTTATCAGGAGTTTCTTACATGAATAGAATGAATAGGTTCCAAATCAATTCTGTAACTGTTCAGCAAATGTGTGTTTTGTTAAAAGCTTTATTAAGCTTTTTCCTCCCAGTATGATTCTGAAAGATGGGGAGAAATTCAGCAGCTATGGTGGGATGAGGCAAAGGTGATTTCAAGTGGTCAGATTAACAAGAAGGAAAAAATCTGGAGAAAGGTAGTGTCTTAATAAAAATAATTAAATAGCAAGGGAGAAATATCCTTGAAAAATAAATTTGGACCAACTCATACTAGGTCTTGAACTCATTAAGAAATTTAGTCTCAATTCTTTTTTTTTTAAACATTTTATTTATTTATTTGACAGAGAGAGAGGGAACACAAGCAGCGGGAGTGGGAGAGGGAGAAGCAGGCTTCCTGCCGAGCAGGGAACCCAACTCAGGGCTTGATCCCAGGACCCTGGGATCATGACCTGAGCTGAAGGCAGATGCTTAACGACTGAGCCACCCAGGTGCCTCCAAAAGTAACATATTTATTAAAAGAGGCTAACCCAATCGGAAGGATAAAACAGTTCTTCCCTGGATAGGTGTAATCATGAAGTTCATGGAGTTTTGAGTGTTGAGGAGGTAGCAAGAGGAAGAGGAGGGGAATATGTCCCTTGCAAAAAGATCAGACACTTGTCCCTGGGAAGAACAGGAAGCAGCAGAGTGCCATCATCTGACTGAGGAAAGGCTTAGGTGACTCGATAATGCTAGACTCTTGCTTTGGTATTATTATTATTGCTATGTTGACTACTTATTGAAGCATAATATATATTAAGAACTGTATAACCTTCTACACAATTTAACTGTGAATAAAATGATTCTTTGCCTGCCCTGTCAATTTTAGGAGTAGGTATGTCTTTAGCTGCAAAGTTCAACCTCTCTATTTGTTTGTATTGATGGACTTATTTTCACTTCCTTGTTCTTTTTTTTTTTTTCCCAAAGAGCCTCTTCCTGACAGTCTAGTTCTTTGTAGCTCATCCTTTCTCATCCAGCTAGCTTCCTATTTTTATTGCTGAGTCATCCAATCAGGCTTAATTGTCTCTTTTCTCCAGCTGGCTGTGTCCTTTTGGAGAAAAAATTCTGCTACAGGTGCATTTTTTAAAATTAGGAAAACATGAATGCCTAAATATGGACAGAGCTAGATTTAAATGGTGAATTCTGAAGTTATAAAAGATGATTAACATCTTTCACCTTTCTTGATGATGAGCAATAAATTTTGAACCATCCTATTGCAGGCTGACCCATAGCACTCACTGAAAAATATTAAAAAAAATTCCTTTCACATGATTTTTATTTGTTGCTTAATTATTTCCTTTCTTTTCAGAAATTTTAGATCAATTCAGGATTGAGTCACAATTTTTTTTCAAAGGAAATGTTTGAAATAAAAATATGACTAAACTAAAAATTGGAAGTGTTGTAATTATTGATAAATCTTTTGAATTCCCCATCTATTATCCACGAAAACCTAGATTTACAAATCAATTCATTGTTCAAAAATTGAAAGGGTGATGATTAACCTACTTAAGAAAAAGGCTTCTAAATCCTACCATATGGAAGTCCTTGGATGAATGTTAAGAAAAATATGAAGTTTGACACATATGTAGTTTCTAAAATACTTTATTTCATGTGCTTGAAAATAAGAAACAGAAATGATTTTAATGTACTCTATTGGTCTTCTACAGTTGGTCCTAATTAGTGAATTACACTAAATAGTAAATGAAACATTTTTTTTTTCTGTTCACAGTTTATTCAAATATTAATGTTCAGATAATTTTATTAGGTTAATCTGTTTATAAAAATCCCATTTAAAATGCCCCATACGACATATTTTGACTCTTGTAGATCAAATCAAAGATTCAGACTATTTGATACATTATATCTTATGGGCCCAGGATCTGTACTTATGTGATATTCAGAATGTTTCCTGAAAATTTCATTTATCAAATATTTAATTTCCCCCTTTGTTGTATTCATATTGACCTAGCTCTACAAGTAACTCTTGCTCAATTATCTCATATTCTAAATTTCATTTATGGGGCTAAAATCGATAGGGAAATAGAAAACTTAATTTAGCTTGTACAGATATTGTGCTAGCGCTTCATATGCATTATATCAAATAATCCACACAATCCCTATAAAAGTAGATATTATCTATCCCTTTTAGAGGTGAGGAAACTCAGGTTCAGAGGGACTAAGAAATTTGATCATCATAGGAAATCAGTGGAAATGTCCGTTAGAGGAAAAATGTTTTATGAGGTACATGTTGTGAGTCTCATAAATATATAATAATGCTCCTTTGGAGTCTCCATCTCTCATGCTTTACAGTGTGATTCAGGACACCTTTCCCTGATAGTGAGAGTACTACAGAAAAATAGAATTCAATTTAGTGTGGTAACATGAGGTGAAATAAGGCAAACACGAGGAATCAGGGATTTCTGTTTTCAGCTTTGTCACTATCATTACATGAGCTCAGAAAAGCATTGAACCTTTTTGAAGCCTGAATTTTCCACTTCTGGGGGAAAAAAAACAAGTAGGACAATTATAAGATTTATCTAACAAGGGCTTTATGAAGATTAAACAGTGTGAGTTCCAAGTTCCTGGAATAAAGTTTGCTAGAAGTTAGAGCTCATTGAATAAATGATTATGATGAGCTCAAATCACCTTTAAAGGTTAGAGAATTTTTTCCTAGTTACAAAGGAAACAAACATGTTTTATACCTCTCGTGAGACCTCAGTTTTCTCATCGGAATAATCACAGATTGGTTTAGGTGATCTCTATTGTCTGTTCTATCTTCAAGTAACGTCAAGGTGTTACAGTCTCCCAGAATAATGCTTGGCACATAATGCTCAATAAATAATAGATGAAATGAATGGATAAATGGCTCATTCCACTGCCTTCATTTGCTTCACTATTTGGGAGGCTGTAGTTCTGTAGGTAGAATAACTACAAGGGGTACCAGTGAAAGAGCAATACTATGGGGGTGGGGGAATGTTTGAATGACATTCATGATTTTCTCTTACTATGCTTACACATGGTTGAGCTTCTGGAAATTTGCTAAAAGTTGCTTGGTCATCTGTTGTGTGTATTTGAGTTTCGATCATCACCCTCTTTCGACTACAAAACTATGATTTACATAGCAGAGATCTGGCCTTGGTATAATAATGAGGCAGGTATGTTTTGTTTGATTTCCTGACATAGCTTATTCCTTTAATGCTCTTTATACTTTTCTTCAGCTCCCAGTGAGATCTTTTTTTCAACTTTTCATTTTGAAATACTTTTAGATTTACAGAAGAGTTGTAAAGATACAAGACAGAGTTCTTATATGCCTTTCACCCAGATTCCCTAATGTTAGTATTTTACATACCCATGGGTACATTTTTCAAAACAGTTAGATTTGGTATATCGTATGTTGATATGACGCTATTAACTGAACTGTAGACTTTATTTAGATATCACCAGTTTTTCCACTCACATCCTCTTCATATTCTTGGCTTCCAGGATACCACATCACATTTAGTCATCATGTCTCCTTAGAGATATCTGATGTTCTTCAGTCTTTTCTTGTTTTCCATGACCTTGACACTTGGAAGGATGCTGGTCAGGTATTTTGTGGAATTTTTTTTCCAGAAGTTTTCTCATGATTATGCTTGAATAAGAAAGAATATTACTGAGATGAAGTGCCCTTTTCATCACTTTTTTAAAAAGATTTATTTATTTTAGAGAAAGAGAGAGAGTGTGTGCATGAGTGGGGGGAGGGGCAGAGGGAGAGAGCCAGAGGGGAATCTGACTCCCCACCGAGCAGGGAGCCTGATATGGGTCTCTATCCCAGGACCCTGAGATCATAACCAAGAGTCGGAGGCTTAACTGACTGAGCCACCCGGTGCCCCCTTCTCATCACATTTTATCAGGGTACATGATATCAACATGAGTTATCACTGGTGATGTTGACCTCAATCTTTTGATTAAGGTGGTATTTGCAGGGTTTCTATACTGTGAAGTTACTATTTTCCCTTTCCATATCCTATTCATGAGAAGTAAGCCACTGAGTACAGCCCATACTCAAGGGGAAGGAAATTAATCTCTACTACCTGGAGAAAGGAATATCAAAGAATCCGTGGACATGAGTTAAAATCACCACAGGCTCCTTTACCTTTAGAATTTGGTTCATCATTTCACCAGTATTCAGTGGAGCTTGGCTACAGCAAATACTACTGTGGCATTTGAATGGTGATTCTTCTATTTCTTTCATTTCTTCTACATTTATTATTTGAAATTCTTCTGTAAGGAAAATTTGCCCTCTCTTCTCTACTTATTTATTTATTTAATCATTTATTTACATCGGTGGACTCATGAATATTTTATTTCTTGGGTTTTAATTCAGTACTCTTGTTAGTTACTTTGTTGCTCAACTTATTCCAGCTATAGTCAGCTCTTTTAGGTTGACTCCTGAGTCCTTTTGACATGCCCCTAACTTTTTTTTTTTCTAGCATTACTTTTTGGCACTACATGATGCTCTGGGTTCATCTTGTTTTCCTTATTTTTCCTTTTAATAGGCAATAGCCCTAGCCTATTCCTATTGGAATGTTGTTGAAAAATTAAGATCTGAGCCCTGGGTGTCCACTGCTACCTAGCCATCACTGCTTCTAGGGCCTGTGGGCAGAGAGACATGGGGAGCAGTTTTAATCCAGGTTAGTGTCTATGTATGAAAACGCTTCTTAGGAGCTTGGTTTCTACTTTTTCTCATTACTTTCTCACTCCAAGACTTTAATATAACTGATTATTAGATTCCCCACTTTTTCTACTAATTAAATGTTAACATAATTTTTTAAGTAAGTATCAGCATAACATTTCACAAGTAACTAAATTTTAATGACCTCCAAGTGTCACCCTAAATTCCTTTGCTGACTTTCAGACTCCTATGTCCAGCTCCTTGCTGAATGTGCCTACTTGAGAAATCTGTGTAGTACATCAAATTTAGTATGTTAAAAAGTACACGCTTAGCATGATCCTTCTCCTTTTTATATATCTCAACAGCCACACCACCCACCTAGTCATTTAAGTTAGACTCCCCATCCAATCAATGACTAAGTCCTGCTGATTTTGCTTTCTAAATATAATCAATGTTCTTTCCTTTCCCTCTGATCTTGTTCTAGTCAGAAGTTCTAAGTGTGAATATACATTTTTCTGTTTTTCAAAATTTTGTTTAGGTCTTGACAAGTATTTTCCTCATCACCGTTCCCACATTTTGCTCTTCTTAAACGTTTTGCCACTGTGAATGAAACCAACTTTTCCTTGGTGGTGTCTTTGTTGCAGGCATCTTCAGCCTGAGGATAATTGCCGAGGTATGTAGGACATATTTGGTGGCTGATTAGAGTCAGTGACATTTCTAGGTTTTTGATGGTGTATTGGAAGTATAATTGTTTTATGTTTATGGTGATATGGTTACTTTCTTTTGGTTAAAAAGTGAAGGAAAAATGGAGCTAGCTTATATATTTTGATCAACTAAGTGTCTTTTTTAATTTACCAAGGGAACCAAAGAATGTCTTCTCATTAACTTTTCTCTCTTCTCTTCCTGAATTCTCACTGTAAAGATCATAGTTTTATTAATGTAAAGGATTTTAATTTTGTGGCATAGTTCCAACATCACTTTGAAAATGTTCTTTAAACATCTGAGAGTCTCACCTGTAAAATAAAAATAATAAAATCTTACTCATAGGATTAATGTGATGAATAAATAAGGTAAACTATTAAAGCACAGAACCTAACACATGGGAGCCAAATCAATAAATGATATCAGTTTTTATTATCATTATTACTCTTGCTTTAATTTTTTGTTCACTTGGGCATAGTCTCAATGCTTAGAATAATGTGAACTGCTCTCTCTAATCAAGAGATAGATAGGTAGATAGTCATATATATATGCAATTCATTACATATATAATTCATTACATATATGTGATAACATATATAAATGAAGGAAATGAGTCATCTTCTAGGGTAGAAATGAAAATAGAGTTCCTTTTGATCTGCAAGCAAGATATTGAGGGTGGGACGTTTGGAAACGGTAGTTTGGGTTAATAGAGGAGTCCTGATTATCAGTGATGTAAGTAGCACATGTATTACAGATGTTACCTTAGCCATAGGGAAAAAAAACAGGGAAAAAAACAGGACCTGGGGTACATCATTTTCCCCTGCCTGCTATACTGGACAAGAATAAACCTGAACTCAAACAGCAAATTTTTAAAATGCATTCCTGAACTTATTTTATCACAGTAACCATTTTTTTCTACACTTAAGTTTGGCATGCCCTTACCACCGTAGGTTATCTACAATACCCTGGATCATACTTGAGAACATTGCTACCACAAAGGGCAAAACATACTAATTTGGTGGTGACTATTGATAAGCATTTTTTCTTTTTATTTTACTAAGGAATTTTAAATTGAAATTAAATTACATCAAATAATAGACTCCTTCACCCACCATTATTTGTTTTTCTAAATAATGAACTATTTGAAAATAATCATTAGGGATAGCTGCCAACTAATGATAACCTAAAATCAAAATATGCATCTCTCAACATTTTATTTCTCTTTGTTTTTCTGGAGCATACCCAGTACATAAAGCTAAGTACCCCTCTGTCATCCAAAGTCATTTTCATTTAGCCATTTGAAAACAGAATGGGGCAAAGGTGGTATAATAAAGAGAAATGACATTATATTTGTCAATGACATTAACCAGAGCCCATTGGGTTTGAAACATACACTCTGCTTCCATAGTTTGTCAGTGTAGTAGGAAAATTAAATAAATACACACAAACCAGAAGAAGTATAAGAACACAAAATAATATGATCGGACACAAATCAATAGAGTGAAAAGTATACACATTTAAGTTTCTGGAAACAATATTTATTTTGGATTACATCATATTTGGGATTATATAAAAATGCAGTTATCTTTCAAAATGAGAACATTAAAATGATTTAGATATTAAAAAATATGTTTTGGGGCACCTGGGTGGCTCAGTTGGTTAAGCGACTGCCTTCGGCTCAGGTCATGATCCTGGAGTCCCAGGATCGAGTCCTGCATCGGGCTCCCAACTCAGCAGGGAGTCTGCTTCTCCCTCTGACCTTCCCCCCTCTCTTGTACTCTCTCTCTCTCATTCTCTCTCTCAAATAAATAAAATCTTTAAAAAAATGTTTTGACTCCAGTTATAACTGTAGTAGCCTTTAAACTATGCATAGGAAATAGAAATTGTTATAATACATTCAGCTTGTTTTCAAGAGGCTTATAACCCATTGAGTCAGAAAGTTAGAATAGTATCTTTCACAAGCTAAAAGATAATGAATGGTACAGATAACAGTTGCCATTAAAGGTTGGAAGTCAATCAAAGATGATTTTCTGGAGGAGTTAAGTCTTGATCCAGTACTTGAAAATAGAAACACTATCTAGGCAAGAAGGAGGAGACTGAGAAAAATAAATTAAACCACTAGAAATAATATAGTGATATTTAATTATCAGAAGATTAGTCATTAAACTTGTGAGTGTGATGGAGTCTGTTACTTGTGTGTCAAAGGTTTTAAATCGGGGAATAAGCTTCAAGTATAAACTCTGGAAAGTTTGCTTGCAAACATTTATGTGTATGGGCAACATAAATATTTATAGGTAGTATTTCAGGTCCATAATTTTTTCCAGCATCATAAAGGGATCTTAACTCCCTTTAAAGGTTGAAAACCTCTGCTCTATGTTCAGAACTTTCTCCCATAGATACTTTTTCATAACATTAATTTGCTTAAACTCGACTGTCCAAGTTATTCATGTTTTAATGTAGAATTGAAAAGTTTTGATACAGGTGGTCTTCCTAGGCTACCAAACAATTAACTGAATTTTTAAAAAGAGAACCACATTTGAATATCTCTTCTATGGCATGATACTGGAATAGTACATTATATAAATCCTAGGATTGTTTATGGTTATTCTTTTTAAAAATAAGTAAGGTTGAAATGAATGAAGCTAATCAATATTTATTATATTATTAGGAACTTGGGTAGAACTTAAATTTCAGTGACAAAATTAAGGTCCCCTACTTCAAAACACTTGTAATTTTAATCATCTTTTACAAGTTATATTTTATTATCATTAAAAAACTCTGAAATATTCAAGTGTTTTTTTTAAGAGAGATGCTTCTTTAGGTTGTTCTAGAAAAAAATAATCTTAAAGAATATTCTAATTATTCTTAATTTTACAGTAATTGTGTTATGGACACATTCTTTCTGTGCAGAAGTAATTTGGTTTTTCAGAAAGATTTGTTTATTTGAGAGAGAGAGAATGCAGGAGGGAAGGACAGGAGAAGGAGATGATCTCCTGCAGACTCTCTGCTGAGTGTGGCGTCCTATGTGGGGCTCCATCTAACGACCCTGAGAACATGACCTGAGCCAAAATCAAGAGTTGAACTTTTTTTTTTTTTTTAATATTTTATTTATCTGACAGAGAGAGCACGAACACAAGCAGGGAGAGTGAGAAAGATAGAAGCAGGCTCCTTGCTTAGTAGGGAGCCTGATGCGGGGCTCGATCCCAGGACCTTGGGATCATGACCTGAGCCGAAGGCAAAGGCTTAACCACCTGAGCCACCCAGGCGCCCCAGAAGTTGAACTTTTAACCAACTGAGCTATCCAGGTACCCTGAAAGTAATTTGATTATTATCAAGCAAAGTAGGTATGCAATTTAAAAAATATTTTTAGTTGTTCCCTATTTATCTAGAATTCTCTTCATTCTCCATTAAGTTCTTAAGCTAATTGTAGTATACAGAAGTACAAGTTCATATCTTAATTAATGAAAATTATATCATTAAATCTAGTAACATGAAAGCCTTAAGAAAAATGTTTCTTCATAAGTAGTTTGGAGTTGGAATGTGTGTGTGTGTGTGTGTGTGTGTGTGTGTGTGGAATAGAGTTGAATAAAATTAAAATGGATTTTAATTCTTTATTTCAGAATAAAAATTCAACATATATTTCAATAGCAAGTTTATTTTTAAACTTTTGATTCCATTCTTTCTGCATCCACAGTTAATACAGTTATACAGATACATGATTTTATATTTTTACACATCATCTCATAGGGAGGTAATTCCTTCAACGTCCCTTGCCCTATAGTTCTTAACATTCTCCGTGTTATTTGCTGCCAGAATGTAAAATCCATAAGAAAAAAGTTTCAAATTAAAGAGAGCGTAAACACTGGAGATGACATTTATATCTGAGAGTCAGTCATAGCTCTTTTTAAATATACTCTCTATACCTCTGTCAAATACTTAAACACAAACTTTTATCCTCTTATTTCCTTACTTAACTCCTTTCACGACTCCCCGTCTTCTGCATGATGAAATTCTGACCTATTTGCATCGGATACAAGACCCTTCTTGATCTGATCTCAGTTTACCCTGGAAACAAGTTTTGCTGCCACCTCATGCCAAAGTCTTTTTCTCCCAACTTCACAGTTACACCCCTTTCTCAAAGGAGCCCAGCCATTTCAAGTAGTTGACTCCTTGCACAGTTTCACTGTCCCTCTCAGGCAGAGGTAGTAGATTCTTCCTCTCTGCTCCTATCCATCATAGAATACTAACACAGTGCCATGAAAACTCTAGCATGGGCATCTTTTCATATTAGTCCTAGAGCTACCTTCATATTTTAAATAATGGCACAGAATTTTATTCTGTTATTCTGTTTTTTCTTTTTTATTGTTTTCTATGTCCTAACAGACAGGCATATAGATTGAGTCCAATTCATTGCTACTGGAAACAATGACACAGGAAGTACAGTTGACCCTTGAACAGCACAGGTTTGAACTGTGTGGGTCCACTTAATATGTGGATTTTTGGGGGGACAAATAGAGTACAGTACTGTAAATGTATTTTCTCTTCCTTATGATTTTAATAACAGTTTCTTTTCTCTAGCTTACTTTGTTGGAACAATACAGTATATAATATGTGTAATATACAAAATGTATGTCAGTCAAGTATTTAGGTTAATGGTAAGGCTTCAGGTCAGCAGGAGGATGTTAGTAGTTAAGTTTTAGAGGGAGACAAAGTTATAAGAAGATTTTCAACTGTGCGGGAGGTCGGTGCCCCTGACTGCATGTTGTTCAAGTGTCAACTGTATTCTCATACATAGCTCATTGATTGGTTTTACAATTATTTTTGTATAATAAGTTCTAGAATAAGAATTACTGAGTTACATGTATTCATGTTTTTATTTTGAAGGCATAGCATTAAAATGAGGTATTAAAAACATTAAGTATTTGGTTATAGTCACAAATAAATAGAGGTAACCATTTAATTTCAAGCATTTATAAATGTTAAACACTTGTTTCAAATATATATCAGCTACAAGGCAAATATTCACCTTGCTTTTATTGTCTATTTGATTTAGACTATATGCTTAATGCAGAAAGAGAGCATGCTCTTTTCTTTTTCTATAGCTTTTGATAAGTCTTAAAAATTAAAGTTGCAATGTTAATGTTCACTTTTCATTTCTATGAAGATACAGTAGAAAATATATCAGAAAATGTAATAGGACAAAAATCAAGATTTGTATATTTGCTGAGGCATGGCTAACTCCTCTTATTTCTCTGCCCAACCCAACCAGTAAAATAGTGCTGTTTGATTTTTGTAATTAAAGTAAATTACTGTTTAGATGCAGAGTTTGGGTAATGTGCTAATTATAAAGCCACATCCCCCTTTGCCCATATTTGTGAATTAGGTATGAAAATCATTGTCTGGTATTTTGGAGTTGTCTTTACTTTTATTTTATATAGCTCTCTCAATGATTCTGTAAATGTCTTCTCTGAGAAGGTTGTCCAGTTTTTAACATTGAGCATTCATTAGCTCAAGTATATCATTTTTTAAAAGTTTGATATATTTAACTTCTGTGACCATATGACATGCAATTTCTGTCCTTTATTATTAATACATTTTGAAGGATCATTTATCTGCAGACCACAGAACAGTAGTTAATAGATGTTTTGTCACCTATGCGACTGGCTCCTTAATTTCTTACAATGTCACTATTTATTGATAGGGCCTTTTTAGTGTGTCAAAAGCATAGACTTTCTTTAGTGTTCCTAACTTGAAAGCTTAATAATGACATCACCAGCAGAGTGGTTTAGAGTATGTAATTGCCAACTGGTCTGCCTGTGTTGGAATCTTGGTCTGCCGTCCACTAATCACACCACTTTAGACACGGGCAACTGGCTTATCTCCTCTGGGTAACCACATCTATAAAATGGGAGCATGAGTCTTCTTTTCCTCATTCCGTCGTGATGAAGATTAAAGAAAGAAGGAAGGGAGGGAAAAAGGAAGGAAGCAAGTTAGGTTAAACCACTTAAAAATGTATTGGCAGTTGGGTTGTTTATAAAATTTTACTTGCCATTCCTTTGATTCTGTGTTGTATAAACTATACATAAAATCGCTTCCTTTGAGTTTTGAATTCATTTCAATAATTTTGTGAACAATTATTTTAGGGATCATTGTTTATAAAGAAAATTTTAAGTGGCTCAGTGGTTCCCATTCAAAATTAAATATTTGTCTTGCATTATCTGTTATGAATACTCAATAGCTGTTAATAAATGAAATCAATTTGAAAAAAAGCAAGGCACCTTAATTGTTATATATACTTGCTTTGCTTTTTCCCTTTAATATGTTAACTCATGTTTATTCAGAAACATAAAAATGAAGTGAATATTTACTTAATCATAATCTAAATTATCTGAGATGCCAAAAAACAAAGAAATAAAAAGCTAATATAACTGATTGAAACACTATATTTATGTCATGAAAGGAACTGGAATACTTTTTAGAAAAATACCTGACATTCAGTTGCCCTCCTCCTTATAGGACAGTTAAGGTTTTTCACTGTCTATCTGGAATTAAAAGCTGTCTTTGACACAAATGCATTTTAGACTGTTAGAGCTGGAATTGCTTGGTTTTTATATGTGATAGTTTTCAGACTTGTTGCAATAAAAAAATACGGTAAGGGAAATAGCTAAGGGGAAAGAAATACCTCCAAAATCATTGCTTTAAGAGTCTAAAACATAAATCTTACAAAAACTGAGAAATAAAGAACACACTGTACTTAATACTCAGAGTGGGCAGACAGCCTATTTTTATTAGCATCAATGCATAGCGTTCAGGTGGAACATAATAGGCTTCTAATAAAGGTGAGGCGCAAAGAAGAAAATAATCACAGGGTATATGTGGTGATGGGAGTTGCGGTGCAAAATTGGTCTTCATCATCGTATTGCAAATTGGCTGTTGAATGCATATGTTGATACAAAATATTAGCACAAAAAGATCTGAAAGAAAAAATAACATCCATTGTAATATTGAAACCTCAAAGTAGGCTTATTACATAAAAAAAAAGGAAAAAGAAAAACCTCTCTTGTACTAAAGACAGCCTCCTCTCTTTAAGAAAACTTAATTATATGTTTTTTCTTCCTCATTTTTTTTTAAACTGTGTGTAGATGGGATCCTAATGTTTCACCACACTCATTACTGTCCCCAAGCTTCATGATAGTTCATCTTCTTGGCCATGTGATGGAGAGGATATCTTCACTATGACCATGCTATCTCTGAAAGCTCTGACCTGGAATGATCCAGAAATGATGACATTAAATGTTTTATTTTTGTTATCAGAATAGCAATCTTAATGATCCATTTTCCCTCGAGTGTGTAGAAATTGCCTCAGAGTGATTCTGGAAAATGGAGAAAAAGCTAGTCAATAGCAAACATAATATTTTATTGCAGTGATCAAAAAGAAAACCAGAAACTATTTCTTTTCTTTAAAAATGCTTGGCCCTGTAGCTTCAAGTCATAACTAATAGGGAAAGTTTGTCATACAACTAGTCATGTTTTAAAAATCCATATTGGCAATGTTTTAAGTAACTGGCAAGATTTCACTTTGCTTTCTGCTATTCCTTTGGGCACGGTGCTCCGCTATTGATTACCACTTAATGGTTTTGCTGGCAGTAAAGATTTTGTGGGCAAGGCTGTAGGCTATAAATTGCATACAGGAAGCCATATGTTCTTCTTTCATAACAATTCAATAATTTAATATGATATTTAGAGTCCATTTTAAGTATTCTATAGAGGGAGCATGAAATAATTCTTAAATAAAAAAAATTACCTGGAAGATGCTGTTGTCACCTACTTTTATCCAGTATTCATCTAAGAATTCATCTGTAAGATGCTAGAATGCACCATCTTTTAACAGCCTTCCCAGGCCAAATTGTCTTGTTCATATTTATCACTGTATAGCATTTTATGATTTTTTAAATATTCTTTATTCAGAAAAGTGCTGGAAGCAATTTGGCAATTATTCTAACCATTAGAATATCTATGATCCCTATAAATCTTAAAGTGTACGCTTGAGGGGATGTCTTAAAAAACAAAAGAGAATTAGTTGGAAAATTTATTTTTGGTAATACTAAAGCAGGAAATGGATTCAGAATATATCAGATATTATGACAATATGCATTTGAATATCATCTACAGTATTACATACCATGTTTCTCTGCCTTCTTAAAATTCTGAAAGGATAAGATATAAGGAACATTTTGCCACTGGTGTTGACCTATGAAAAATAATTAGTCGAGATACATTTAATCATTTAAAGCATTTATGAGATGCTTTAAAAATTCCATACTTTTCCATATAACTGCTTGAACTGGACACATGTTTGATTGAATTAACCACTTTGGACGGTGTTAATATTATGTAGGTACAGATTGTCTCTAAACAATAGAAAAAAAGGCCTTAAACACACATCTACCTTTATTGATTGTTAATAAGAATAGAAATGAAATATGAATGTAAAAATCCAAGCTTTTTGTGCCACTGTGCAACGTGCATGTGTATTTGCCTGCATTTAATGAACACTCAGAGAGGGTGCTTCTCACACACTTGGATCTGAAGAGAGCCAAGTTATAGATACATGTTCTGTCTTAATCACAGGAGAAATAAAGAGAAACTCTGGTACTTTTTTCCCGGTCAGCAATCACAGAAGTATTCAATAAGAAGCAGCCAAATTCTTAACTATTTTAAGGAAATCAAAAGTGATAAAGACACACTTGTTAGTTTGCTATGGCTACCATCACAAAATGCCCACGGACTGGGGGCCTTACACAACAGACATTAATTTTCTCCGAGTTCCCGAGGCTGGAAGTCCAAGATCCAGGGATCAGTAGGTTTGATTTCTTCAGAGGCTTCTCTCCTTCCCTTGCGGATGCCCACTTTGCCCTGTGTCCTCCCATGGTCTGTCTTCTCTCTGTGTGCATCTCTGGTGTCTCTGTGTCCAGACTTCCTCTTCTTATAAAGATCCTACTCACATTGGATCAGGGCCCACCCTAACAGCCTCATTTAACTTCATTACCTTTTGAAAGACCTTATCTCCAAATGTAATTACATTCTGAGGTACTGGGGGTCAGGACTTCAACATAGTAACTTTGGGAGGACACAGTTGAGCCCATAATGGCACATGTCTCATTCACTCTCACTTTCTAGTTGGAAAATGTGGGTGCATTATCAGGACATGTAGGGTTTTTTTTTCCATTTTAAGCAAAATATTATGTAATAGTTAGACCTGTACCTTGGAAACAAATAATATATTGTAAGTTAATAAAAATAATTTTGAACAAAATTTAAAAATAAATAATTTTGAACAAAAATAAAAAATAAATAAAAATAAAAATAAATAACTAGAACTCTACAATTTTTTAAAGGATTCCAAGGTGCCAAAATAGATATCATGATGTCCATGTGCCAAAGATCATATGCTTTACTCATGGGAACACATTTTAGGCCCTCACTCAGATCTGATTTCTTTTGCATTAGTACGCATTTGTAACAGAAGCGATCATCTGATTTCCTGGCATTGTGTCATTAGAAAGGGGATAGAGATAGAAGAAAGCTGGGTTTGGTTGTCATCTCCCAGCTCTTGTTGTACAGTTGAGATACACAGGCCCTGAATCCACACACAGAAACCTGCCTTCTTGGCTGTACATCCAGAGCTCAGATGAGCTGCTTGCTGATTTGGGATAATATTCTAGCATCTGAGGTTCTTTCTATAGAAGCTCTTCTTAATTCGAAAAGGCTGCTGAGATTACCTACCCACAGTGGGACAGAATACTTCATTAGATTTTGTTGTTGTTCAAAACCATAAAAGAAAAACTTAGTAAGACAAGCCAGATGACATAGAGACCTGTGACAAATGCCAGACGTGCCCGCTACCACCCCAGATGGACCATCAGTGCGAATCCTCACTTACTCTCTCATTTGGCAGAAACATTGTCTATTCTTAGCTTTTTCTGATAATTGGCTAGAGATTAGAAAAACAGAAATAGGGTAAAAAAATTTTTCTGTCCAGCCCTGTACCCATCTCCCATACCCTGCTTCATTTCAGTCTTATTTACCTAACAATAGGAGAGAAGTCATACACTTCAGCTTCACGTTTTAGATTTTTTTCTATCCGGTTTCCTGGTGATTTTTTTTTTCCACAGATACAAGTTTGGTCTATTTAAAGTATATCTAAATACCAGTTTTAGGAAGTGTTTTCTAACTTCTCTAACCTACAAGGCTCTTTTCTGGAGTCCTCAATAATACCCCCTGCCTGGAATGCTCACTTGACATTCATCTTGCGTGGTGTGTGCTTTTTTTTTTTCTTAAATGGATTGCAAATCTCTTGGCAGCAAGGACTTTGTTCAATATCTCTATGAATTTGCTGTCTCTCAGGTCAGGAACCATCAACAAAGTGCACTTCTGTCTCCTCCAACTGTTTCCAGTCTGATAGCTTCAAAGTGAGATGCTATTAGGGCCTCTTCTTCTAGGGGAGCTGGCCTATAGATTTCTGGCAGGATCTCCTAATGGGTGATATCATTTTTAATATCATTTTACCTGAAAAAGAACACTTGCATGGGCTCTGAAGTTATTACAGCTACTAAAATGTTCATCACAAGTGAGAATTCCAGTGACCTTATGTTAAGTTATTAAATACTGGAAACATACAAGGATTTTAAGAATGTGAATAATTGAACATTTGATGTGGGGTATATGGAATTTCTGGAAAAAGAATGGGGATTTCTGGAGAGAAAAGGGAGAGAGTGGGAAACATATTTTTGATTCAATTAATCAAAATTCTTTGCCCAGAACTCACCTGTTTCCTGTTGCTGTTCAGATGACGTTGAGACACACGCACACACACGCAGGAGAGGGAAGAGAGAGAGTACACAGTGGGAAATTGTGCTTAAACCATAACTATTTTTATGGAGCAAATCAAAGTATTTACTTCATCTGTCCTTCTTATGAAACAACATGGCCAGATATCTAGACACGTTATACTATAACTAGACACACTATACAAGCCTTGCTGGCTTGATGATGCTTCTTGTCTTTATCCTCCTGAAGCCCGTAGGTGCTGAGTTGTCAGAGGGCCTGGACAAATAGTGATGATTTAATTATCATTTCTTATAAGCTCATTGTCTCTGTGTGGCCTTCATGAGAGAAAAAAGAAAGTTTCACATTAAGATCTGCAGTGAATTCAGTCCCACATTTGTTTCAGTGAAATAGCATAGAAAAGAAAAAGGTTTAAAAAAATAGAAAATAATACCATATAACCTACCCACAGAGAGTTCTCAACCAATGACACAGCCAATTACCCCATGGTACCATCACCCAAGTCTAAAACATTACAGAACTCTTTTTTCCCCCAACAATGATAAGAAAACAACTCACTGTCTATGATTTCCTAGGAACCATCAGAAATGGGAAGAACTTCAAACTGTTCTAAGCCCCAAACATTTAGTGATTTTTGTTTTTAATGGAACCTCTGCAGTTTTTACCTGAACTTTTAAGATGAACAAATAACAGCCAAGCAGATAAAAAGTACTGTTTGCTTTGAAGGAAGTTTTAAACACCTATTCTTTTTCTAGCTCTTTCTGGTCTCACTTTAGATATTCTTCTAATTTTATATTGGATGATGCAAAAGTTCTGGAGCTATTCTACTTTGTTTTATTCAGTTGGCAACTTGCCCTTCAGCATGTAATTCTAGTGCAAATTATGGACTCTTTTCCATGAAAATATATGCATAGCATTACATAGAACTGTGTACATAATTTCATAAGAGTTGTGGGTGACATAAACCCCTCTTGGGGGGGGTCCTTCTTTAAAAACTGTCACTAAATGACAATTGGACAGGGAGAATCACAGCTTCACCTAGCGGGTACATGTTCTACTCCTCTGTTCTGAGAAGGCAGCAGCTGGAGTTTTGCTGTTTGCCACTTCTGTGTTTCGTACCTGTCTCCATGTGTGCTGTTGACCCATGCATGATGATGTACATAAACTACGTCTTTCTTGACACTGCTATTTAGTCAGCTGAATTTCCCTCGAATGGGGAGTCAGATGAAGTAAGTTATTCATAGATTGCAGCCTTTATGCAGTGCATTCCCACTGTGTATGGTTACTATGATACAGTCATTTAGAATAGCTGGTATTTTTGATCACCTACTATAGGCAAGGCCATGTTTATGTACTACTTTGATTCTTTGTAACCTCAATGAGGCCAATACCCATATTATCCATGAGACACTGAGACACAGGATGCCTTTTGATTGTTTGGATATTGTATACCTTTCTCATGAGCTCAAATAAAAACTGTAAAGTCATGTATCTTATTAAATGGCAGAACCAGAATAAGATGCTGGACTTGCTGGATTTCAGAGTTTATGCTCATTTTACAAACTTCTACTTTAAGTATATCTTGAGACTTACACAATGACTTGTTGAAATTTAAAGATGATGTAATCAAGAGATAAACATATTTTACTTAAGAAAATTAGAGGAAACAAAACTCCACAAGGTATCTGAGCATCTATTTTTTAACTTATACATCACTTTGACTATCCTTAGAGCTCCCAACTCAGTAAGGATCAGAGTGAAATAACCACATTTAGTAACACAGTCCCAAGGGCTGAATTTCTTCTTGTGCATGACTGGTCCTGGCAGCTTGAGTGTTAGAAGGCTTCTGGAGTTTAGTTGTTGAAAGCTTGGATGTATCTGCATTTCAATGTCTATTGATTTCTATTACTTGAAAAAAAGATCTTTTTTCTCTATTATCTGTTTTATCATTTGCCTTTCTCTCCCTGGGTAAACTTATTCCACATCCATAACTTCCCACGACAGAGACTCCTGCATGTATCTCACCTCCAGTTCTGTCCTGAGCTCCAATTCCAGATTGCTCTTAGATGTTTTAACTCAGACATTCTACAGGCCAGAATTTCCAAGTAACTTTCCTCAAGTTTCCTTAATTGTGGCTAATTAATTCCATTTTGTATACCCACACGCATGTAACTGCTGTCTTTTCATTATAACCCAAATAAGAGACCGTGGCCAGGGGAGGTTATGTGGGAGTGAGAGAGAAGAATTTGGTTAACGCAAGGATACATCTCTCTTCTGTAGTTGGACTAAAGAGCTGGGTGCTGTGCTAGAGTCGTAGTTTAGAGAATCTGTGTGTGGGACATGTGTCTATTTCTATCTTATCTATCTGTCTATCTGTCTTTTTCTTTTTTTCCTTCGTTTCTCCTTCCTTCCCTTGCTCCCTCCCTTCTTCTTTTCTCTAGAAGACTCCCATGTGGCATTGCTCATGATGATGTTTAATCACCTAAAATCAAGTCATGTTACAGCTAGAATTTGCCTTGCAATCGTTCAATCTAATGTTTTTACTTTCAGTTCAAAAGTTGGGCAATACGGTCAACAAGCTGAGCTAGGACTATCCGGGATTCCTCCTGTTTAGCAGATAAGTTGGGAGTGCCTCAGTGGGCTGGTTTCACTGTAATTTCCATTATCTGTGATTGACTCAGCAAAACTGATGCCTCCTCTTTCATTTCGGAGAAAGGATGCCAGAGGCAGCAACTTAACTGAATTTAAAATAGCAGAATCATTATATCATCATAGTTTGTCGCAGTATTGGCCACCTGAAAGCCAAGAAGATGCACCATCATCAAACCACAGAGAGAACACCTTTATCTGAGTGCGTGAGCTCTAGGCACGTGGGGAGGGAGGCATGATAGTACTTTCATTTCACTAACGGAAACCATTTCACAGATTGCCACTGAATACTCTTAAGAGTCCCTTAAGAAGTCTGCAAGTGTTAATGTACTTCCCAAAGTGTCTGGCTCAGGCTCAGGGAAGAATAACCATACTCTAAATTTAGGGAAAATTGGGGAATAATATAATAACAAAAATAGTTATCCTTTTGTAGCCATTTAGAAAGCCCAGAACACATTTCTTTTACTCCTCTATATTTTTGTGTTGGCAGTAGCAAGGTTAAATGAGGTTCCTTGCCTGTCTGTTAAACTTGTGGGTATTCCTACTGGAACTCTGCCCAGGTGTTAACAGAGATTTACCAGCTTTACTGTCTTGCTAAATATGGCTCACCGTCAGGGATAAGTAAGGTTGCAATGAGAAAAATTGAGCTTGTAGTTTGCTAATACGAATGTGGCATACTGTGTCCCCATGTGTCAAATGTATGTGTTGTGCATGTCTGTGTCTTTGTCAGTCTGGCTGTCTCTACCAGTGTGTGTGTGTGTGTGTGTGTGCGTGTGTGTGTGTGTGTGTGTGCGCGCGCATGCACGTGTGTGTGTGTGTGTATGTATAAGAACTAATAAAATCATTATTCTGAAAATAAGGAAAGGTATGTATAGAGTATGTATATGAAAAATATTTGTTTGAGGATCCAAAAGATTTGAGGGGAAAATATGTTATTTCTAAATTAGTTTTCTTTTCTGAAAATTAAATAATCAGTGATTTTATTAAATATTTTAAAATAAAAGCATAAGAGTATATTAAGGCATATTTTATTTTCTTAAAATTTCCAAAATGGAAACAGTTTGATCCATGATATTTTTTTAAAAAGAAATAACCAGCATTTTCTGAGAATGCCTTAGTGAAGGTATCTAGAGAAACAAGAACATAACTTATTTCTAAATCTTCAATAGTTTTTCTCTTGCACTTACTTTGAAATAAACATTACCTAGGATGGTTTATAAGGTCTTGTTCTATGACTTTGTTTATGCAAATACAGATCCCTCTAAAGCATTCAAGTATCTGATGGCTTGAATTTGTATAGTTATATTAAAACTATTTACATTTCTATAAACATGTTCATATGTATTGAATGAAGTACAGGGAAAAAAACAATTCAAGAAAAAAGCCCATTCCAGGAAAAGTTCCTAAACAAAATCAATATTTTTGATTTTGACCATATTCTATAATGAAATAAAATGTTATTGAAGCCACTGAAGTGTATAAATAGAAGAATACATGGATAATTGAAAATCAACAGCTAACAGGAATTCTCTATTTTTTATTTTCTTCCTTTAAGATATTTTTGGCTCTTATGAAAAATGAAAGATTATGCTAATACCCGAAGTCAGTCAAATAATGAACTCCAGATGATGTTTCATGATCACTCTCATTTGTGAAATATCTTTAATCATTTTACATCTACCCTTAAGGATTCCTTTTCTCTCAGTGTGTTTTCTTTATAAATCCTAAACACTTTAAGATTTTCACTATTTAAAAACATTTGAGAGTGTGTTTGCAATATACTGTTTTACTTAATATGGTGGGATATTTGGCTAATATATTTCATGGGGTGAACATTTCAACAAAGTAATGTGAAAAAAGATTTGAAATTAACTATCAATAATTCTATTAGTCACAATCTACCAGAAACTACAGAAACTACACCAGGGTTTAGAATCTTAGAGTCTGAAAAAGGTATACCAAGAAAATAAGCTTTCTTCATTTAAACAAGAAGACTAAAGGAGAAAAAAAATATCTGTAACTGGAATAATTTTCATACCCATTCAGCTGCTGTCTTCTCTCTGATGATTGATACTATTTTCTAAGAGTAGGTAGGCAATGTCAAGAGTAAAAGACAAAGAAGCTTCAGTGTCTCAAAGGTGTGCCCAATGTACCCATGAGCCTGCAAATTTATAGATAATGGAAATGTTCTGTTTAGACATCTTGTCCAAATGTCAATTTATATTTTATAGAGCTTAACTATTAGGTGATTTTCTCTTGTAACTGTTGACACTTGGAACCATCGGATAAATAAGAATTACTAAATAGAATGCCAGAATCTATAGAAATATGACTCCTGGCTAGAAGAAACACATATTCCTATTCACACATATAGCACTGTCTAGAACGCCTGCATATAGGACAGATAGAACCTCACTCTTTTAGAGTTTATAGCCTTGTGTTCCACTACCTCCTCCTTGTCAACCTAAATAAACAGGTAAACTGAGGCAAGCTCAAATGACCAGAAATTGAGTTTATTTGGGAATAGCAGAAGAATTGCAAGCTACAGGTGGGTCTCCTTGCCTATAGGCTGTATCTGTGGGCAAAGAATGGAAAGAGGAAAGTCCAGCCAGAGTCCAGGCAGTAAGTTCATTGGTTTGAGGATGGGGAGAGATTCTTGGTGGATGTCTGTTGGTTAAGAGATAAGTCTCAGTCTGTATAGCAGGCATTTATGGAAATCGGCCTGTCAGTTCTTAGGTTCTGTTCCTCTGAGGGAGCATTGTGACATTCTCATTTCATGTCTTCTAGTTGTATTTTAGATTGAAATCCGTTCCTATCCTCATTCTATTTAGGATCACAGGTCATCATTTTGTCCACAGCCGATCAACATGCAGATGTCCCAGTGTCTGTACTTCTTTCATAACAGTGACCTCAACACCATGTCAGGTCTCCACACTCACGGTCATTTTATTACCCCAAAATGCTATGCCTGCACTGATCACAACAAATGTCTCATAGAACTTATTGTCAACTAAACCTAATCTTAATTCAAGACCACAAACTTGGAGTCCTCTTTTTACAGCCAATTTTCTACCTGCTATAACACGCTTGTTTCTTTTCCGTTACTACTTCAGACTCCAGAACTGGTCTTTTAATCCGAGCTTCATCATTTACTCAGCCCCATTGTCCTCTCTCTTTCACATACACTCAGTGGAAGCAGTCCCTTAGCCTGAAACCACTTCTGAAGCCAAACCTTAGGGCCTTGCCTCCTGCTAGTGCTCACGCTGGATGGAGGGTTTCTGTTTAAGGTGAGACTTCCTTTTTGTTCCCTTTTATGTTTTCTGTTTTCCCATAGGAGAGGATTTTTCCTGAATCCGTTGATTAAGCTGCCGTCTTAACTTCCACACAAGCTTGATTTTCTTCTACCTTAAAACGAGGCAAAGAAAAACAGAATCAACAGTCCATTCTCTCTGTACACAAACTGTCCTTTAAGCTACTGCCACACTGCACTGTTATAACCAAAGTATTTTTTTTTAAGATTTATTTATTTATTTCAGAGAGAGAGTGCACACACGCGGAGACGCGAGCAGAAGGAGGGGCAGAAGGAAAGAGAATCCCAAGCAGACTCCTCGCTGAGTGGGAAGCCTGACGCAGGTCTTGATTAGGAGATCATGACCTGAGCCGAAATCAAGAATCAGATGCTCAACCAACTGAGCCACGCAGGCGCCCTATAACCCACGTATTTTTATGAGGTGTGAGATAAGTGAGAGAATTCATGGGGGAAATCAGTAAGCCTGACAGCCAGTAAACATGCAGGATGATGTTAGGCATTGTTTACCCTGTCTTGTTCTTACTATTAACAATAATAGGGAAAACAGATTTTTTTGGTGCAGAGAGGCATAACGGTCTAATCTAGCCTGGTGGGAAGCCAGTGAGGTCTTCCTGGAGGAGTAATCCATAACTCATACCTGGAAGGATGACTAGGAAGCCGTCAAAGGGTAGAGAGTTTGGAAAGGGAATCCTGGCCCCCCATGTCTGATGAGGCAGTGAAGAGGGTCCAAGATTCTAACCATCCTGCTATTGATCAAGGAGCGCTGCAGGACTAAAGATCACGCTGGAGCTAATGTACCCCACATCTTCCAGTAAAGGAATTGCGGTGCAAATCAAGAAAAGATTATATAACATTATGTTTGGAACTTAAACAAGTGTTGTTCAATATCATACAAAATTCCTTCACTCTTAGTATTTGAATGGCCAATGCAACATTCCTGTCTCATTCAGTCTGCAATGGCAATTCTTGCTGATTCTACCTGTAGGACAAACACATACCTACGTCCATTATGTTTTCTAGTGTAGCCTTGCCTGAGCATAAATGCATGTTATTTTATTATTCTTATTTTCCTGTTATTTAACCTATTGCTTACCTGTAGAGGATTATATATTTTTCAATGTGTATGGATAGATAGGTTATAAATTCTATTCCTTTCAGTTTTAATTAATAGAAAAAATGGTGCTAATATTTCTTACAAAGAGAGACATTGTCTGAAAAGCACTGACTGTACACTCTTGAAGATATAATTAGCTATTGGTGGCTAGTGGAATTAAGATGTATATTTTTTGATTCTGGACATGATTTTTAAAACACAAGAATATTTTGAAAGGTTTACTAAGATACGCTGTTACAAAACAGCATAACCATAGAAGCTTAGGAGACCACAACTATTTATTGATTTATTTTCTGGTTACTGTGCTAGGCCTGTATGTTAGTTTTCTTTTGCTGCTCTAAGAGATCACCACAGACTTAGTAGTGGCTTACAACAACAACAAATATTATAGTTCTGTGGGTCAGAAATCTGGCGCAAGTCTCTCTGGACTAAAATCAAGGTGTTGAGGGGCTGTCTTTCTTTCTGGAGGGTCTAGGGAGAATTCATTACTTTGTCTTTCTGATTACTAGAGGCTGCTACATTCCTTGGCTATGTCTCTCTTGCATCTCCATAGCCCACAATGGCATGTTGAGTCCTTCTCACTTTTAATCACTTTGACTGGACTGTGTAGTCCTAGGTCTTTCTCTGACTCTCCCCCTCTGCCTCCTGCCTCTACTCTGCAAGTCCCTTATGAATACCTTAGGGGCCCACCAGGATAATTCAGGATAATCCTCCTATTTTAAGGTCTGTTGATGAAAAACCATAATTCCCCTTTACCATACAACTTAAAATATTCACAGAACCAGGGATTCAGACATGGAAATCTTTTGGGGGCCAATATTCAGCCTCCCATAGCTTTTTGTATGGGAGCTCTCAGCAGGATTGTGGTTCTAATTGGGATACCCTAGTCTATATCTTTCTTTCAAGTAACATTCTAAAGAAATATGGTCAAAAAGGATATTTATGCCTTCTAAACTGCTAGCATATTTACAATTTAGTTATCCAAAAGAGTTGTATACCTCAACATAGGGAGGTACATTATCTCTTATAAATTAATCCTTTACCACAATGAGAAATTGTCTGACTTACTCTACTCTATGCCTGCACTATTTAAAAAACAAAAATAAAATTCAAAAATTGTCATGTTTTCTTTCCATTCTCTGTTTTCTGTAGATATATAACTCAAAGATTTCTTTTAATTTGTCATTCAGGTTGATGTGTGACATACCTCCTCCCTCCCTCCAAAATGTGACAATATTTTGTTTTTCTTTCTGTATCTAGTCTCTAAGCCTTGGATTGTAATGCTAACAATTAAAAACTCAATTATAAGTAAGTACTCATTTAACTTCCTTTTTTGTATGTGTTCTTTCTTGTTTTTATTGAGTTCTGTCTATGTTAAATTCTCCCTTTGATAATTTCACTTTTTGTTATTTTTGTGGCAAGATTTTTGAGGGGTCCTGGTAGACATTTGTAAGAAACAGAAACATGACCAAAGGGAGAAGGAGAAGGGGCTCATTTCCTGTGTGTCCCTTGAGACGGGACATGGGAGATTGGCAGAGTTGGTGTTGATGGGACCCAACTTATGAGGTCATTTGCTACCTAAAACTTGATGATGATTGTAGAAAAATATGACTTTGTATTCCACAGCTTAGTACAGAGGAAAAAATATTGACCCAAATTAGCTATTAGAAGTTGATTTGACCATCAGTAACATTGCATTTCTGTTTTTCATTTGTCAGCTTTGAGGATTACACTAAGTGCTTAGGATATCTTCAAGTTTTAAAATCAGTGACTTCATGTCTTCATCTCGATTTATTCAGTAGTTCTGTGTATATTTAATTATTATACCAGCTTTTTAAAACATATTTATATGTAAACACAAATAATAAAATTTGGTTTAAAAACATCCCTTTTGATAGGATAGGCTACTTGAGGAAATTTGAAGTAAAGAAATAACAGTGATAATATCTGCAAAAAAATTAGTTACACATGTGTACTGTTGAATTCCCCTTGTGTGAGTGAACACCAATAAAGTATAGTGATCATGTCACTCAGATGTCACTTCTGATTTACTGTATTAGTTTTGCTTTGTGTCTCTTTCCTTCCACCTCAGAATAATGACAATATCTTACTTTTTTTCTAGAGCAAAACTGCCTGGTTTGAATATCTGCCCTGTTGTTTTAGCTGTGTGGCTTTGGCCAAGGGAGTGTTTCTCTGTGCCTCATATTCTCAACTGTAAAATGGGATATTTAATTTTTTTAAAGATTTTTTATTTATTTCTTTGACAGAGAGAGACACAGTGAGAAAGGGAACCCAAGCAGGGGGAGTGGGAGAGGGAGAAGCAGGCCTCCCGCTGAGCAGGGAGCCCTATGCAGGGGCTCGATCCCAGGACCCTGGGATCATGACCTGAGCCGAAGGCAGACGCTTAACGACTGAGCCACCCAGGCGCCCCTGTAAAATGGAATATTAATAGTATCTACCCTCTGATGTGTTGAGAATTAAGTAGGTTCATACCTGTAACGCACTTAGAACAGTGCCTGGGAAAAGTAAATGCTCAGTACTAACGAGCTATTATGATTCAGGAGTCACGCAGTCTCCCAGACTGGATTAGAGACAGTGTGTGACACAAGAGAGACTGTGACACCACCTCCCACTCTTATCTCATGCTTCCTAGAAACACTGGAATAAAGTTGTGAACACACTGCAAAGGGGTTGACAAGGTGCATTTTCTTCTTTTTTCTCTCTATGGTAACAGGCAAGGAACAATCTGTGCTGAAGGATAGGTCAAAAGGCTTCAGATATTTTACTGTCAAGCCTGAATCTAAAGTCAGTTTATATTCATTGCCAGGAAGAAACTACCTAATCACTGCCTGGAATGTGCTTCAAGCCTGGCACTGACATCTCTGACGTACTCATGTGAGACTTGTAGGATCGGCTTTTTACCTTTCCAATTTGGGCTTCCAGTAGAGCCTGTTTATCCCATTTGTCTTCTCAGGACCTAATGGTGGGTCATTCAAAAGGAGAAACAGGGGAAAACATTAGAAATGAAAGCATACAGATCTTTCTTTACCCCACCTGGGAGAGAAAAACCCTTCTTTTCATGGGTTTAAGTCAGCTTACCTCTACTGTAAGCAATCAGTGTACAATGTTTGTGAGCCTCCTCACTTCAATGAGTTATACCCACCTGTTCAAATACCATGAGTTAGAGATGGGGTACAAAATTGCAGCTACAGTCCTTCCAACCAGCCTGATCTTTGGTTAATGTGACTTAGAGAATTCCTAATACTTAGTATCAATCCAGACAATGATACTGTTTACTTAATTTTTATTTGGGGTTTTTCTCTTTCTTAATTCATTTCAAAGGACGGATACATTGCTTCATATTTCTAAGGACATTTAAAGAAACTAGATTTCAGACATAAGAAAAAATAAAAACAATACTTTATGAGAGATAAGGTTTATAATGTCAGAAAGGTTCTTATAAAGCTTATTTTATAATTTGCATATTAGTTGTCAATGTTAATGTTAATATAACTAGAACTTTATGCTAATTATATTTTAAATAATTTTTCTCCATATGAAAGCTTTGTTATTTAAGAACTGGAGGCAAAATCTTTTGGTAAAATTGTGAATTATTTATTAAATAAATAATTGTCATAATATATCTACGCCAGGCCTAGTGTAACTATGTCTTTCCTACATTCTTATGTGCATATATTTTAAATTATAAAATCCTTTACAAACTGAATACATGATAACTTGTGAAACTAATTTTATGTACAATTAACCAAATACAACATGACATAGCACAGCTAATTCCGTATCTTGACAGTTTTTAAGTCATACCAAACCACCAAACCCAGCACAGATGTCACCTTCCCTATTAAGCTTTCTGTATTATCCCAGGCAGAATTTCATCTTCTTCTGACCTCTAGCAATTTCTGCATATACTACTCATGTTGCATAATTTCCATGTGTGTTTTTCCCTTATATTAGATTGTAATAACATTGAAAGAAAGATTAATTTTATTCATTTTATTTATCTTGTTAGGAAGTTAATATTTGTCAATTAAGTATCTTTGTAGTGAGAATAACTGCCAATAAACAGCCTGTTGATGGTCCAACCCAACCATAATAAAGGTGTGGATTCAGGGAGAGAATATTATAGATATAGGGAATATCAATCAGTCAATCATTTGGTACAAAGACATGTAAAAACATGATTTGTAATATTAAAAATATTTTAAGCTTAAATAGAAGAATAATAGTCTTAGCATATTTCCTTGAGGATGGGACAGGTGAAGGATCAGGTTTAGGATGATTCAAGAATCTGGAGGATGGACTAATTGGGGAGTTGGGAAGAATTTATGTGAATTTTTTTAGATTGTAATAACTATGTATTCTTCTGGCATAAAATTAATCTATGTCAATATTCAATGACCTTTCTAAATGGAATATTATATTTAAAGATCAGTTGTAAGCTATTTTCATTGTGCATGTGCTATTAAGCATGTACTTACCTTAAGTTTAAATAATAGTTACAAATTTTAATATCATGAGAGCAGATCTTAACAATATTTTTTATACTCTTTTTGTTCAGAAACCTCATTTAGTGTTTTTTTTTTTAAAAAACACAATTCTTAAAAACATCTTATAATATACCTCCCCCCCCGAAACCTCAGTTAATAGTTTTTAAAATATAACTCAGAGTGTAATTTCCTAGGCTAGATGTTAGCAGTCAACAGTAGTAGATACCGTAAATCAATCATCTTAACATTTTCAGTCCACATAGTTTTTGTCTAAAAGAGACTATAGTAAATGGGATGGCTCTAGGGGAGCAATTTGCAAGTCTGTTTCTGGAAAGCACAATTCCTGTTAGTAGCACACAAAACCATCTTTTCCTCTCCTGTTGGATTTAGTTCTCTGACAAAATGGCCAAACTTATAAAGTAAACATACAAAAAATAAATAAAGGGAATTCACATTTTGCTGCATTTACACTAAGACAATATTAGTAGTAGGATTTTGGTTAGTAGAACAATGCATCTTCCCTAGTGATAAAATACCCCACTCAGCCTGGGATTTGAGGTAAAGGAAGGCTTTCTTAATGATTTCCAGATTTCTGGACTGCCATGCTTGGGTGGTCATGTTCCTTACTAAGTTGTAAGAGATAGGAGAGGGGAAATGGATTTGGGAGAAGATGATGAGTTTAATTTTAAATGTCTTGAAGTTGAGATTCTTTTGGGATTTGAATAGAGATCTTTACAGGCAGAGACTATTATAAATATGGACATTTCTTAAAGCTAATAAGCTCCTATTGTCAACCTTCCACGCGTGAATTTCTGTGTGCCAAAAATATCTTGTACAACCTGCCACGCCAATTGTTAATGCAGCTGTTTGCTCAAATGTTGCTTGTCAATAAGGGCCCTCCTGAATACCTTTTCATTAAAAAAAAAAAAGGCAGCCCTCCAGCACTTATCTCCACACTCCCTATCTTACTTTCTCTGCATTTTTTTCCTCCATATCACTAATCACCATTGACATTTTATAAATTGCACTTATTTTTTAATCTCTTTTAATCTTTAATCTCTTTTAATCTCCCCCTCTCACCCACGTCATATGAAGTCCCTCCATGAGAGCAAGTGCTGTATCCCCAGAGCTGAATTTGTGCCAGACACATAATAGGTGCTCATAATTTTGCTGAATGAATCAGAGTACTAAGTCAATTATTAGTCCTTGAACATCTTTTATATATGGTGAGACTATTCACCATTAAAAAGAGTAAACATGTTTTTCCAATTAAAAAAAATATGATTATATCACCCTCAGTCATGGCTCCATATAGGCTTGAAATGTAACAGTTGTACATCCACATATATAAAAATGACACAGCCATGCTTTCTCATGAGAAATACTTGCAAATATTTTTCAAATGAATGAATCCTTAATAACATTAGCACTGAGTGGACTTCAGGATATCCAAATTTGTTCTCTTTAAAGTATTTTGAGCACTCCTGACAGAATGAAGTCTTAAGGCCAAGGAACAGACGAAATATGTAGGTACCATACGGAGAATATTAAAGGACAGTTGAGAAGTCCTTCCAAGTCTTTCACAATTCCTGTAATTCTTTGATTAGATATTCCGTTCCTCTGGGCTAAGGTCTGATTTAATGTCCCAACTTAGAATGGAAGTGCCTCTTGAAGGATGTGTATTTATTACTTATCCCTCTACATTAATTAGTTATCAAAATAATTTTGACAGTGAGGAATATCTGAGTGAAAGATAACAATGGACATCATGTCTACAAGTGAATGGAGAGGAGAGGGAAAGATAGGTCACTGCTTAGGAATCAACACTCTTCTCCTGATTGGATCAAATACCACGATGCCTAATGAGGAATGGCATGCTTTCAAATGCATTTATAAATAAACTTATTATAACTCTTATTGACTTTAGAATTAGGATATTTGTTGTAATTCATAATATATATCCTGGGGTGGGGCAGGTATGGATTTGATTAACTTGTCTCATTGTGCTTCCAGACTCTTTTATATCAGCTTTTAGCCCTACCATCCTCAGTGTGTCTGCTTTGGTCTCCAGTCCAGCTTGCCTTAAATCACAATATGACAGAAATTCCAGAAGAGAGAAAAGCAGCTTCTCTGGTTTTCCTTTTAAGAGTCAGGAGATATTTCCAAGAAGCACTCACGAAGCCTTCCCCACATACCTAATTTTACACCAATCATTGGCAGGGGGTTCTGAGATTACCAAGTTTGTTTACTAATCTGGATCTATATGAATTACATGGGACTAGTGGACATACCAACAAGCTTCTCTGTGCCATTAGCAAAGACAAGAAGTGGCCATAATTGGCAACCAGTGGGCTTGCTATAGGAAGCAAATAGCATTAGGAGCCAGGACTGCTTAATTAACTCCATGTTGATATGGAAGAAACTGAAAATATAAAATACACAAATAGACTTCTGTACTATTTTATTCAAAAATATAAGCATATCAAATATTTAGATTATCAAGTGGGCAAGATTGCCCATAATCCTCATCACTGCTGATACCAAGAGTATAAAATATAAGCATGATAGAAAAAATGTTACTTGCCACAAAGACAAATTGTCACACAGAAATTTGAAATCCCCCTTGCAGCTTTTTACACATTAAATGCATATATGTGCTAGAAAGATCAAATAAGTCCCAGAATAAGGGTGATAAAAACTCAAAGAATTCGGGTACCTGGGTGGCTCAGTCATTAAGCGGCTGCCTTTGGCTCAGGTCATGATCCCAGGGTCCTGGGATCGAGCCCCGCATCGAGCCCCGCATCGGGCTCCCTGCTCCGCGGGAAGCCTGCTTCTCCCTCTCCCACTCCCCCTGCTTGTGTTCCCTCTCTCACTGTGTCTCTCTCTGTCAAATACATAAATGAAATCTTAAAAAAAAACAAACCTCAAAGAATTCATCCCCAGTTTGTCTTTTGATCTATGACTATTTACTCAAAGCTTTAATCTTTTTAAAATTAAGACAGATGATGTTTTTGGTTTGTTTTGTTTGGTTTGATTTTGCTTACAGCTAGGCCAGTTCAACTATCCAGTTTATGATTTAGGATGGATAGGTTATAAGGATAAGATTTAGTTGAATGATCTAAGTAATGCTGTATTCATCTAATATTGAAGATATTTTGCTTGCTGATTTCCATTTATTTTGGGTAAACCATGATAGCAACAATAGATTGCTTTATCTTTATTTGAATTTTTGCTTCAATAAAGTTCCTCTCCCAACTCGTAAGGTAGTATGTTGGTGAAAAGACTATTGCTGAAAGTCTTTAATAATAGATTAGCCTTCTGCTAAACATGGAGACAGAAATATGAAAAATGAATGTGTCATTGGATTCCATGCTCCAGATGACATGGAATTTAGGAAAATGCAAAATGAAAGAAACACAAGCAGACAACAGAAGAATCCAAGTCAGCTTTTAAAAATACAATAGAAAGTACTCTGGGCGATGGGGAGAGATAGAGAAAGAAAGAGGGAAGGGAGGGAGGGAGAGAGGCAAGATCATTGGGAATTAAATATGGATAAAAGATGTTTATGGTCGTGATTTAAATTAAAATATAACTCTGGTAATTAAAAATAGTGATTGAACTTCAATTTACACTAACATCGTACTTTTTTTTCTTAAAATTTGTTATTGAAGTATAATTGACATATGATGTTATATCAGTTTCGAGGGCATATAACATATTGTTTGGACAATTCTACACATTATTTGATGCTCACCGTGATAAGGATAGTCAGCATCTGTCACCTTATAATGTTATTACAATATTATTGACTATATTCCCTATTCCGTACTTTTCATCTCCATGACCTACTTATTTTATAACTGAAAGTTTATACCTGTTAACCCCTTTCATCTATTTTATCAATTTATAGCACAGTTTGAGGTAACCCATTTGGCAAGTACCTGCAGATGTCTTACTTCAGTCTGTGGGTTGCCACTAGTCATGTCCCTCTGGAAAATTTGGTAATTAAGCTTGGTTTTCCCATCAAGTTGTATAAAGCAATCATCTCTATATGTTAAATATACTAGCTGGCATAAGAAGACATGCTATATGCTTGGCCCAAAGCAAATAATAATAATAAATAATAACATTAATAAGCCCACATAATCCATATTTTTGCAAAAATATAGATTAATTAAATTTGTACTTGCTAATCTTAAGCCTCCATTAACAATATTAAGACATTACACATAAAGTTATATCAGTTTAAAAACTGAATATCTGGATTTTATGGGAACAGCCAAAGACTGCAAATTAGAGAAATCTTATATTATTGAAGAAATTTATAATGAGTAATTTAAATTTTTGTTATAAAATATTAACAACCAGAACAAAAATATGATTTAATCGAATGAATAAACATAATGCTAAATGTTTGAAATGTTATGCACTAAAGTTTCTAAGAGTGAATTCACAGAACCCTTAAAAACTTTCACATATCAAACAGACTGTCAGCCACATGTAACAGTCTTCTCAACATCTCTGAATTTCCAAAATTAATTTCCAAAACAAAAAATCTATCTTTCTACATGGGCAAAAGCTTCAGAATTACATAATTTAAAAATAAAGCTACTTTTTAAAAAATTAATATTTTTGAATACAAATTCTTTGTTGTCATGATGCTTCTAAGATTTAAAGCATACTTTAAAATTCAATGGTCATTTATTTATTTACTTTTTGCCTACCAATTGAGTGGATGGTAGAGTACTTAATGTGATTCATTTTAAAAACTATTAAGAACAATGAGAATAAGAACTGTCGACATTTAATAAGTGCTTTTTTCTTTCAAGGAAATCTTCTAAACTACACATATTAAGTATTTAATTCTCACAATAACTGACAGACACTATTAATGTGCATATTAAATGATAAACTGAGGCATGGAGGATCACTGTGGGACCAATACCATTTCAACCTAATTTACCTAATTTACAATCCTGTTTATTAAGTTAAAGAGTTAACTGAAGATCAAATATTTTTAAGAAAAAAGCCTTGTTTAAAATCTTATTTATTTATTTAGTAGGCTCCACACCCAACTTGGGATTTGAACTCATGACCCTCAGATCAAGAGGTGCATGCTCTACTGATTGAGGCAGCCAGGTGCCCCCAAAATGTAACTTAAAAAAAAATCTCATATAAAAGTAGCATAAGAAGGAGAAAAGGCTCCAAATATGGTTTGCTCACTGTGTAATTACAGATGACAATGATGGCTAAAATAGGAGAGAGAGCAAATACAAAAACGAAAACAAAAGCTCTGGCTATGTGTGAGTAGAGTGGAAAGACAGACTTTACCATATATGAGATTAATACCTGTTTTAAGTCTTTACTGACAATATAATTTTAGGCAAGTTTCTTAGTGAACATCTTAAGTACCATAGTCTTTCTTGTGTGTGTCTCATTTTACATATGAAAGTAAAACAGAGATGGTATAGGCTTAAACCATGGTCAGATTGAAATGTAAGCAACTAGAACAGGCTTTTAAGAATCATGCCAAGAAGGCTGAATACAAAATTCTGGTTGATTTTAAAAACACGCAAACAACAACAAAAATGGCTTTTTTAGTGGCGGTCAGAGTTAGAAATCAATTTTACCATCATTTGGTTGATAGGCACTGTGCTAAATGAGGACTCCTGTTCGGTCCTTATTTTCCACAAAACACTTCTTCCAATTCTTTTTTTTTTTTTTTTTTTTTTTTGAGAAGCTGTGTTCTTTTGTGCCATAATGCTTTTTGCACCTTTTTTTTTTTGGTCTGAAATAAATGCCTTCCTCTCCCTCTATGTCTACTTAATTGTTAATAATCCTAAAGATTTAGTTCTGGATGCCAATGTTTAGTTCTTATGATGGATCAGAACTATACTGTTCTTTGTCCCCACTGCTCCTTTCTGTCTGTGAATATTCATCAAGGCACTTTCACCCTGCAGGACGATGTTTTATGGCCAGTCTTCTCCCCTCCTTTTATGAGCAAGGAGCACTCTTTATTTGACTTTGTTTTCACAGAGCCAGGAACAGCTTCTGGGACATCGCAGGTGTTGAATAATTTTTGAAGAAGGAAGGGAGGTACCAACAGAGGAAGACCAAAAGAGAGGAAGAAAATTCTGTAAGGCAGGAAGTTGAGTACATTTCAACTCAATCAATATGTCTTAATTCCATTTTTGATGCAATTAACTCATCTTGATTGTCTTAATTCTTCTGTATACTACCCATAATTTTAAAAACAAGTAAATTTTCCTTATGAATTAGGGACAATATGATTAAATCCTGAAACATTTCATGGGCCTCAAGTGGACAAATCTGCAGCAACTCGGCCCTTCTGGAAGGTGGGCCTGAATTCTGTCTGAGCGAAAACAGCAATGAGGGGGACAGAGTGACACTTTTAGTACACATGTATGGCTCCCCCCAATATTGATTTGTCCTCCTTCAAAGGATTTCTGCTTTTGTAAAGCTTCCATTAGTTGCACAAGATTCCACTCAAGAGTTCTTGTTCAGGCATTTTCCTTCATAGGAAGAACCCATCCCAGAGTGCAGGAGGCCTAGTCTTAGAGAAAGCCATCATGACAACCCTCCACTCAGACATGGAGACCTATAGTGAAGAAAATCTTTTATTTTAGTCTGCCTCAGTATTCTCCCCTTTTTATCCTTATTTTTCTTTCCTCCTTTCTTTTCTCTTTGCAAAAAATTATTATCAATTTCCACTTTGTGATTATTGATTTATATTGTGCCAATATACTCTTTTGGTCTTCTGGGTTTTGATTTACGTATCTGCAGTTGCCCTTTGACATCAGGCTATTAGACATTTGATGAGAAATTTAATATTCTAATTTAAGATATAGGGTAATATACTTGTGACTTCATTGTATAATTTAAGCAGAAAAAATCTGTATACTCAGATACCGAACCACTTAGCAGAAAGTGTGGAGTAATGCAAAGTGAGCATTTGAGTATTAACTTTTAGACTTATACATGTGGGAGACTAATGACGAGAGTGTTATTATTGAAAATGAAATTACCTTCCCCACATTAAGTTATTAGACATAGTTTATTCCTAAAAAGGAGACAACTAAGTATAGAGCTTAAAAAAAGAGGCCATATATGTGGTATAATCAAGGTGGCATTATACAGATCAGTGCTAATAGAATCTTAGATGAGGAGGAATGAGGAAAAATGAGTAATTCTACAGTTAGGATGATAGAAACAATTCTGGTTTCTGTTGGAGAGGATAGTATTGACCTCTTAGGAGAGAGCTATTCAATTGAATAGAGCCACAATGAAATCACAGCATTCAGGTTCTACTGCTTATCCACCTCTCATTATACCACTGTATCAAGTTACGAGGAGAATGCAGTTCAATTTTATTTTCTTGCCTGAATGAAAATATCCTTCAAAGTAATTTTGTCTCAGGGCTTTCAGTCATACTTAATTACAATAACCCTTAAACCAAGAGAGGGATCTTAACAAATAGAATGGTTATTTATCATTTTTATAACTGTTTAACAATCTCAAAACAAGTTGATTTCTGTGTATGCAAGGTATTACTGCTCCAAGAAACAGTCTTCTGCATTACAACATTGTTTAGTTGATGGTAGGACAACCATCATTATATACACAAATGTATTCTATAAAGAAAATCATTTGTCGTGTGTGGGTTAGTTTTTTGAGGCCACCCAAAGCTACAGTCAGTAGAGCCTGCTATATATTAGGAAACATGTTAGCTTAATGATGACATTTCCTTCATTCATTGCGCCCTTTGGTTTCTGCGGTGAAATTTCTATAAAGAATTTGATACGGTTCCACAGGTAGAACATTAGGGAATGTAGCAGAGTATTCAAAGGATCAAAGGAGAAAATGCCCATTTCGTGTATCATAACTCATGAATTTATTGGTCAGTTCCATTGGATGGACCCTTGAATCTGACAATTCAGTTTTAATTTACCTTTTCATTGCCTTTTCTCTCAAATATTCTTCCCATGATGAATTTTTGTTCAATTAATTTGACTACAATACACAGAAGATTCTTCTGACAAGATAATTACTCTGGATTATTTCATAAGATATTTTTAGTTTATATGGCAGAGAAAGAAAGCAAGCTCTTAATAAATACAAATGTGTAACTCCAGTGTGCCTTACAAATCCCTTTATGTTTTTTTCCTGCTGTCTTTTCTTTCCTTCCCTTCTGAAACAGATTAATAACAGATGTAACTCAGGCTGCCACCTGTCCCTTGTTTATTTGAGATAATTCCTTTTTATCATCTCATGTTCCTTACTACTGATAATTATGGAAAGCTTATTTTAAAACCAGATTGTGAAATATGATCTTTTATGAAGAGTGAAGATAATGCTTGGTGTATTTGCTCTTACAAAATGGAAGCTGCTCAAAGGAATGTATAGCCAGGACATAATTAATTGCTATCGTAAAAGTCCAGCCTTACAACAGCCCAAGAAAATGTACATTGACTTTTTTTTAATGTGGATATGACACTTTTAGTAGGATAGGTGTTTGGAGTTGGAGGTAAGTTTCCTGTGGGTTCATCCATACTTCATTTTCTTGTTCAAATATTTATATTGAATGGGAGATGCATTTGTGAGGTATCAGAAAGGTATTAATCATTTAAAATATCTTTATGGAGCAGTATGAAGTTAAATTAACTAGATGTTTTAAGTGTTGATTAATCAACAAATTACCTTTTGTCTGATAGGAACAATTTTACTCCATATATGATTGGGTCTGGCGATACAGATGGTCAGTGGTGAGGCCGTTACTGTTACCCAGATGCCATATGTCTTTGTACGTTTACAATAAAATTTGCTCTAACCCATAGACATAGTTGGAAGAACACACAGTACCTAATAAAAATTAAACCAACCTACATAGAAATTGGAACAAAACTCAAAAAAAGAAAATAGGAAGAGATCTATATAAAATACATGTTCAGCTGCTTCAGAGCTTTACATCCTTTGTTATGTCACTCCCTTTGGGACTCAGCCTCTTCATCTGTAAAATAGAAATCAAATTGGTAGGATTAGAGACAGTGTTTAGCAGACATCTTATAAAAAGTATCTGGCATATGATTGAATACTCATAAATAGTCATTATAAGTTTACTAAAAAGTGCTTGAATAAATTTAATGTTTTCAAAATTTTAATTATGAACTATGTAAAATGCTATTAGAATTTTTGCAGGAATAATTTATATTCTCTTACTTTTCTGATTTGAGAATACTTAAGGATGGCTCCTCTAAAGGTAGGAATTCCAAAGTAAATCTTATATTTGTAAATCTTTTTTTTTTTAAGATTTTATTTATTTATTTGACAGAGAGCGAGACAGCAAGAGAGGGAACACAAGCAGGGGGAGTGTGAGACGGAGAAGAAGGCTTCCTGCGGAGCAGGGAGCCCGATGTGGGGCTTGATCCCAGGACCCTGGGACCATGACCTGAGCTGAAGGCAGACGCTTAATGACTGAGCCACTCAGGTGCCCTTATATTTGTAAATCTTATGCTACTTTCAACATATAGTCAATCTAGAAGTGAAGTGATACAGAGATTCCACTGTATATCACAACTCACTACATAAAATCACTGTACAGAAAGAAAAACAAATCTGGACATGGCAAGTATTAAATTATTCACCCTAGGTTGATTAGAATGTTGTTTAAGGAAAAGCTATCGAGATACTTAAAATGTATTCATATGAATTTGTCCCTATGAGTAAAGCTCTGTTACAGTACAGTATCCTCCTATTCAATCTTACTCTGTTGTGCAACATACTCTTCCTTTCTTCAACTTCTAGTTTTACATGGTCCGTCACATACCTTAAACAGTTTGCTTAATCAAATTAATTTTGCCTTTTACTATTTGTCCATTCAGAAAACAAAATGTCAGCAATGGTGTTAGGAAATCATCCAATTTATATGAAGTGTGATTTATACAAGAGTGTTTTTCACTTATTAAGCTATTTTTATTCTGAGGTTATCTGTAGAAAGGAAGTGTGACACTTCTTTTGGTCTTTTTGTCACTTTCACTTTGACAATTCTCACTTTCTTAATATTCCAAATTACAGGATTCATCTCAAGGAATTACCTTTGTGGCTGTTATTTTTACCCAGATATTCATTCATAGTTTCTAATTGCTGTGTGTGTGTATGTGTGTGTGTGTGTAAAAATCACTTAAATTTAAGTCACTGGACTTTCCCAGGACCTTTTCTCTGATATCATTCTGCTGATGGGTATCCAGAGAAAGAGATACCCATCTCTTTCCCAAGAAACAGAGTCTAGTAGATTAGGAGGACACTATGGCATATTTATGAACCCAGAGTATAATAGAATAAGAAAACCACAAGATGTGCATGATTGGGTGTACTGCAGTACACCCAATTGTGATGCTTACTACCTGGAATTTGTGTCAGACTCCATAGGTTTAAGGGCATGAAACCCAACAAGACTGCTATCACTTCAGATGCCAGCCACAAATTTGGGGGTCCCCAGGCCACCTGCACTTCTGATTAACTGACCGCAAATCCCATGACCCCCCTCAGGTTTGATAATTCACTAGAAAGACTCAAAGAACTCAAGAAAGTGCTATACTCAGGATTACAGTTTCATTATAAAGGATACAAATCAGGACCAGCTAAATGAAGAAACACATCAGAGAAGGTCTGGGAGCTTCCATGCCCTCCCCCTAGGGTAACTGGGAGCAGTACCCTCTAGGTACATTTGATTTGTTCATCAATCAGGAAGTTTCAGTGTCCAAAATTTTTATTGAAGTTTCATTATGTAGGCATGAATGATTGAAACACTGAATCATTGGCCATGCAATTGAACTTAATTTCCATCCCTGCTCCCCTCCCTGGTGGTCAGGCTGACATAAAGCCCCGTTCCACTGAACACCTGGTTGATCTTTCTGATGCCCAGCCTCCATCCTGAGTAATCTCAGTATAAACTCCAGGTGAGATCTAAGGGGCTCATAAATAACAAAGACACTCCTATTATTTGGGTTCCCTCCCAGGAATCTGGGGCAAAGGCCAGTCAAATTCTTTATAATGAAATACTAAATATAAAAGCATATATCCTATATTTCTCTTTTTGTTACCACTAGAAATCTGATTTACAAAATATGTTAGCATTTGAAGAATGACTTTAGAAATCAACCTAAGTGTGTCATAATGGTATTGAACTTTTTGCTAATACAAGCTCTCTAAATTTTGTTTGCATTCTGTTAAAAATTAGTTGGAAATTTCAATATCTCAAGAACATTTTTTGGTCATAACCAAGGAGGTGCATCAAACTATGACAGCGTTGGCTAATAATTTACAATCAAATAATATTTAACTCTGTATAGTTTATACAACAGGCGGTGGTAATAAATAATAACAATCTCATCAACCATTAACTGGCCACAAAAAGCCTAACATTCATTTAAATTATGATATAAAATGCTCTATTGATGAAATATCAATATGCAATAAAATAATTTTATTTATTTTTAAATAATTTTATTTTTGAAAATAATTTAGTAGGACTTTTTGAAATTCTGTCAATGCAATAATACCAATTTTATTATTTTTAGGGATCACTTCCATTTTTCAAAATTGTTTTAGTTTGGACAAAAGATTTAATGGTCCCCCTGCTTATAAGTCCACATTTGCAATTATCTACATAATGGTTAGCTATGAAAATGACCATTTAGGTACTGTGGGCACTCATGCCTCAATAAATTACCCAGCAAAATTTAATATGACAGTGTTTCTTGTGGTATGATTATTATAATTATAAACTCAGCGAATTCTGTTGAAATAATTTAGCCCTATCTTCCAAACAGAGTAAATAGTCCTAACAGTGATTTATCTTACTGTAGATCATTTGGAGTAAGAGTGCATTTTGATACAGAAGGCCTTTTATCTGTATGGTTATATCACTTTGATCTTTGAAGCCTTTTACACTTAGTACTTTATCTTTCATTTTAGCAATCCCAGAGACATAATAATTTAGGAATGGTGTCTTGGTAGACATTTGATACTTCCATCTCTGAAAATTTTTCATACAAATATCAGGGAAAGATTGTCACTGCCATCATGTGACACTGTATCCTGCTTGATTTTTCCAGACAGAGAGGCTAGAATAAAGATTATTTGGTTTTGCTTTATTTAAAGGTAGAACACTCAACTAATATAATATTGTATGTCAACTATACTAAATTTTAAAAATATTCATATACTCACCATAAAATAAAAATAAATAACTAAAGGTAGATCACTCAAGCGCCTTTCTTAGAAAGAAATGGAGGCTGCTGGGAAGAGAGCCCACTTTTTATTTTTTTTTAAATTGTGTCAGCCTCTTCACAGGCTTAGGCTGAGTAGAGTGCCAAGGGCACTATTGAAAGAGTCAATGAGACTGATTATTCTCTGGCCTGGTTCCAAATTCAGGGCCAGTGTTCCAAAGACCCTACTGCAGTAAGATGTGTGATGAACAACTCTAGGTAGTCTTTTCAAAGATAGAAGTTTTCAGGTGCTTTGTTTCCTAAATTTGAATACAAGAAGACTTGTGAACAAATGCCTGTGTTTGGTCTGGTTTGATCGAGACCATCCGCTAAGTGGATTTTAAGCACTGAACACCTGGAACTATAAATTCTGGAATAAGAGCATGCAGTTATGTAGCAGTCACTAAGTACTTTATGTATATTGTATTAATTCATTAGTGCTAGGGCTGCTGTAACAAATACCACAGAATGGATTATCTAAACTACAGAAATTAATTTTCTCACGGATTTGGATACTAGGGTTGGTTTCTTCTGAGGCCCAACACTCTCCTTGTGGATCATCATCTTTTCCCTCTGTCTTCATACAGTCTTTCCACTGTGTTCTATATCTCCTGTCTTATAAAGATACCAGTCATAATGGATTAGGGCCCACTTTAATGACCTCATTTTAGCTTAATTATCTCTTTAAAGACTTTATCTCAAAATACAGTCACATTCTGAAGTACTGTGATTAAGACTTTGACACATGAATTTTGAGATACACAATTCAGCCCATAACATATATCAACTCAGCTAACCTTGTAACAACCTTATAAGGTAGATGTAATTATTATCCCCATTTTACCAAGGCAGACCCAGAGAGGTTAAGTAATCTGTTTGTCCTAGGGTTTAAATCCTAGGCAGTCTGTCTCCGGAGTCTGTGCTCTTCATGACTACACATGATTGCAAAGAGTCAATTCTGTTAAGTTCAGGTGCTATACCTAATTAAAAATTATAACCAATGTTATTTATTTTGCTCAATAATATTTCATCTCTATGGTACTTTTTATAAATGATATTGAAGTGGAAGTTTTCTTTCTGTGTTGTCACTTACTTTCAGTCCTAGGCAGATATATATAAAAATGTAGACATAAAATTTCAGTATATCACTAAGGAATTAGCATATGAACAAATAATAAGAATGCATGGCACTCCCTATATTCCTGACTCAGTAGCAATGACAAGGCATTTCAAGCAATTTGGAAGAAGTATGTGATAGACTAATACCTTTTTATTGTGAATTGTTTGCTCGTAATGTAGAACAAGAAGAGAGTCAGCAACGCTAAAAAAACAGTTGATAGTAAAAGATGTAAAAGCTGTAATTCTTTCCTACTGAAAACTCAAGTGGTTCAATGATGAGGACCTTGGAGAATTTGGGGTTTCTAGATCAAAGTGCATTGTACTGAATAAAAAGAATAGGAAGGAAAAAGCAAAATGACAGCCTCTGGCTGTTACTACCTTTAAGGCTCTTTAGCTTTTAAGCTGGGGCCTTTCATTTCCTGGGAAACCTCCAGCCAGTGGCTGAGCATGGTGTAGGTACTAGGGTATTTCCATTTGGGACCTGAGTGGGACTCAGTAAATAAATAAATAAATAAATAAATAAATAAATAAATAAGGAAAAGGAAAAGGAAAAAACAAAATCAGAACAAAAACACAAAATTTCCAAATCCTGGGAGTGACCATTAGAGTACATTGGGAGACATTAGGAAGATTTGGTATTTCTGTCTTAATGGTGGTTAAAACAAATAAGACTCTAAACTTTCAGTGATGTAGGAGGTCTGTGGTAAGTCCATGGGAAGAGGAGTGAGGAATACGCCTGGAGCAGAGACTGAACTGACAAGGATGGGAAGAGATTTGAAAGGGAAATTTTAAGGAAAACACAAGTCAGGAATGGGTCGCAAGTTTGAGAGGTGAGTCCAGCTTTAGATATGTGATTTTTGAGACACAGACAGGTCCAAAAGATGAAATTTATCTGCCAGTTGGCAATCCAGGGAGGAGGTTGGAAGAGGAAATACATGTTATCATCATAGAATTATATGAGAATCAATAGGAATGGATGAGAAAAGGAACACAGAGGGAAAACAACATAAGGGAGATAATGAATTTTGTGGAGATTCTGCAATAAAGATTTCCAGGAGGAACTTTTGAAACAGATAAGAGACAATCGAAGTGAGTATGGTCCTAGGGATAAAAAGGCCAATAATCTATTTCTGTGTCTTCAGTGCTTGTCACATTATTAAATAGGAATAGAGTAAATGGAAGAAGGAAGCTATTGGAAAATATTACTTAAGGGATTTGGGGCTAGAGAAAGGGAAGGAAGGCTCTGTAGAAGTTTACATACAGTCATGGTGAGGTATGACTAATATATTGAAGGAATTAGAAAAGGATATTGAGCTGTAGACAGAGAACAATGGGCTTGACAAGCTCATTTTAGTTTGAGAAAGGATAGGGCATTATCAGAGGTTCTTACTTTCTATGCTGACATCCAGAGTTTCTTGGAAATATGTTATTATAAGGAGTGAAGGATAGATTTGAGTTAGGGTTTCAGCAGAAACACAGGAGAACAGACTTTGGGGATTTCTATAGCAGTCAATCTACTTATTACTAACTGAAGGAAGATAATATTGTTTACAATATTAAGCTGATGTATGTAGAATTCAAAAGTCTAAGTCAAATAAGTAAATATTAGTTACATAGTTATAGAAATGTTTCTGAAATTTCCTATTGTCTCTTTAAGAAAAAAATGAGAGTTGCTTAAATGATATAGGTGAACATTTTGCAAGATTTTAAAGGAAAGTGATTGTGAACATGTTTATTCTGAACCAGAGTGTTTTGATGTGGGTAGTTTGCCTTAAAGACATTTTGAAGCAGCCTCATCAAAACTGCTATAAAAATGTAAAAATGTTTCTTTTTTTTTAATGAAATCTCTTATTTACATTTCATGCTTGAGCTTCATCCCCATCTCTGAGGCTCCATTAGACTCAGAGAAAGGCTAAGTGTTACAGATGGGATGAGATGCTCATGTACATTATTAAGAAATAATACAGATGAAAGTTAAGCAGTTTGTCAGACCAGAGGACCACATTTTAAGGTCAAATTGGCCTTAGCAAAATGCACACTGATTACTCATGGGCAATTTAATAGCTCCTCACCCAATATTGCTGGTCTTTTTTGTTTACTTCTGGTTGCCTCAGGGATTTTTCTGAATCCCCACAGGATGGATAAGGCTATAGTGTGTCCAGCTAAAGAGCGTCCAGCTGAATGGCTTTTGTTTGTGTGTTAATCAGGTTTTGAGGTCTGTTAGGTACTGTCTCTTCAGGAAATAAATATTTGATAAACCCGGGCTGAGACCCTTCCTTTCAGATCAAGCCTGACTGAGAGGAGGACGGCATTACATTTGATTAATAAGAGCCATATGTATTAATTTTTTCAGATTCATAAGAAACAGAATAGTACAACTTTTCTGAACCTGAGAACCTCCTTTGTAGCATCTCTTACTACCTGGGAACTACACTTACTACTTGGGAACTACAATTTCATGAAGATGCATACTCTGTATTTCAGTGGGTCTCTCTGTTAATCATAGTCAACAATACTTGTTTAGTCCTGCAAACTTGCAGACTTCTTTTTGCCCTGTGTGAGGCAGTTTCTATGAGCTAACTGTCAGGTGGAGTAGGAGAAGTTGAAATCAAGGCTAGACCAGGGTGTCTAGGACTGAGGCTGAGGCAAGACCAGGCATCTTATAACTAACTTAGATTGTGAGGTCCAGTTAGAATTTGAAGTAAGTAGGGAAAAAGCAGAGATATCAAATACAGGGAATATACAGAATATTTCACTCTTGCCATTCTTAAAGTTAGGGTAGTTGCAGGTATATCTTTGATTGTGATTAATTATAGCATTCTCAGATTATGAGAGTATGTTTAAGATTATAATCTGTTAAGATTTATCTTTTAAGATTATATCACAATATGTGCATGTCCATCTGTTATTAAGGATTTGCATTCAGTGTCTTCCATATTTCATATACATTATGTCATACAGAATAACACATTTATCCTTGTATTGAACCAAAATCACCCATCTTTAACATCTATTCAAAGGTGCTAATTATGAGGACAGAACTACAAAAATTTGCGGCTAATAATAAAGAATTTTTCATGACACTTGTTAAAGTGTTAAGGCAGACGATTCAGAAGGACTATCACCATAGGTACGAGCACTACTGAAATGAGTTTTTGCAATAGGGGAGAGAGATGGGCTCATCTCCTAATACAACAAGAAAAAGGGGATCAGAGGATGGAAAATTACTAAGAAGAGGCATTAGAGCTGGGGGAGGCTGAGGCTGAAGCGACCTAACAGGATTCTTGCTGAAGGCGGCCTGAGGTGATCAGACAACTCAGGTGGGATGGTACAAGATTCAGACTTTGGTCAGATACCAAGAGTGTTGCTATCTGGGATTAGATACTGAAGTTGGGGTATTCTGACTAAACTGATTGAACAGGAATTTTGCTAAAATTGGACAATGCAAGTATGAACATGGAAGCCTGAAAATCAGGGCCTACTTGAGAAGAGAGTTCAGAGAACCCCCACTAGAATTTGGTCAAGGAGATAATCTTTGTTATTAGTAATTATGACCTTCCAGAGATTTCACTTCTATAAGATAAATGCTATTTCTCAGCGGGTGAGTAAAAGTTAGCATGTTTCTACATCTCTCAAATCCTCCTTAGAGTCTTTGTAAGCTCTGACTTTCAATTCTTCTTTTATTTATTTTTTATTATTTTTTTAAGATTTTATTTATTTGACAGAGAGATAGAGCACACAAGCAGGGGGAGCGGCAGAGGGAGAAGCAAACTCCCGCCTGAGCAGAGAGCCCGAAGTGGGGCTCGATCCCAGGACCCCGAGATCATGACCTGAGCCAAAGGCAGATGCTTAACTGACTGAGCCACCTAGGTGCCCCCTTCAATTCCTCTTTAAAAGCAAGGAGCTGATAAAAAACAAAACAAAAAAAAAACTAAACTGTCTCAGACATGATGTTTCCAATATATAATTAAATGTAATGATGATATGTTTGTCAGAGAAATCTGCTCTATTTACTCAAGGAGCATATTTCAAGTCTTTTGCTTAATTATACTAAGGGATAGAATACATAATAAGTAATATAAAATAATATTATGGACATGGCAGGGTTTTTTCGGGGGGCTGTGTACTTGCAAGATGTTGCTGTATTGCCAAGGAACACTTCAATTGCCAATTGAAATTAAAAAAATGTTAATTTGTTGACTACTGTGTTATTTGAATTCATTACTATTTTTTCTTTAGGCTTAACTGTGTCAACAACAACTGCATTATAAATTCACAGTTTGAGAGATGGGGAGTACTGCTCAAACATTAAAGAGGGAATGCACTGCTGCTGAAGTTAATGGAGAAGTCAGATTTAATGAAGCCTTTGCAGTTCTTTGGAGAAATGTGATAGATTTCAGTAAAGATGTTATTTATAGACCAGCCTTTCCCTTAGCTGAAGCTCAGATGCAAAATATGAGGATGAATCTGCTTCTGTTAATCACTATCTTGTTCATGGATTTTTCTTGAAGAATATAGGATAATCTTGAGGTGTAATTAAAATTTGGGCAAAAATGTCAAAGGGAGAGCAAATCAGTGTTCATTGTGTATGTATTTTAAGTTTATTTTGGGATTTGGATGTATGCTATATAAAACTAAAGACTTTATGCTGCTTAGTCTCTTCCATTTTTTTTTGCTACTTACAAATAATAAATAAAATGACTTTTTAAAAATAGCCAGTTTTTGTACCTTATACATAATAGAGAAACAGTCATCTTTTGAAAAAATTTCTCCACTAAGCTCCAAATTATTTTTTATTATAAATTCTTTTTGTTTTTCTAATAATCATTCTGGTTTTTAATGGAGGGGTATTATTATAAATTCTTTATGGACTTACTCATTTTCCACAGTTACCAAATTGTATAGGCAAAAAAAAGTAAAAAGAGGGGTGCTGGGTGACTCAGTCAGTTAAACATCTGCCTTCGGCTCGGGACATGATCCCAGGGTCCTGGAATCAAGTCCTGCATCTGACTCCCTGCTCAGCAGGGAGTCTGCTTCTCCCTCTGCCCCCTCCCCCAACTCATGCTTGATCTCTCTCTCTCCCTCTCTGAAATAAATAAATAAATAATCTTAAAAAAAAGCAAAAAGATTGTTGCCAGAAATAAGTATTACTTCTGAAAAGAATATAATATGAAAATGAATGTCCATTAGTGATGAGATTTGTATCATGATGTTGACTATAATCTGAATCAGCATATCCTTTGTGAGGTAATATTTTATCTTCTTTTTGAAAATAATGATAACTTTTCCCATCTTCAAATTTCTACCACTTTCTAATTTTCCATAACTATTTAAAGATATCATTTCCACAGTGACATCTAAGAGTTTTATTAGTATCTCAGGATATCATTCATTTTTGTCTAGATTTGAACCTATGGATATATTCTTTCATGACAGCAAAAAAAAAAAAAAAGTTGACAAAATTTACTAAAATCCTCCTGTGTTTTTTTTTTGTCATGTGTTTGATATGAAATTAAATGTGTAATCAATAATAACATGATACATATTTCACTGTTTGGTTATGGATTAGTTGTCAATTGTTTACCGATCAGGTCTTTATCACAGTACCCAACCATGGTTTTGGGCAGAAAATTCTGACAGTCAGAGATGCATATCACAGAAAATGAAGTAACTTACCAAAATTTAGGCCAGTGAAGTAGATAGATGTAATGGGCTATTATAAGATGCTCGTATGCATCAGAATTTTACTTAAGAATAGGGATAATGAGTTACCATTCTGTGAATTATTAAGATCTCTATGCTTAAAATGATGTAATTTAGTTTTCTGTGCATGGCTTTCAAAAATAGTATGATCCCTTTTCTCTTTTTCTCACAAATGCAAAATCCATAGAAATGAAAATTAGCTGCAGCTGTGATTTTATGAATAACCGGTTTCCTAGAAACTACATTGAAGGAAACTTCAATCCACAGATGAGTTTTATACTCTTCTAAGCACGTGCAGATGGGAGGTTTTTGAGTTTTCACTCTTGCTACCAAAATATATTAAATATAATTTTTGAAGATGGTGGTCACATTTTTTCAAGTTTAAGTTGACATTTAAATAAGTACCAGCCTTATGGAATGGACAAATATACATGTTTTAGCAATGGAAGCTTTAGCACTTGTCCGGTAAAGTGAAAAACTCAACTATTACAATATTTACCTGTTTTGAAAATAATTCAATGAATTTCTTGTTTATTCACACAAACAAGAAACTCTCGTATTACCTTGTAATGCAGGGTGATGACCATCATTTATTCTTTTGTTAAATCTAGGCCTATAAAATTCATTTATTTAAAGTGTATTTGAATTCTTACTATGCAGGGCATTGGTACTTACTAGTCTTGGTGAAAAAGAAAATTAAAATAATCCAGAGAACATGTCTTTTTTTAAGTTTGTAAAGTCCTTGGGGAGATAAGAAATGTCTATCAATAGATTGGTGATAGACCCTAGGCAATTTTAGGCAATTATTAAATACACGATTTTTGAATTCTGGAAAAAGAGATGATAGGTGATGCTCATGATAAATATAATACTTGAACATGTTATTTTCAGATAACTGTATTTTTTTTCCTTTCACAAAGTTTCTATTCTGATTGAACAAAGAAATACAGAAGACATTATATCTGAAATACAATTAGGTATTTGACAAAGCTTCTTATAACAAGATAGTGACATATGAGTAGATGATTGGTAATATATTTATTAGTCAATATTGGACGACATAACCACAAAGTCCCTGATTAAAAGGATTAATATCAGTCTGAAAAACAATTTCTAATGGAGAGACTCTTTTCTCTGACCTATCCACAAACATTTTTGATATTTCACATATTTCTTAGATGAAGACATTGAATGTTTATTTACAAGATTTGTAGATGAAACAGATTCTTGACATAATTTAAAAATGTCTTGAGACATAAAATCAAGACACAACCAAGAATGATCCATCAAAAAAAATGATCCATCAAATCAAACTGGATAGATTAACATTGAGATATGTTCTGCACTTGGGTTCAAAACATATTCAAAATGTTAAAATATGGGTAAGCAATATGAATATATTCATAAATATGGATACAGATACTAAGCAATAGGAAGAAGACTCAGTAGGCAGTAAATTCTACATAATATCCAGCCTGATATGAGTAGGGAAACTGCTAATTTGATCTCACAAAGCTGCTTTAATGAGTGCATACTATCTCAGCTAGTATATTGTCTATTCCATAACTTACATTTCTACCTTGATATCAATAGCTAACTCACAGTCACAATATTAGAAAACAGAAATTCACCATCCCCAAATGACCATTCTTCTGCTTTTACTGTTCTGGCAGCTCCTTTTTCCTCAGTTGCTCATTTGAGAAACTTACGAGTCAGCCTCAACTTTGTTCCTTTCACGTAATTAGTTGGTGTGTCATGTGTACTTCATCAGTATAGTTGGACTTAGAACTAGGTTCGAAGTGAGCAAAAATAGCAATATTCATTCCTGTATTCATTCGTTCCTTCATCTAATGATTCAAACAATGATTATTGAATACAGACTACAAGATTGTATTTTCAAGGGTGTATATCCCAGTAAGGAGATAAAATTTTGTAACAATTGGAATACCAAGAAATTTTAAGTAGCAAGAAAGATATATAGGTTGAATGTTAGTAGCAGTGAAAAAGAAGTTATGTCTAAAGTGATAAGTTTATTATTAATTATGAAATTAACAAATTCCATAGGCCTTTTTCTCTGTGTTCTGCACTAATTGTGATCTTTTTTTTTTTTTTAAATCACCATTTTTACTATAGAATCACTGTAACTAAAGTGAACCTTCAGTTGTGGGATATAACAGTTTTGACTGTCATTTTGATTTCGAGATGGCTCCTTACTAATTTACCAAATTCAGTGCATTCCCAATATACATCTAAATTCAAAATGTTCTTCCTTATAGGAATAAGAATAATCTAAAATTAGAAGAATAGGACTCTTCAGGGCAGGAGTGACAGATAACCAGTTAGCAACTTTGGGGACTGTCTTCTATTCAAACTGTAATCATAGTTGGCTTTGGTTAAAAACTTCATGATACTTTAGAATCAAGTTAACTTAATTTGTGGCACAAAAACAGTTTGGAGTTACTTTACTTCGACACAGGTTGAGGTCAAAAATAATAATTGTAATGCAAAGATGTAAGAATAAGTACCTTTGTATTTTTTTATTGTAAATATTTGTATTCAACTAAATATGCCCTAAAACAGCTCAAATCTTTTCTGTATGGAACAAGTCTCCAACTGCCTGAACATACACTGTACTTTAAGTGGCTAGAACATTTTTTTTTTAAGTGATGCTGTTCATTAGCTCAGTGCAGTAGCTTCTCCAAGGTTCATCAAAATCGGATTTCTGCTAAGCTCTGTTGGAAACACAAACCTAACAAAAAGAGCTGAAGTCCTGTCACTGGAAAACACGCAGGACAACTCAGACTTCTTGGGTAATTTCCACATGCCTGTTGCTTGATAATAGTTCTTAGCTGAGTTTAGTAGAGGGTACTTAGTCCTTTAGCAGAACTGTTGCTCTTCTACTCACTGTCACCACTATAGTGCTCATCAAAATAACACCTCAGAAAGAAAGCACACAAATGTTCCCAAAGAACCACTAATCTGAAAAAAGTCTTTTTTTTAGACTTCTTTTTTCCTTGGTTAAAAAAAGCATTAAAACTATGTTAACAGATATTGAAAGAAGAAAAGATAAGCACTAGAAAAAAATCCTGACATACAACAGGGTCAAATACCAGGATGAGATAGGATAGATCTACTCTAATCCAAAATATAAAAAGCATTAATCAGCTTACTGGGAAATTTGTTAGCAAAATGAGGTTAGGGCATTAGGAATACTTGAGGAAAAAAATGTCTACATTTTATTGTATTGTAACTGGTTATTTTGACATTGCCTGTGTGTAGTTTCAACCTTCATATGACTAGTTAGGCAGGAAAAAAAATAATTTTAGTCTCCATGTGGATGGGTGGAGAGGAAAAGACAAAAGCTGTATTTTATAATCAAATATATCATTATTATTATTATTATTATTTTACCAATTAGAACTATTCATGTTCCTGCTAAAGTAAGGAAAAAAAGCTGTATTAAACAATAAACCTTGATTAACATTTTCTCATGCTTCTGCATATTTATGTCCAGGATAATGAAATAGTAATACTCAGGAAAAAAAAATTATCTATTCTGACATATCTGGCTGTTCACCTTCTTCCATTTTAAATGGATTTTTATTTTTTATGTTTTGTGTAAAAACTTTACATTTTACCATGTATGTCCTCTTTAAAGAAGGCTGATAAACAGTTATTTGTCTACCATTAAGCTTAGGAAATAGAACAATGTGATTGTTTTTGAAGACCTTCTCCAAATGTATTACCCCCTCTCCATTCTTCCAGAGGTCGCCTTTATTTTGAATCGGTATTATTTATGCTCTTGCTTTTCTTTATGTGTTTCTCTCTCATTTTCTCTTTCTCACATTTACTCACTCACATACACTCACATACAAACCCTATATTCAAGTTTCAGTGAATATAGTGATATTTAATGAACATGAAGTAACCCATCTTTGGTAATTAAAACTCAGGCAGCATGTCAGTGCTATTGGTCTAAATATCAGTTAAGATTTTATGGTATTGACAATGAAGAATGTATGGAAGAATTTTGACTGCATGTGACTTGAATTTAAGGACATGCTGTGTCTTCAGTGTTAATTTGACTAAATCTGTAATTCATATTCCATTTCTAGTTATCTGCCTCTTTTGAATTACAAAAAATGTATAAATTAGTTCATCTTGATTATGGACAATCAAGGTTTAAACATAAAGTATTGTTTTTATATTTTTGGTCTACAAGTATATGTTAACAGTGTGGGAAATCAGGGGTAGCCCATTTCTATTTCGAAGTCATAACTGCTGAAGGAAAAGTTTACAACTATTTAAATTGTGGTTATTCATTTTTATTCTCTATTTGAGTGTACAGTTTGTAAATCTGTACCTTTTATCCTTTACTCATTATCCATAGCTTATAATTACCGATCATCTCCTCCCCAAAGAAAAAGAAAAGACAGTAAACAACATTCTCTTTTTTCAGTTTTCAAAAATGTTTGGGTACCCTGAAGTCAGATTCACAATATATCACTTAGGTTTTGTAGTTCTCTTGAGTAGTCTTTGTGTTTTATGCTATTGCTGAGCCCACTTCCTACCTGAGGTGACAGACAAAAAAATAAATGGTAATAAAGTGTGATAAGTACTACATTCAAGATTCAACAAAAGGACAGAACTGCTTCGCTCAACCAAGTTTAAAATGATGATAGAAGGTGTTTAAGAAAGTGAACATTAAACAGCAATCTGGAGATTGCTAGAGGTGGCTGGGTGTTCTAGGAGTATGCAAGGAGACGGCGTGCTAACGTGGCAAGTCACCTTCAGGACGTTTGGAGAACAGAGCTGTAGAGGATGCCCACTAGGTCATAGCTTGGCAGAGCTGGTGATAGATCGGTTATGACCATCAAGGAATTGTATTCTCTACAGAATTAGGATGGCACTTACAGGAGCTTTATGGAGATGTGTGGCACTGCCATCTTTGCTTTACGTGGATTCATTTCTACCACAAGCATTTTGTGGCAATACATGTGGAACCCCACAGCCCCCAGATTTTTTCAGTGTGAACAGGGAAATGAGTTAAGCCTTATCTTCTCAGATTAACATTTTTTTTCTCCTTAGATGTAATGAAATGTTTATGGTGAGCACTAACTAAAGCATATTAACAGAGATTTGTGTGTTTCATCAGAGCAAGTCAGTTATAAACATAATTCTTTTTGGATTCCAATTTTGTTCTGTTCTATATGGGATATATTTTGTATATATGTTTTGTCTATATTGGATATATTTTGTCACTTCATGTTACAGGCATACATCTCTTTTCTTTTTGAATTTTAAGGCCACATGAGGCTAGAAATGCCAGCTAAAATTAAAGGACAAATACATGGTGAAATATTTTCGTCAAGCAGGACACATCAGTATTATCATTAGATTCTTACAATTAGGATATGTAGAGTTTGAGTGGCTCAATATAAAAAAATAAAAGCATCAATAGCAAAATGTATAAAATAAATGTTGAAAAAATATGGACTGCCACTTTAACACTGAAAAAAATGATAGAAAATGACTTGCTATTAAAAATAATTAATGGGGCGCCTGGGTGGCTCAGTCAGTTAAGGGTCTGCCTTCGGCTCCGGTCATGATCCCAGGGTCCTTGGATTGAGCCCCATGTCTGGCTCTCTGCTCAGCGGGAAGCCTGCTTCTCCCTCTCCCTCTGCTGCGTCCCCGCTTCTGCTCTTTCCCTCTCTTTCTCTGTCAAATAAATAAATAAAATATTTTAAAAAATTATTTAATACAAAACAATGAGATGTATTGAATTATATGGAACATCTCTGAATGATGCATTTTGCTTCTCTATTATCTTTCTCATCTGTGAGGATATCATTAAGGAATATATTAAGACATTTTCATCTGTTATATAGATCAGGGCCAAACATATTTCTTATGTTTGTGCTATAAGATAGTCTCCAGTTTTGTATTTCAATGTAGCAAAATCTAAATATCATTCATCTTTTTGCTTTATGTAGAGATTGTTTCCCTTATTACGTTGTTGTATGATTTGCTTTATTTTACAATTATAATAAGAGCATGATGCTATTGTCTTTCATTTTAAAATAGTGCATGGTTTAGTTCCCCAGCATGTAAATTGTGGCACTGAGCAAAACTGCTGATATTTTATTTGAAAAGATAGGATTGCTAGGTCTTATTGTTTCAATAGCTTTCAAGTCAAGCATATAATTAATGTATGTGCATGTTAAAATGTTATGCTTAATATGTTTTTTTCACATTTTGAATTTTATACTTTGTAAGAAATGTTTCTGCTCTGAAAAGAAACCATGCACTTGTAACCAATTCAAATGGGCTATTTAGTAAATGAATGCAGAGTATAAGGTTAGCTCTTTTATTTCCAAAATCGTTCCTCCAACTAATTTTGCTGAACCAATTGATGCATGTTGAGCTTGATTCTTACTGTGTGTGTGTGTGTGTGTGTGTGTGTGTGTGTGTGTGTTTTGCTTAGAATTGCCCTACGAGTATGTTAAGCTCAACCTACCTCTCCACCTTTCTTCATAAACTTTCATCAGTTTCTTACATATTGTGAAAGTTAGTTATGTCTTCTCCCTTTCTGGAGTGCCTTGAGATTACTCTAAAATGTCAGGCAGAAGTGGTCTTACAGTAAGCCTCTGGAAAGCACACCCATCCCCATCCACAGCCATAGATTTATTACTTTCCTTATTTAAATTAACATCTCAGAGCGTATGATGTGGATATTGGGTAGTATTCCATAGGTTGCTGAGAGCAGAAATCTGAGCCTACTAGAACTGGGTTTTCTTATAAATCTCAAACACTTTTAGCTAATGCATCTTACAATGATGCCAGCAATGTGGCACTGCTTGTTCTGTCTTCTCCTCTCTACTGGCCACTTAGCAGATGGCTTCCAGCCCATAGAACTGTGCCCTGCCACACTCCACTAATGACCCTATTGTCAATATTCTTTATCTTCTGAAGGATCATGCAGCTTGCACAACGCACGAAAACCCGTTCCTGAGTGGTGAGAAGAGCTGAATTACAGCTCAGCCTCTGCTACCCAAGTTTTATTCACTTTGCTAGCTACCCAAAGGAACTGTTTTTAGTTGTTGTTGTGTTTTCCCTACATTTATTGGCCTGGGGGGTGGGAGTGGGGGAACCTTTCTCTAATTCTTGGCATGTTCTTGTATAGTTGAGCTGTGTGTTTATCAGAGGGTACACATAGAATCATGACGTAATGAAAATACTTCCTATTCCTTACAATATTGGGATACATTAATGAGGATATGAACCAATAGGTTATCGTCCATCTTAGAAATGCAAATCAATACATATGAGACTGTCTCTCTAGAATCCTTAACAAAGAAGGGAAGAATTGGGCTTTACTACATCACTTGACTTAGAGAAACTTGAAATGACATTTTAATAAGGCATTTCCCTGGAATAGGCCTAAATTCTGGGGATATAGAAAGGAACTGACTTGGAGTCCTAGACCTTAGTGAGATGCTTTTGCTTTTACTTGTTTGTTCACTGATTGTGTTTCTTAGTTACTTGAGTGAACCATGAAGGATCTTTATTTTTCTAATCAGTTTCTGTTTACTAATGTGCTATGTTTATTAAAATGAAAAAAAGACTTTATGTTAAAAAAATATGCCACATACACCCGTGGCACTGATTTCTCCAAAGCTATCCTGAACCTTGACACAATTTAGAATTGTGTCCTCAAGTTTAGTAGCTCTTCCCTCAGAGCTCAAAATCTTGGCTGTCAAACTTTTCCCTAAACTCATTAGGACTCATTTGTCTCTGTCAGTGGCCTGTTCTCAAGAGCCAGTTCATGCCAGGCTGCTTTGTCTCACAGCCACTTTGAATCAGGCCAGTTTTCAAGACAAAAGAGAATCTATGCTTTGGAATGTATCATATCTCAGGGAATTACATAATTTTTTTTTTCTTTACCAAGTTCCATTTGCAGGGAAAAGTGCGGGTTAAGCACTGTCTAAATAAGTTAAATGCTGCATAATAAAAATATCCTTTCTATAAAAAACTCTACTCAGAATACCGTACACTGGTCCAAATGAACGTAGTAGAGAGATTCTGACCACCTTGGCTGAAGGACAACAAATAGTGTAGGATACCTCTTAATACTCAGTTTAGAAGTGCCTTTGTACCATATGTTGTGACAAAAATAAAAGATATATAACACTCTGATCATTTGTTTTAATTCAAGGGTAGATTTTGGGAGCACCTGGGTGGCTCAGGTGGTTAAGCATCCCACTCTTGATTTCGGCTCAGGTCATGATCTCAGGATTGTGAGATCGAGCCCCGCATCAGGCTCCATGTCCAGCACGGAGCCTACTTAAGATTCTCTCTCTCTCCCTCTCCCTCTGCCGCCCACCCCCTTCTTCTCTAAAAAAACAAAAACAAAACAAAAAAACCAAAGGTAGATTTTCCCTTATTCCAAGAATAGATGATGGTTGGATTAAATATACTTAAAGCCCTGATCTCTAAATATAATCTCTCAATCTAGTTTTTTTTAAAAAGTGAATGTAAATGATTCCTAAGTTATACTCAAGTGACTATACTTTATAGTATGAAATTTTAATGGCTGAGTAAAGGTTGGAAATGACATTCTCTTATAAAAATGGGGTAGAAATAAAGAAAAATGCCCAAACAGAAGGCTGCTACAATGAGCAGTGTTACCTTCAAACATTTCTATCTGCTCAAATATGAGAGCAAATAAACGACTGAAGCTACAAATTTCTATGACCACAAATGTTTTAGCCTCCAAAGTCTCTGACTTTGAAGCCCCATAGCCTAGTGAAGATGATACTTCACAAATTATTAAAGTGAGATGAGCCCTAAAATTATATGAGCAAAATGTGATGGAAACATAGAAGAGGGAGATTATCACTTGGCAAAGCATCTCAGAGATGTCATAATGGAATAGCATTTGAATAAAAGTGTTCCTTGCTTCAAACTCCTTCATTGCTGTGCCTCCAAGGCTATCCTTGTAAGAAGTGGAACCAGCAAAATGCCATGATCACATTTATGGCTTATGGGAAGACCTAGTTCAGTGGAGAGACTATTTTAAAGCCCAGAACAAGAGCAATTAGAGTAGAAGTGGTAGAAAAAGGGGGAATGAAGAGAGAATGGAACAAATTAAAGAATCTTTTAAGAAGTAGAATTAACAGTGCCAATTAGAAGGGAAGAGTCGACAAGAAGAAAAAATTATCAGGGATTACTCGGTTTCACTGTTCCCTTAGATTATTAATATAAAACAACTGATTTTGGGGCAGAAGTAATGGTGCAGCTTTAAGCTTGATGGTTATTACTATTTTTTTCATATGATTTGTGTGTGTGAGAGCATTCCTTTAATTTTAGATTGGTAAGCTATACCCAATATTTCTTGGCATTCAGATCCCAAATGTGGTTTTTTTTTTTTTTAAAGACCTTTTCTACCACCACTAGGCTCTATGTCCTTCCTTGCCCCTCTTTCCCTATAGATTCAGGCTGACTGGGTAACTCCTGTTGCCACCTGTTATTAGATGGATCACCTTGGAAAAATATGGAAACCTTCCTGTGCCGTCAATGAAGATGAGAATAATAGGACATACCTCATAGAGTCAATGCAAGATTTAAGTTAATACACATGAACTTCTTAGTTTATTTATCTTTCTGAGAAACGGAATTTAATTAAAGTTAAACTTTATTATTTTGACAAATCCTTTGGGAGTAAGCATTAAGAGTACTCTTCAGATTATAGTTATCTTGAAAACCAAGAGCCTAAGATGTTCATTGGCTATAATTTTTTTCACCCAAGCATACTTATTCATGAAATCCACCTTAAGATTTCACAATTATGAAACATTAGAAAATGCATATAGTCTTTCTTAATTACATGATGCCAATAGTCTTTTGCCATTCCCAAAAGTATCAAACTAAATCTTCATAATATAACATAAAAAAATGATTTGGCAACTATAGAGAAAACTAGATTATCTTAAGAGCTTACCTTAGGAGAAAGTGTTTATCTTCAGCTATTTTTAAACTTAAGTGAGTACTTTTGATTTTGCCTATTTTAATTTGGCGTTCTGCCCAGACACCATTTGGATCTCATCAAGATGACTTGGTTTCAATACACTCTTTGTTTCTGGATTTTCCCAGTCATCATTAATTACTTGCTCTCCTTAACCTCTCCACCCCCCAAGCTACACAGCATTTCCTTCATTACTTTTTTAAAATTTTTTATTGTTATGTTAATCACCATATATTACATCATTCCTTCATTACTTTGACACATTTAGGTGAACAGGAGCCTACATCCTAAATAAAATACACTGGATCACCTCACTATTAGAATAAACCTCCAAAGAGACCTTTATACTTGTCTCCACCTCTTAATTGTCTAATGACATCAAGGAAATTGGCTTTATCTCGGCTCTGGTTTGCCCTCATTATTCATTATCTACCTAATTAGTGACTAATGAGCTTATACATATTGAAAGAGTAAAGTAAGGGGTGCCTGGGTGGCTCAGTCATTGGGCATCTGCCTTCGCCTCAGGTCGTGGTCCCAGGGTCCTGGGATCAAGCCCTGTATCGGGCTGCCTGCTCAGTGGGAAGCCTGCTTCTCCCTCTCCCACTCCCCTTGCTTGTGTTCCCTCTCTAGCTGTGTCTCTCTCTCTGGCAAATAAATAAATAAAATCTTAAAAAAGAACAAAGTAAAATAGTAAAATATAGTGTTTATATTTTTAATGGGGTTAATTATAGTTAAAGAAGGACATGTTTAGGATAAGACATGTTTCTAGTTTAGAAACTAGTAGAAGTTTCTAGTTCTACTTCTTTGAACTAGAAAAAAAACAATATAACATTAATGCATCATGAAGAAATTTTTCTCCTTTATGCTGAGTGAAAAAAGATCTTGGGAACTTTTAGAAGCATTAGTTTAGTGGCAATGAAGGAGAGAATAGATGACCTATAAGTGATCTGTTTTTATTTTAAAGCTTAAAAATATAAGTCAGTCTTTACTGTGTTTGAATTCATTTAAGAGTAGGATTTCTTGCCCCATTTGTCGCTAATAAACTTTTAGACTTGGTAAAGCTAATGGCACCTTCACTAAATTTTACTTGTCTTTACTTTCATAATCATGTCCATGATCTTTAATTTCCACGCCAATTAGATTTGTCTTCAGAACCTGTGCTTTTAGTTTCAGTGATGTGGTCTCTACTTTTCTTATCATTGAGATTTAAAATCACAAACAAAGATACTTTGGAAGAATTATCTTGTCATATGTCATAGATTTTGAAGACAGTGTAGGCCCTCAGGCAAAACTTGAAAAGAGACAATATTTTTTTTTGGTGTCTTTCCATATCTTCTTTCTGGAGACATTTGCTTATTTTGTAACATTTATTAAGCAACATGAGCTTTCATAAGGTTACTTAGCTTCCCTGAGATTTGGATTCCACATTGATAAGATTGACATAATGATGCCTACTTTTTCCTCCTCTTAAACTTGTTTGAAGAACCAAAAATCAAAACGAAAAATTCTATGTGAGGAGTATTAATAAAAATATCAACCAATAAAACCCAGTAATGAAAGCCAGCTGATTTACAGTACTAATGCTTACAGGTAGAAGTCAGTGCTAGTCTAAAACATTTGGTGTAACTCTAATGGTATATGTATGAAATGTAAGCTGTTAGTAATACTGCTGAAAGGAATATTAAGAGATGACTTTCAGAACAAAGAACCTTAATTGATAAGTACAAATCAGTAATGATAGGATTTAGGGAAGGTAGTCAGACATATTTAAAGGAAAAATGTCCGTCTAGAATGCATCTTATCAGATTGCATAAGTACTTAATAGTTTTATTTAGTCTTTTTGAGAATGCACTGGCATACAGGTAAAGGTTTGCTTTAACCTAGATTTATTTATAAGATTAGAACACCAGAATAATTGACCACATATTGGTAAAGAAATAAATGAAACTAAAGCAAAATTACTGATTTTATGTTCCATTTAAAATTTATTCTTTTTCTAGGATTATGGAATATCCTTGGGTTAAAAAAAAAAAATCAGCCCTGACATTGGAATAAGATGTTGTTTGGCTTAGATCCTATCTTTACCATTACAGGCCCTGTAGCTTTCAGCAGTTTAAGCTTCTAAACATTTATTATATGTGTACTACATGCCATGCAATTGAAATATAAGAAATAATATGACATGGTCTCTGCCCTCAGTCTTCTCACATTCTATTTAGAGAGATACACAAGGAAAGAGTTGACAACATAAAGGAAGGTTCTGGTCCCAAAGGAAGAGTATCTGTCTCAGTCATGTGTAACCCTTTCCATTAGGATTTCACTTTGTGTGGGGGAGGGCAGAGAAGGGAAACTTCTGGTGAGCTGAAACCCAGATTGACCCTTAATCATTTTACTTGACTCTCCTTCCATTTTCGGTATTTGGAAGAAATAGCACTCAGGGTACTTCTGCAGGGCAAGAGAATTAATATGATAGTATTAGCAGAAGCCTATGTGACAGAGCATGACAGCTTGGCTTGGAACGGACTAGAATCTAAAACAAGGCCCGCAGTAAGAAGATAAGGATCTGGGAAGGAAGGCTTGTATTGGAATGGCAGTCTGAGATGTTGGCATAAAATCCCCAGCTCTGCATGCCAGGAAGGAAGAAATCTAGTCCATCTGATAAATCATGAAAACTGAAAGATAGAAGCAATGGGAAAACAAAAGAAGAGATAACTCTAGGAGAGAGAATTTTTCCAAAACCAAGGAATCAGAACAAATGATTATCTACAGAAGAACTAGCTGGAAAAGCCAGCATCATCAGGCCTGGATAAAGGAACGTGAATCTAGTCTTTAAACAGAAAACATGGTGGGATTGGAACAGGCAAGAGAAAAATGGAGTCAAGGACCAAAAAGGCAATAGACAGATTATTAGGATGAAAAGTTTACATAGTGCATGGAGACTAAAGGCCAGTTGCAGAAAATGGGACACATGGGTCGTGTCAGGTAAATAATGGCCTTCTGCTGCTATATTCTTGATCATCTAGACAAAGCTTTTTAATCCTTCCTGTTTAAGGTAAGCATTTATCTAGAAATTGAGGTAGGGCCAAGTCTAAAGAAAGGGCTCACATGACCCCAACAATAGGAGAAATAGTTGGCAAAAATTGAGAATTCAAATCTGAAACTTTATAGTAAATTTCTTGACAACTGGCAGTTAGCCAACAAAAAAGACCAAGACTAAATATGATGGAAAGCCTCTAAGGCCAGAGCAGAGTTGCAGCGGACTTTAAACCCTAGCTTGTGCAGGTGACTGGTTTGGTGGCCTTGGGCAAGTCAATTACCTCATCCTCACATTCCTCATTTGCATTTGACTTTGGTTTGGGGGGCTTAATAGTGATTTTTAAAAACATACTTAATTTAGTTTTTGTTTATTTGTTAATATTTATTCTTACCATATTTAAAATAGAATTTAAAGAAGCAATTAGTTTGTATAGGACTTAATATATTGACTGTGCTATGTAGAATAATCATCTTTGTCCTCATCGTGACACTTACTTGAGGCAGATGTTCAACTATCTTTAACTTAGACACAAAATAATACATTGCTCAATTTTTCTTTGTACATATATGCATTGCAGACAAGGACAGTTTTCTTTTACAAATTTAATTTACTGTGAAAAACTGTTATGCTTTACAGATTTTTGTTTTTGTTTTTAATTAGGGAAAGGGAACTTTAATCAAGGTTAGGATAACCATTGCTTGTAGTTTAAAATTTTCCTTTTCAGTTGGCTAATGAAAAGACACTCGCATTTTAAGAATTTCTCCTAAGAGGGCGCCTGGGTGGCTCAGGTCATGATCCCAGGATCCTGGGATCGAGCCCCGCATCGGGCTCCCCGCTCAGCGGGAAGCCTGCTTCTCCCTCTACCTCTGCCTGCCACTTTGCCTACTTATGCTCTCTTCCTCTCTCTCTCTGTGTCAAATAAATAAAATCTTTAAAAAAAAAAGGATTTCTCCTAAGTCACAGAATCTTCTGGGAAAAACTGCTGGCAATATAAGCAAAATTAATTATCTTTTCAAATTGTATTTCCTTCTAACTAATGGTGGTAGGAGAATAGTACTGATTAATGCTTGTATTTTGAGATTGCTGCTGAGGGCCCCACTGTGGGTCATCGTGCACAGGTTTGAAAATCAGTGCATGATTTAATTCAAGTGAGTAAATCTAACATTAATTTTTAAGACAGTAGAGATTTTAACTAAAGATTTTAAAGATAATTTCTATAATCTGTTAAAATTGTCTCAGATATTTAATTATTTATACAGTAAGTTTAAATACGTGACCTGAAATGAAGCTGAAGGTAATAAAAGCAAAACTAATTCTGGATAGATGACTTTCATAATAATTTAGGAGAATCAAATTACAGACTGTTAGGAAAGTAAATTTCTATATTTTAAAATAATGGAATAAGATCAAGGTCTTTACCTATATTATTAGGTAAGGCAGAAAAATACAGTTGGATGAAATTTCAAAGTCACTTCATTTATAATCTTTTAAAATTTAGGAATAATTTAAACTGACTAAAGCAATCTCATCCATGAACAGCTAGACTCTAGAATGTTCTTAAAATCATCTGAGTCTTAGTTACATTGAAAAGTCTCTAATACTCTGTAAAATTATTCTGCCAAAGGTAATAATTCCCTTCTTTAATAATATAGTTGATTCAAGATTAGTGAAAACTGCCAGGCTATAGGTTTGCTGGCAGTGAGTAAGTAAAATTATAAAAATCACCTAATATACAGACTACATCAGTGGGATTCCTTGCTGTTATGGATTGAATTGTGTCTCCACAAAATATGTTGAAGTGATGGACATTGGGGAGGGCATGTGCTATGATGAGCACTGTGAATTGTGTAGGACTGTTGAATCACAGACCTGTACCTCTGAAAGAATACATTATATGTTAAAAAAAAAAAGAAGAAGATAGCAGGAAGGGGAAAATGAAGGGGGGAATTGGAGGGGCAGAAGAACCATGAGAGACTATGGACTCTGAGAAACAAACTGAGGGTTCTAGAGGGCGGGGGGTGTGGGGGTATTGGTTAGCCTGGTGATGGGTATTAAAGAGGGCACATACTGCATGGAGCACTGGGTGTTATATGCAAACAATGAATCATGGAACACTACATCAAAAACTAATGATGTAATGTATGGTGATTAACATAACATAATAAAAAAATATATATATATATATAAAATTATGTTGCAGCCTTAACCCCCAGTACCACAGAATGCAACCTTATTTGGACATTGGGTCATTATATAGGTAATCAAGTTAAAATGAGGTCATTAGGGTGAGCCCTAATCCAGTATGACTGGATATCCTTGTAAAAAGGAACAATCTGGATATATAGACATGCACAGAGGGAAGATGATGTGAAAAAAACAGAGAATGTCATCTACAAGCTAAGGCCCATGTGAGGCTAACAGACCCTAAGAGAGAAGTCTGGAACAGATTCTTTCTCATAGTCCACAGAAGGAACCAGCCCTGCTAACACACTGATTTTGGACTTCTAGCTTCTAGAACTGAGAAAAGTTCCTGTGGTTCCAACCCATCCAGTTTGTGGCACTTTGTTACTGCAGCTTCTGAAAATTAACACACTTGTCCTCTGGCTTCCTATTAAGTTTGCCCAGTGGGAATCAGCAAAAGATGAGAAGATAGAGTGAGGTACGCAGAGTCAGGGTGTTTGTTACTCCTGGTGCTTTCATGGCAAACCCTGGGGTTAGCCGCCCTCTCCCTAGGGTGCTTCCTTCATACAGTGGTTCCTTCTAGATTCCTGAAGGCACTCTCTCTCCTTGTTTCTTCAATTCCAGGTGTTTAAAGGGCTCCCTGCTGCTGCAAGCTTCAGGGGCATGCATCATCTCTTACGTTCACCTTAATCTTTCTAACATTTTTAAAAATAATCCTTTTATTCAACTCTTATAGAAGTATCTGCTTTGTATGTAACACCTTTTTCTTGACAGGACCTTGACTAATACAGCCCTTCCCTTCCTAAAGAGAATTGATTCCCCTCTACTTTGTACTATTATTGGGCATTGCCCATACGATATCACTTATCACTGTGTATTATGATTTGCTTAAGTCTTTGCATCTGTAAGAGAAATTCCTTAAAAGCCATTTATTCTCTATTGTAAGGTCAGCACCTTACACAGGTTCTGGCATAATGTATGTCCTCAAAATATAATCAATGAATCAATGCATAGATGAATATTTATTTTTTTAAATGTTTGCATACCCTGTGTAAATGTTAGCATATCCTATTTTGTGGATAACCTCAGAAGGAGACTTCAGGTAGCTAACAAAAATAAGCATTATATAATATTAAACATTAATAGGTGAAGAAAATAAAACTAAAGAGTCATAAGTTCAGGGAAAGAAACATTAATATAGGAATACGATTAGTACCTGAAGCATCATAATATGCAGATACATAACATTATATTTCTATTTTTATATTATGTTTGTTTTGGAATATGGCTCTATGCTTTCTAACAGACAATGTGAAGGCAAAAGCAGCTTAGTTACATGAATCATGGTGTAAATATGTTAAATACTAAGTAATTACTTAGGCAATGCACACATATTCCAAGTAGTGAGACCAGATGCAAATATTAATAATCTCCAGTGAATCTTCATGAAGAGGTGAGCATGTCGTATAGTGAACAATGGCTTCAATATACTTCTATATATAATTAAAAAGAGAGTTTCATAAGGATGTTTTTGCACTATACTCTCTTGTGGCCAGTAGTATAAAGCCCAAATAGTGTTCAGTAAAGACTATTCCAATAAAACAGGCTGCCCAAAGCAATGTCGATCAGGAACCCTGCCAGAGTGGATTACTCTAAGCATACATTCACTGGGCCTAGAATGTATGACTGCCTATAGTTTTGATGTTATGATTCATGCCCATAATATCTATATCACAAATATTTTTTTCTCACAGTGATTTCTGTATTTGGTGGCAATGATTTTAAGTCTTACAAGTACTAAGAATGCAGATAACCATTGTCAACTGTGATAGATGAAAATACATGTTTTTATAGAAAGCCAGGCTATGAGATAGAAACTGCTTATGAATATTTTTAACCACCTGTTTAAGTTTATTTCATATTTAACAAAGAGATAAAATGTTAAAAATGGAAATACATTTAAAGTGAATGGAAACAAGCAAGTTTGTAAAAGCCAGAAAATAGAAATAGCTCTTTTGTTCCTCCTACATTTTCCAGAACAAGTTTCAGTAAATAATGAGATTTTGAGCCCTGTATCAGCTATTTGAGATGAAAACCATTATTGAATAAATAATTAAAAAAAAATCTATGTGATAAAATCTCACACTCTACACCTATTTCTTTTTGCTGCCCCAGGGGGAAGAACATATCAGAAGGAAATTCACAGATGGCTTACTGCTTGTCCTCAAAGAGAAAAAAAAAAAAACAACCTCACATTGATTGCCTTCAAAAGATTACAAATCCCATGCTTACAAATCTCAGCATGTAAAAAGTGGAATTATTATGGCCCAGTTTTGAACCTATCTACTAACAAATTAGAGGTCTATAATGAGGAAAGAGTGTGTGTGTGTATGTGTATGTGTGTGTGTATGCATGTGCACGTGTAGGATGTATTTACAGTATATCCTATACTTGCCAAAGAAAAAAATAAAAACTTTTTTTTTTCAGGACCAAATAGCTTCCCTTAGTCTCACCTGGGCATCTTGAACTTCTCATAGTGCTGGTGATCAGCAGTCTTTTCATTATCTTGATGAGTTAGAAGGAGAAATCTCAGATTCTGACTTTCAGCATCATTCAATCTCAGGAGCCAGACTTTGGCTTTTGTTTCTTTTCTTTTTTTTTTTTTTTTAAGATTTTATTTATTTATTTAACAGAGAGAGAGAGAGAGCCAGCAGGTGGGGCGGCAGAGGGAGAGGGAGAAGCAGACTCCCCACTGAGCAGGGAGCCTGATGCTGGGCTGGATCCCAGGACTCTGGGACCATGACCTGAGCCAAAAGCGGATGCTTAACTGACTGAGCCACCCTGGTGCCCCTTGGCTTTTGTGGAAGCATAAATCCCTTGTAATGAAATTTGTCATACTGCCTATGATTAATGTGACTCTCTCTCCCTCATAATGGCATAGTAGCATAATTTGGTTTGGGTGGTTTTGTTTTTGTTATACTATTCAGCCACCAGGATGGTCTTAGTACCCTCTGTGAAAACTGTATTTATATACATTTTATATATAAATATAATATATCTGTATATACATATATATATGATTTTTATATCAGTGCTTGTGTCTACTTTTGGGTCATTCAGTATCTTGTCGGCTTTTTTTAACTTAGGAAACACATATGTTTCTGGGAGTTTATGAAGACTTCTCTTATTTCTTCAGTTTACTTTTTGCTCCTCCTATGCCTAGATTCCCTTCCTCTTCAACAACTTCTTGGCTCAGAGTACTCACCAAATAATTTTTGGTTGCTTTTTGCTGATTAATGATCCCCCATTTGAATTCTTCCTCTAAATTTTCCTCGTGAAATTCTGATTGTCTTCATCTAAAGGAAATGTCCACAGAGGCTCCTTCTTGTACCTTTTCACAACAAGAGGGCCACGACACTTATTTCCTTTGCCTTCTCAAGCTGTGTGTACGTTAGGTTTCCTTCACTTTCAGTAGGACCTCCTTCAAGTTCTTATCTTGCTCAGATCCCTGTGCCACCAGAGGCTTTACCCAGTAGCCAGTGTGAATCCTGCCAGTTCTGTGACCAGGCTGCCATACCACCATGCCTCTGTCCAGGTGCTGACTCCTTGAACAATGTGGGGAGTCCAACATGGACATTCACTTGATGACATGGCTCTTCAACTGCTCTGTAGATGTTGGTGAATGAGATGCTTACAAACTGAGTTGAGATTTTTGCCTACAACAATTTAGGTTCTGCTTTAATGCAAAGAGAAAAGAAAAGATTGAAGTGCCAAATGTTCTACATCATGGATAAAGTTCTCAATAATGTTTTTCAATAATTTTATCCTGAAAAAAATTAAGGGTTATTACCAAATGTACTGGTTATCCAAAGAAAATGTTAATAAATTACTCAGAAAGCCCCTAATTGGAAGATATGTACTCTTCTTCTACATCCGTTAAAGAGATGTATATCCTTTAAGATAAACTTTTTTTAAACTGTCATTCTGGGCAACTGGATAAATTAACTTGCAATATGAATCTTTTAGTTATGAGCCAATTAAATGCTCAGTGTCATCAACTAAAACTGATTACTTGGGTTTCAGATGAGTTTATTGGAATGTCTTATTTTTAGGGGAATTTAGGAGGATGGACGTATCAGTAAGGATTGCATTGAACTACATATACCAAATACTCCAGATTATAATAGTGATAAAGATTGTTGTTTGTTCATTTGTTTGTTTTACTTTTTTTTTTTTTTTTTACATTGAGAGACCTCTAGAGATAGACATTGAGAAGCTGGTGTGATGACAACATGTTTTCATCAGAGATGCCGTAATCTCCTTTTAGCTTTCTGAGCCACCATCTCCAGGGTGTTTTTGTTCTCATGCTTACAAGATGACTGCTAGAATTCAAGCCATTATAGCCTTCCTTTTTTTTTTCCAAAAAGAAGAGATAAAGAGCCAATGGTAATAGAGCATAGACCATTTGAGTCAATATCTAGGAGTCTATATTGAGGTCATACAACTTAAGACCTTGGCTTATTCTTGTTTATGTAATCAAATGCCTCAAAATATGTCAATAAAAACTCAAAGCAGTCTTACGCTTTTTTCCCTAACAGTTTTCCCACAAGGTCCTAAAGTTCTCTTCAGAAAGTAGTTAAATAAATGAATGCTGGGGGTGACTCAGTGGGTTAAGCACCGACTCTTGATTTCAACTCAGGTCATGATCTTGGGGTTGTGACATTGAGCCCCCCATTGGGCTTCATGCTGGGCATGGAGCCTGCTTAAGATTCTCTCTCTCCTCTCTCCCTCTCCATCTGCACCCCCCACCCCTCCACCCCCAATAGTGAGTGCAGTCTCTCTTTCAAAAAAATTAAAAAGTAGTAAATATGCAAGGACTGGGTCTAAAACCTGTGCACTTCTACTCTCAAATATTATCCTGAACAAACTTCACAAGAAGTTTGTTTACATCTTAGATAATAAGTTAATGAATTTATAATATGCCACACAATATGGAATAGATCATAATTATTTATTTTTTTAATTGAAGTATAGTTGACACATAATGTTACATTAATTTCAGGTGTATAACGTAGTGATTGGACAAGTCTATACACCATGCTATGCTCACCACAATTGTATCACCATACAACAGTATTATAATATCGTTGACTATATTCTGTATGCTGTACCCTTTATCCCTGTGACTTACTCTTCCCATAAATAGAAGCCTGTATCTCCCACTTACCCTTTTTGCCCATTTGCATATCATCATTTTTAAACACATAATGGACTCTGGCTCTAATAATATAGAATGTTAATGTGATAAGGTGAAAAATCATAGGGGGAGCTTCAATAATCCTCAAGGCAGTAAACATCCCCCAAGGGCATTATTAGCTTTAGCTTATTAATCGTATTACTTTATGATGTAGTATTCCATGGACCTATTTGCAAATCATCCTGGAATTGACAACGTTTAGAGCAGTTTATAAAACCAAAATATGAATTTCCTATAAAATTGCCAAAAAAAATCTCTATTACTACAAAATAACTTACCTAATTCAAAATATGACTTACTCTAATTGGAGGAGGTTTACTTCTGAATTCTGCCATCTTAGCTCTCTGTCTCAAGGAAACTGCTGAAGGGACTAGATGAGAAAGAGAAACACAAGGCAATGATATCACTTCTCACTTCTTTGTTTAAAAAAATGAGTTTTGGGGCACCTGGGTGGCTCAGTCGGTTAAGCATCTGTCTTTGACTCAGGTCATGATCCCAGGGTCCTGGGATTGAGCCCCGTGTCGGGCTCCCTGCTCAGTGGAGAGCCTGCTTCTCTTTCTCCCTCTGCTGCTCCCCCTGCTTGTGCTCGCTTTTTTTCTCTCTCTCGCTCTATCAAATAAATAAATAAAATCTTTAAACTATATATGTAAAAATGAGTTTTGTGATACCTATCTTACATTGCATGAACCATTTTTCTGAATATGTGTGGTAGACTGTATTTAATAAAATGCCAAATTTTTTTTTTGTAGACCACACGCACTCTCCTAGTTTAAGAAGTGAAACATTGCTTAATGTTGAAACAGCCAGGAAGGGATGTGTTGAGGGGAGATGTGAGCTATGCTTAAAAGAATGGTTGGAATTTAGAGAAGTCCACTCCAATGAGGAGACACCTTCCAGAAAGGCAGACCTGGGAATGATCTCTGTGTTTGTGTAATGATAAAGTAAACAGTTTCTTTGGATGAGGTGTATGTGATGGATATTAATATAAAATAAGGAAAGAGCTGGGATATTAAAAAATAACTGATTCATGAATTAAAAGTTGACTTGCATTTATATATAACAGAGAGTCCCTTTATTTATAATGTGTTTGTGTTTTTCTTAAATGAAAGAATAGTGTTTAGTGGTAGATTTAATAAAATATTTTGATAGGTTCATATTTTATTTTATCATGTGGGGTATATTACTCTATTTGAGTTCCATTTCAAAGTTTACATATTTACTGTTTGAAACCAGTAGCAGATATTCTAGAATCTAAAAAGATGTGGGGTTTTTGTTTTGTTTTGTTTTTTAATTTAAATTCAATTAGCCAACATATAGTACATCATTAGTTTTTGATGTAGTGTTCATTGATTCTTTAGTTGCATATAAAAAGATGTTTTATAATGTGGTTATGGATTGAGTATGAAGTAGCTGACTGGACAGGTGAACGATTTGTCTATATCCACTCCATGTGGAACTCTAATAGAATTGTGGTCCTACTTGCTTATGGGATCATTGAATGAATAATATATCAGTTTGTATATTCACCACCCCTAGTTTTTATAACTTCCATACTTGGAAGTACTGCTATTCAATAATAGCCATGAAGCCAAGAGCATATCATTTTAGGTAAGCAAGTGATTTGTATAGAGTAGAAGCTTCACACACTTTTCTGGAATTGAATTGAATGGTACTTATTGCAACATGATTTTGTTCACATTTCTCTAGGACATCAACAGATAATTCAGTGAGTTTTTGTTGAATAAGTAATTGACTGGCGACAGCAGTTTCAACAGTACTCTGCTGATGATTTTAGGCCGATATGCTAAAGTTCTTGACATTCCTTAATTTGACACCATACAACTAAGTAGCCCCTATTACTAATAGTTAAAATGTTTTGGGGCAACTAACTAGATTATTTATAAGAAAAAAAAAACATAATACAGCACAATGGACTTCAAAGAATGTGGGATAGCAGCAGTTGTCATGTGCTTTGACATCAACTATGATTTTTCTTCTGCCCTCCATATGTTACAATGAAAACTGTGCACGTATGGTCTATATAGTATATTAAGGTTTTGTAGGCATACATCTAGTTGTATAGTTCTTACCTCTAAACTGTCACTGAATAAACAGACGGTACATAAAGGAACCTTATAACCAATGAAATTTAATGAAGAGAATATTTAAATATACTCCAATTTAAGCAGAATTTTCAGGATAACTGAATGCAAGTTTCAAATGACAAATTGCAATTCAACAAAAAATTAAAAAAAATCTTTAACAATGTATTGCCTCATGAGGCAATGAAATATTTTTGAAATACTTAAGTAGAGGCTGGATTCTTTTGTCAGGGGTTTCTTACATGAATAGAATGAATAGGTTCCAAATCAATTCTGTAACCATTCAGCAAATGTGTATTCTGTTAAAAGTTTATTAAGGATGTTTCTTTCCAGTTTGATTCTGAAAGATGGGGAGAAATTCAGCAGCTATGGTGGAATGAGGCAAAGGTGATTTCAAGTGGTCAGATTAAAAGAAGGAAAAAATTTGGAGAAAGGTAGTGTCTTAATAAAAATAATTAAATAGCGAGGGAGAAATATCCTTAAAAAATAAATTTGGACCAACTTATACTAGGTCTTGAACTCATCAAGAAATTTTGTCTTAAATCTTTTTTTTTAAAGATTTTATTTATTTAATTTCCAGAGAGAGACACAGCGAGAGAGGGAACACAAGCAGGAGGAGTGGGAGAGGGAGAAGCAGGCTTCCCGCGGAGCAGGGAGCCCGATGCTGCGGGGCTCGATCCCAGGACCCTGGGACCATGACCTGAGCCAAAGCAGACTCTTAACAACTGAGCCACCCAGGCGCCCCTAGTCTTAATTCTTAATTGAAGAAAGAATAATCCTTGAAGGTTTTGAACTACCATGATCAAGTTAGTGTTTCTGTAAGACCTTCTGGTTATAAGAAGAGTCCTGAATTGAAGCAGAAATACTGGAAGTGAAGAGAATGGTTAGGAGGCTATTTCATGATTCAAATAAGGGCTGATAAGGAGTTAGTAAGGAAATAGAAGGAAAGACAAGGCAGGGTATTTGAGGTAGACTTTTAAAACTTAGGACACTGTCCTAAGGATGTTGAATTATAGCATAAGATTTTAAAACTGCTGTCACAGGATATATAGATATAGAAGTAGTTTTGGCTTTTTTTTTTTTTAACTCAGAGGCTGAGAAGGATAAATTTTGAGACATTTCATTGCACATTCTAATATTTTGTTTATTAGGCTTGAGATATTCTTACTGTTGACCATTCTGTGCAATAGAACTTCTAACTTGTCCTTTTCAGGGAACAATGAGCCGGTGAAAGCTTATTAGCAGAAAACAAAACAAAACAAAAACAAAAGCAAAACAAAACAAGAACCAAATCAAACCAAACAAAACAAAACCAAGGAAGTTGATCAGTATGCTAGATGTTTTCTTCTTATCCCTTAGTACCTCTTTAGCCTCAGAGAATTTCTGTCCTTTAAAAAATAGTTATGGAGAAACTTGCAAGTTTCCAATTTTTACTTATTCACCCTCAAGTAAGCCCTAATTCTATGGAGGTCTATAGATGGTGAGTCTATATATCTGCTTATCCTAACCTGGACAGTTTTATATATTTGAAAGAAGTATCTTTAATGCAAGTGGGGATTATTTTTATTTTATTTTTATTTTTTAAGAGTTTATTTATTTGACAGAGAGAGACAGCCAGAGAGGGAACACAAGCAGGGGGAGTGGCAGAGGGAGAAGCAGGCTTCCCGCTGAGCAGGGAGACTGATGTGGGGCTTGATCCCAGGACCCTGGGATCATGACCTGAGCCGAAGGCAGACACTTAATGACTGAGCCACTCAGGTGCCCCAGTGGGGATTATTTTGATTCTACGATTTAATCATGTGGGAAGTGTCGTTGTTACACATTTCTCTCTTACCTTCCCACACTCCCTTCCTTCTTTGCTTTTATTTATTTATTTATTTATTTATTTATTTATTTATTTATTTATTTATTTTTAAAGATTTTATTTATTTATCTGACAGAGAGACAGCGAGAGGGGGAACACAAGCAGGGCGAGTGGGAGAGGGAGAGCAGGCCTCCTGCCGAGCAGGGAGCCCCATGCGGGGCAGATGCCTAAGGACTGAGCCACCCAGGCATCCCTCCTTCTTTGTTTTTAAAAATCTGATATACCATCCTGTGAGCACTCATCCCAGGCTTCTGAAATACTTACATCATAAGTTTGTTTCTTGTTTTATCATAAGTAGTACTTTTTTCTAGGAGCACTACTTCTCCTAGTAGAAGTAGGTGATATATTTGGTTCTCCAGTCCTTTTCAAAATTTAATCTCTAGTTACCTTCTGGATAGGTCCATGTTATCTGATAATGCCAAGATCTAAGGCATTTGTTTCACATATTGTCACTTTGCCCTGTGTTTTCTTCATGCTCTGTGGACATTTCTCAAAGGTGGTTTCCATTATATTATATTGTCATGTTGTATTTTTGCATCTTTCTGTTTCACTAAATGCTAGATTTTGGGGGGGGAAGATGGGGCTGTTATTATTCATCTTTTAAGTCAGTGTGTGGTATTAGAACATAGTAAATAAGTGAAGAAATGTTTTCTAAAATATTACTTCATATCTAAAACTGAAAGATGAATGTGCACCTTTCATATCAATCACGTCTATGTTTTGGGAAATCAAGCTTGCTCTACTGCAACATAGTACAACTTGTACCATGTACAATTTCTTTTTCAATATGGTTTTCTAGTTCCTCTTAAGCTGTTTGAATTCCTTTGTAAGATTTAGGGTATGTTTTATAGAATCTTTTCTATGGGTGTGACAATAGCTACTATGGAATTAAGTGCTAGAACTTTTGTTCCCTAGAGTATTAGTTTTTGGAGAGCCAATTCAATAAAAAATACAAACATGTATGGGATATGACTTCTTAAAAATTATCGAGTTTTATGGAAAAAATAGATTGTACAGCTCTACATTTTATCTAAATTATTGACTAGATAAATATCAATAAGATGATCTCATTGTATTACACTAATATATTAATATCTAGTTAGGTCTGGAAACTAGCTATTAGGAGCTAGCTTTCTAATATTTTAGCTTGAAATTAGATCTTTAATCATAAACTGGGAAAAGATGAGTTAATCTGATACAATAGCTATTCAACATTTTTCTAGAGCTTTAGACTGCATTAACCATATCATATTCCAGAAGACATGGTCATTGAATCTTCAGAAAAACATTTGCTAGGAGATCCTAGCAAATAACATTTTGTAAAAAAAAAAAAGAGAAAAAGTGGGGGGGCGAAGGGGCACACCTCTGTGGCTCAGTGGGTTAAGCATCTGACTCTTCATCTCAGCTCAGGTCTTGAGCTCAGGGATGTGAGGTCAAACCCTATGTTGGGCTCCATACTGGGCATGGAGCCTACTTAAAAAAACAAACAAATTTTGACCAGTGGAATATATAAAACAAATTATATATGATTGAAATACGTTTGTCTATAGCCAATGCGAAAGATAAAATAAGGTTTTGTACATAGAGAAAAGATAGGGAATCTATCCAGCTAGTTGCTCACATACTTACAGAATGTAAGGATGTGTGAGAATGGAGATCTTATCCTTAATTTTACAGGCCATAAATTAAATTGGCATCTCTTTGGATAGCTTATTAAACTCAGTATTATAACTTTTTAACTAAACTTAATTTTATAGTTTTATATTTACAAAAATGTTGCAAAAGAGAGTACAGAGGGTTTCCATATATCCCACACCCAGTTTCCCTGCTCATTAACATCTTACATACTATAGTACTTTATAAAATTAATGAACCAGTACTGATACATGATTAACTAAAGTCCATGCCATTATTCAGATTCGCTTAGTTTCTTTATTTAATATTCTTTTTCTGTTCCAGGATCCCATCCAAACTGCACATTACATTAAGTCCTCATGTCTCTTTAGGCTCCTTCGGACTGTGACATTTTCTTAGACTTTCCTTGTTTTTAGTGACAGTTTTGAGGTCAATAGTTTTTTAGTTAGGGTTTATCTGATATTTTTCTCATAGACAAAAGTTAGACAAAAGTTAGGAATTTTTGTAAAAAAGACCATAGAGAGGTAAGGTGTCATTCTCTGATGACACATTCATATCAAGGGTACATGCCTGAATATGACTTATCACTGATGATATTTACCTTGGTTACCTGGCTGAGGCAGTGTTGTTTGGGTTGTCCAGTATCAAGTTTCTTCTTTTCTCTGTTACCATACTGTACTCTTTGAAAGGAAGTCACTATGTGAAGCCTACACTTAAGGAGTGGGAAGTTATGCTCCTTCTTTAGGGGAGTGTATCTACATAAATTATTTGGAATTCTTCTGCAAAGGAGATTTTTCTCTTCTCTGGCATTCATTTATTGATTCAATCATCCATTTATATTATTAAGGACTCATGGAGATTTATTTTATACTTTGGATATAATCCGATACTATGTTATTGACTGTTGCTTAAATTGTCCCAGTTTTGGCCATTAGAAGCTCATGGAAAATGGCATTAGAAACCAAGATCAGGGTGCTGGGAGTGTTCATTGCTCCTGGGAGTGTTACTAATTTTTGTAAAATAAACTTGAAACTTCTCATCAAATTAAGTAACTGCTTAAAACATATTACCCATATGATAATATTTAATTAGATCTGGGCAACAGCAATACATTTATTTCTAAGCCCTTTTGTAGTTAGATTTGGCCATGTGACAGTTACTGAAGATGCAATGAAGCTGGTATCTTTAAGTATTCTTTCTGTCTTTAAATGGATGAGGTGTACCTCTTCTTTATGCCTACCTAGAATGTGGTTATGATGGTGGGAGATAGAACAGCCATATTCAGTATGACAACATGGTAGAAAGAATTGGGTCCCTGTTGTTCTTGTAGTCATCATACAAGGTGTGATGTGCCAACACTTAAAAGAGAGGGACATAAAATGTTCTGCTTAATCCTTTGTTATTTGGAGTTTTCCTGTCACTCATAATTAAACCTAAACCTAATTATATTTGGAATAACATATTTTTTATGATATGAATCTTGAATACATCTTGATCTATTGCCCATAGCTTCCCACTTCAGATTATGTGTTTCAGCCACTTACATCTAATTAAATAAAGATTTACTAAATACCCACTGTGAGGGGCACCTGGGTGGCTCATTCAGTTGAGCATCTGGCTCTTGGTTTCTCCTCAGGTCATGATTTCAGGGTCATGAGATCAAGCCACAGGTAGGGCTCTGAGCTCAACAAGGAGTCTGCTTGGGTGATTCTCTCCCTCTGGCTCTCCCCACCTCTTGTAAATAAATAAATAAAATATTTAAAATAAATAAACAAGTAAATAACTACCCCCTGTGAGCCAGGCTCTGTAGTAGCACCTAGGAAGAAATTTCAAAATAAACAAATTAAAGAGCATCCCTGCTCTACTGAGGTTATAGTCTAGTCAAATAATAGGAAATTTCCCAAACACATGATTCAATTGTTATGTCATGTTTGTATACATGTCTGTACTTGAGATGCCCTTCACTTTCTATAGTCCGCATGGAAATCTCTTAATTGTTTGTTAAGACTCAACTGAAGCATTATCTCTTCAGGGAAATCTTCCCTGACTTTTGTAGGCCGTCTTAGTCCCTCCTTCGTCTGTGCTCCTGAAGCATGTGCTGTGAACGTTCAAACTCAATATTGAGTCATATCATTTATCTAGTAGATCACAGGTCCTAAAAACTGGTTGCGTATTTTCATTTAAGCATTGTGATCACCCAGCATGATTCTGGCAGATGTAAGATGTTGTTACAATTCAACTTTATTAATTTACAACAGATGACATTCTATTTGAAAGAAAGCAATATTATTATCTACTGTAATATCTAGGGAACTTCCTTTTCTTATCAAGGTGAAAGGAAAGCTCAATTAATAACCAGAAGTTTGCATGATGATTCTACAATCAAAATCCTGTATGGCCTGGAGGGTGTCTGAACCAGGTCATGTTAAGGTCTGAATGATTCCAGTCCACAAACAGGATGCATTGCCAGGATCATCTTTTTTAGATTCCAATTTGTATCTCATTATAGTGAACAAACGAACCTGAAAATCCCCAAACAGCAGCATAGACAATATCTGTCAGTAGCTTTAACACAGCCAGTTTTCATGCTCAAATTTGTATATATCTCTTTTTGCTTTTAATGCACAAGTGCATTTGGGGGCCATATTAAAGAAATCCTGTCTTTAAGCACAAGAATCACACTTGGCCCACTGAGATGCTCTTACCGTAAGAGGCACATATAAACTGAGAAGGGGAAACCTGAACATTTGTGAATGCAGTTCATGTTTACACTGCAGCATATAGGCCTGAAGTGTGGCAATGACTGGAATCTTCTGAACTGTTCAAATGCTTTCTCTCCTCCTTCGTTTCTCCCCTCACTCCCTCCCCCTCCCCCTCCTTCCCTTCTCCCCTTCCTTCCTTCCTTCCTCCCTCCCTCCCCTCCTTCCCTCTCTTCCTTCCCTCCTTCCTTCCTTCGATTTCATGTTGTTTTTTATCTATCTCTCTTCCCCAGACCATGAGCATGTATAGTTGAATTTGTTAATACACATGTGATGTCCTCTATCCAAATAGCTTAAATGTGTCTCAGTTCCCTGAACAACCAAATCTCTTGGGTTACTTTCACTTCTAGGATATTACATTTATAGTGTGATAATCTCGTTGTTCTTACCTGGGTAGAGGTACCCTCATAGTTAAAATTGTCAACAATCAATTTAGCAGAAAATGACACAATGCTGAAGACATGTTAAATACTAGCATTAATTGTAACAATTTATAAGGCTCAGAGAAGAAGCATGTTGTATTTATTGATCATGATCTCCTTACCTCGAATGTAAGGAAAATGTCTTTTTTATCTAGGTGATTTGAGCAGGGTAGACACTTAGTAAATATGTGCAGGATTTGCAAAATATAATAGTGGTATTTTTAAAAAGCACACTGAACACTCAGATAAAATTAAAGCAAACAAGATGATAATAAAACTCATTTGTTCACCAGCTGTAGCTGTTTTGGCTTTCTAAAGGCTTCAGTCTGGAGGCAAAATCCTTGAACTTGGAGATGGACATTGTGATTTTACTATTAGTTTCTCAAACTGTTACTGCAGGTACAGCTCACTCGTATCCTCTGAATGTCTCAGATTTACCGCATCTCTTAAAACCACCCTTTCTTTATTAGTAAAGTTACATTAATGAAAAATACTCAATCGGAGATATTCTGTATAAGAAAGTCTGGCCTTTAATGAGAAGGCTTGAACATGTCGGTCTTTACATTGAGGCTGGCCTGTATTTTGAAGCTTTTTAGTGCTATGATTGTTAGTACAACATGCCCTTTATCTTCCTCTTTTCCTGATTTTTTTTTCCAGGAAAAGACAATGCACAATGTTTGATTCTAGAAACAGAGGTAAGGCTGAATATTTGAGGTGGAGTGGGTCATCTGTCTTCTGTTATTTAAACTATAAAAAGGTGAAAACTATGAACATGAAGCATAATTTGGATTGTAAGACAGTGGCACAGTCTGACTTTCTATGGCTTTCAAAAGTAGTACACAGCAGCTTTTGTCTGATATTTTTCTGTATGCCTACTTGGAGGTAGAAGAAAGATATGATGACCTTTTAAGACGTATTTCCAACTCAGTAATTATCACATGAACCTTAAGAGTTAGTGATAGTCTTACTTGCCAAAAGCTTTCACAGTAAGCTTTTTAAAAGCTAAGATTAGAATTCATTGATTTCTGTCTTCCTTTTAGTTGTCAGTGCTTGGTTTATGTTATGTTGCTTTCCTGCATACAAGTATGTATATCCCTTTGATTATACACAGAATCTATAAAATTAAAATAAGTTTTATTGAAATTCTGGTAAGATATATTTTTCTAGAAATACATAAAGATGTATGTACTGTATGTCATCTTAAAATCAGGAATTAAAAAATAAAAATAAAACAAAACCAGAAATTCAATATTGGTAATATGACTTTTAACATAGAATTATAATATAGTAGCTAGAAAATGTCTACCTTTATATTGATTCAGATATCAATGTAGAATTTGAGAAGTCAGTGCATGTGATTTTTGTTGAAAAGGGAATTCCAAACATTGAAGTAGATAACACTTTTGCTTAGAGATGGTTTTTATATTCTCCCATTAGTGAGCGCCTAAACACCCTCCTTCATCATATAGCCCGTGGCTCCCCTTCCAACCATGTGAGCATGCTCCTTAATTCTCCTTTGGCGGGGTTGAAATGTTTCTCACTAATACATGTTGATTTCCCATTAGAAAAAAGGTGTTTCTCTATCATGGATATCTTTTGTAAAGCTGTGTGTGTGTGTGTGTGTGTGTGTGTGTGTGTGTTTGTGTGTTTTCCTGTCACATTTTCAGTGGGACCCTGGAACCACTTCGGAATCTCAAGCCGGGGCAAGGATATGGAGTGTGCTTTCCTTCTTTGCCCATCCTGTCTTCGGCCTCTTAGATGCTGCTATGGCAACAGACTGGCAACAGTTGTGGAGGAAGCCATGCTCAGACTAAGGCCAGATGGAGGGAGTGGGTGACAGTGGCAGCATCCCAGGGAAGCTGTGTGTAGCAGTAATGAATTGAACTTGGCTGTATTCCTCCCCAATTAATAGGCAAGTTGGAAAGGGAAGGAAAAGGGCAGAGACTATGGAGCATCACACTAGCTGCACAATTGTTCACTTGAGTGTGGTCCATGTGAATGTGAAATCTAGATTTCCTACTTAGTTTTTTTAAATGATGTAAAACATGCTAAAGTCTATGTTCTATCAAACAAACAAAAAAAGCTTCATGATATAACTTCTATTCTAATTGACTTACTATCTGAGACTATTTTTGTTTTCCTTTCTCCCTAGCCTCATGACTAATGAGCTCCTTACTCTCGTCACTAACAGCCTATCTCTTTATCGTTGATGGTGATGGTGGGAATATTTCTCTTTATTAAGAAATGTTACCATTCGTTTGCAGTTTTGTAGCTATGAGATGTGTAACATTTTCTCTTTTAAAAATTTTCAAAGGCGCTTCCTTTGAGTTAATAAGGATTCTTAATGAGCTTTTATGATATAATAATTAGGATTAATAATAAATGAAGGGAGACGAAGGATGACCATTGATTTAGTAAGAAAAACATGATCACTTTAGAGAGCTGTACTTTTCAGCAAACAACTTGTTCTCGGGGAAGGGTTTTAAAGCCTTTCCAACCCATGAATAAAGATGGAGATAAAAATAAAACAAAATAATTTAACAAGATATATTTGAGTTCTAATTTCTTCTTTTATTGATAAAACACAACTTATATTTTTATTACTTGATTTTTTCTCATTTTATTAAAATGAAAAAAAACTAGAAAACAGAGGTACAGACATATAAAAGTGTGGTTAATTATTATTACTATTTCAATGACATTTCTTTTTTTTTCCAGAAGTTTTAAACTGACAATCAAATTTGAGATGGATTTTATTTCCCAAAAATGACTTGTGCCAGTCAGCTGGTAACTGGCACCACTCATTTAGTTGACAGACATGAAAATGTAGTTGTTTATAGATTGATTCCTAGAAGTAAAACATGTTAAGTTGTCTTAAAAACAATAATTTTTTTCAAAAAATTTTGTTTCTGGTTTTTACATGGAAAATGGCAATCTTAGTCTCAACTATATTTTAGTAGGTAAATAAATGTAATCTGTAAGTAAACTTCATTATTTTTATTGTGAATTGCAAGTGTTATTTATCTAACATGGTGAAGAAATGCCAATTTTATTTCATTCCAGTGCATATAACTATACTGTTCTTGTTACTTGAGCAAAGACAAGGGGAGCAAGATTGCACTTTGAGTTATTTAGGTTTGAACTTACTATGACACAGTAACACCTTTATTAGGTAAGGATAATGAATGACATGTTAATGCAAGCATGATTAGCCAACATTCCTTATTTCTAATAGGTGCTCAGTAATAGTCATATTATATTGATGTAAAATCAAACTAGACTTTGAAAGTGGTAAAATATGTATTTTCTTTTACATATAAATTAATATATATTAAAATTATGGAAATTTTAAATGTGTTCAAAACTAAATGGTATAATTAGTTTTAATTTACCCTCCCTAAGTTCCAACAATTTTCAACATTTGGACACTTTGTTTTATCTGTAATCAAACTTCCCTCCACATATGATTATGAAAAATTCCCAGGTAGAATACCATTCAGTTAATTAAAATTTGAATATGTAACTGTTAAAAATGAGGTTTAAAAAATAAAATATTATTTTGCCTAAAAATACCCATTTTTTTTTTTAAGATTTTATTTATTTAGAGACTGCAAGTAGGGGGGAGGGGCAGTCTCTCAAGCAGACCCCATGCTGAGCAGAGAGCTTGATGCAGGGCTCAAGAGTTGAAGACTTAACCAACTAAGCCACCCAGGCGCCCCTTAATTTTGATTTTTAATAAAAGTTAATCTCTATATCCAGCATGGGATTTGAATTTATAACCCTGAAATCAAGAGTCATCTGTTCACCAACTATACTAACCAGGTGCCCCCGCCCCATTTCTTTATTTTCATTAGTCAGTGCTGAAATTTCCCATATTGTCTTCCTGTTTTTTTATTTAAAGCTTTTTTTCTAATCAGAGTCCAAATAAAGATGTCTCCTAAATATCATTTAGTCTGAATCTAGACCTAAATTCAACTTCTATTTCTGTCTCTCTCTTTCTCTGTCTCTATCCTTCTTTTGCTGTTTATTTGTTGAACAAACAATTCATTTGCCTTTAGTTTTCCAGGGTCTGGAAATTGCTAATTTCTAAATGTTTTCTTCCCTTTATTTCCTTTAAATTGGTAGTGAGATTCACGTTTAAGTTTTTTGTTTTTGTTTTTTTTTTGGCAAGACACTATCACTGGTGGTGGTGTGTGCTTACGTCAGAAGGAACATCATGTCTTTCTCTGTGATGTTAGCAGCCATTGCCTAAATCCATTATTTCATTAAAGGTCACAAAACTAAAATTCCATTTAACATACTCCTTCTTCATTTACTCACTGAATACTTAACATTTCATCAAATATTTTGTTAACCTACAATGTTTCATACAGGGAAAGAGACATAAATGTTTGATTCTTTTTTTTTTATTATGTTCAGTTAGCCAGCATATAGTACATCATGAGTTTTTGATGCAGTGTTCAACGATTCATTAGTTTTGTGTAACATCCAGTGCTCATCACAACACGTGCCCTCTTTAATACCCATCACACATTTCTTTCCATTAATTTACTTGTTTATTCATTTTAACCTATTGTGTTGTATCCTATCATATGTATGTACCAACATTTGCATTGTTTCTAATTTTATAGGTATAAATATTACTGCAATATTAACACTTATGCGTGTTTTGACAATTTCTCCTTTAATATTGCCAATTTTTTTCACATGCAGTACGTAAAAATTTCTCTTGACCCAATATTCTGTTTATTTGTTATTTATTCATTATTACTATTTTTGTTAAACTCCTAAGTATGGAATGATTTATTATTATTATTGGCTAACATTTGTTATGTGATTGCTATGCTCAGACTTTCTTTAAGATAATTTTATTTAATTTACATAACAATTTTATTAGGTGGATGCTATTATTATTCTGAATTTAAAAGTAGGAAAATGAAGGGACAGAAATATTAAATAACTTGTACAAAACTAGTAAGGGATAGAGTCAAAATTATTTGACCCAATGTTATCGTAATCATTAAACAATTGTAGATCCCATTACTGTTTGAAATTGCATTCATTCTTGATTGCTTGTGGTATTGAACAGTGTTTCGTATATTTGTTGGCCGTTCTGATTTCTCTTCTTTGTTCTTTGATTTTCTTTTTTTTTTAAAGATTTTATTTATTTTTTTGAGAGAGAGAATGAGATAGAGAGGATGAGAGGGGGTAGGGTCAGAGGGAGACGCAGACTCCCCGCTGAGCAGGGAGCCTTATGTGGGACTGGATCCTGGGACTCCAGGATCATGACTTGAGCCAAAGGCAGTTGCCCAAACAACTGAGCCACCCAGGCGCCCTGTACTTTGATTTTCATATATATTCTTTACCAATTTTACCCCTTCTTTGCTATCTTCTTTGTTTATACATTAATTTCCATTCGAAATCAACCATAATTCATTTATTTGCTGGAAGTCCTAATTTTGTCATTTTTCAGGATAAATATTGAATAAAAGGATAGTTTAGTAAAGTCTTTTCTATATACTTGGATTTTAATTTGTAAGGCCATACCCTTCTGAATCTTGAAGAACTTACTCAAACACGTTTCAATGGCATCTGGAAAACACTAAATAATATTATAGCTTTTATTCAGTAGCCTGAGATTGACATTATCTTTAATACAGTATCTTTAAACAATGCACTGTAGTTTTAAGCTTCTAATAAGTCTGAACTAACTACATGTTCACCATTGTGTCAAACATGTGGGAGAGAAGAGGTTAATAAAACATTATTTCTCTCTTGAAATTTACAACCTGCTTGAGGGGGCAATTCCAACACAAATAAATTTGGCAACTGATTTAAAGGAGATGTAATCACAATCTAGGTAATGTGGGACACACTAGTAAATCTAGGCTAAAAAATATGAAATTTTGCTTTTCAGAAGAGTTTTTAAATATTTTAATATCTTCTTAGAAAAATAAACATAACAAGAATCTAGCATTAACTTAGCTCTTAGCTATTTAAAATAAAACTATTTTAAAATTATCTTTTGAACTTTTCTTTTTTTCCTAAAACCTGGATATAAAATAATAGGTAAGATACGATCTCTCAAGGAGTACATTATTGGGTAAAACGAAGTAAATGAAATGAACTGATTTTAATAAGTCATGCATAATCTTAGTTCATGCTAACTGTCCATATACTGTAAAAATATAGTAAGATTATATATTAGAATGCTAGTAGTGAGTAGATTTTTGAAGATGGACATATATATATGATTTGATTTTTTAACTTCTTGATTATATTTATATTTTCAGAATGCCATTTATGATTTAAGTTATTTTAATCCAAAAAGTGGAATTCATCTACAGAGTACTGGTTAAGTAAATGTTAGGACATCCATGTATTAAAATACTACTAAACTGTTAAAACTCTATTGAAGCAATTTTCTATGTGTTAATAAAGAAAACCTTCCAAGATACAATAATTGAGCAAAACAAGGTAAATAAAGCATGTATGAGTATTCCTGTTTATGTTTATTTTAAAAAGGTGTGTGTGTGTGTGTGTGCGCATGAGAGCGTGCACGCACATATATTATGTACATAAAAAAATTCTAGAAACATAAGAGATTTAATGACAGTAGTTAACCTATATGAAGTGGCTTCGCAGTTACTTTTTAAAGATATAAACTTTTGAACTGTTTATACTCTTTAAGTCATGTGTTATCAGCATTATTACTAATATATTACTCAATCAGCAGGAATTTAAGATATTTAAAATACTTGTCTTATGGAAACTGCACTATTAACACAGAGAAAGAAATATGCCTGGAGCTAATATGCTTTAAATCTGTAAGCAATTATTACTACTGATGTCTTAATGGGAATATTTATATATTTCTTCATGAGCTGTGAAAAATAAAATTCCAAGGTCCTATACTATGTGTCTTTGTGAAAGATAAAATGATTTAGGAGTTCCTGCAATTTGCCCTTTCACTTTGATCCCTGGTTATTTCATTACTTGACACCCATATAATTATTAAAAATTTCAAAGCAACACGTACAAATTTTGTTTGCTGGTTAGTAATATTCTTAGGAAATAAATGCATAATTATTTTTCTTTTAGAATAAGAATCAGCAGTGATGGTTCAAAATTTTAGTTAAGTATAATAATTTGAGTTACTGAAAAGATAAAGCATATTGTTAGATTGTTTATAGTAATACAACTTCCAAAAGGTATCCAACAACCCCAAATGACACTAGATGCTTTGAGTTTTAAGAAAAAAAATCTCTAAATCATTTTGGAAAATTAGCACAATAATGTTTTTCCTGTTTCAGCTGTAGTCAAAGTATCTTTTGTGTGTCTGTTTACCTCAAATATGTTCCAATATGTTCTTAATATTATTTTATTATTAATATATTATATTAATATTATATAATATATAATATAATATTATTAATATTATTTTTATTGATGTTATCTTTAGCATAGTTTGAGGAGACAGGAAGGAATGAAATAATAAGCTGTTCTTAGAAATAATTGTAAGGACCTTAAAAAATAACTTTTTTTCCACTATATGTTCACTTTCATTATACATCCTCTATCCATTTTCTTATTTGGCTCCCAAAGTGAGATTAATTTTTTTTTCAAAAATGAGATTATTTTGAATGAAATTATATAACGTTTAGGTGTTGTTAATTTCAAGTAAAAATATGTTTGTAAATGATAAAATTAGTGCCAAAATTGCTATTATAAAAGCATTGTTTATATTAGTAATTCTACACAATTAAAAACTGAGTATTGGTAAAAGCTAAACATGAATATGTATATGTAAAAAAGCTTTATCTTATATATAGCTTCACCAAAAGTATCCCTTTATATAATGAGTTTTATTGTTTAATTATACTTGATACATATAATGATTATATTTGATTTATAAGAAGCTTTAATGAATCTATATTATGTAAAAGATTATGTATAATATATGTAATATGTATTATATTACAATGTATTAACATTCAACTGTTTTTTAACTATCATATTTCTCTATTATCAAGTATTTTCTGTAATAGTGACTTCTCATTTATCCATTTCATTTAAAGTTCAGAATAATTAAAAAATTAAGCGAAGAAATAATTGTTAAAATTCACAATATTCATTGGCTCTTTCAAAAAAGTCAAATTCTACTTTGTTAGGATACATAATTTCCTTCAGAAAACTTAGAATAACAATGATTATAATAATATATTTGACATTTAATTAATATGTCCATTTAATAAATATATGATGACTGCTTACCATGTGCTATCATAAACTAGAATTGACCCTACAGTTAATTGCAGAATAATTGAGTATATAAATTAAAAATTATCAAAGAATAATTTTAGGTAAAGAGAAGAGTTACAGGGAAAATAAAACCTGGGTAATGTTTTTGTATGGTTGAGAGAGTGAGAGAGCAAGTGAGAGAGACAGATTTTTGCTGAACTTACCTGAATTATTCTGTGCAATGTGGCAATGATATTTTCCAGAGTGAAGTTCTCTACCTTTTGATCTCAGTTGATTATACCTCAGATTTCTAAGTGTCAGATATTTAGTCAGTTATTATATTGGGTGAATGAAGATTTTAAAATTTGCGTTTTATAGTCATTATAACATATACCAAGTAGAAAGTAGACTCCTTGGGTACAGAGAGCATCTCTCTATTATTTTTACTATAAAATTCCAGTGGCTAGAAGACTGATATTGTTGACACTTAACAAAAATTTGCTAGCTAGCTGATTGACCCATTATTCACCAGTTTTAAGGCACATAAAATTTGATATTATTCTTAGGCAGGTGTGAACATGACATAAATAATGAAGGAAGAACGAGGAACCCAGCATGGTCACACCTCAGCCAGAGATGAGGCAGGAATTAGGGGATGGGCTCAGAGAAGTAACTATCATCAGACCCTCTAGCATAGTGATCTCCAAGAGAAAAAATAATATGAGCCATATATGTTTTAATTTTTTCGTTGCTGTGATAAAAATATAAAAATAAGCAGATAAATGGGCAAAATAAGTGAAGTAGATTATGAGTATGTTTATTATGATGAGCACTGAGCAGTGTATAGAATTGTTGAATCATTGTATGGTACACCCAAACCTGTGTGTTAATTATACTTAAGTTTAAAAAAAGTTGTTTTAATTTTAAAATAAGAATAAAAAATAAACAGATAAAATTATTTTCATATTTTATTTACTCCCAAACATGCAAAATAAAATTTTCAGCTGTAATCCATATAAAATTATTAGCAGTTTTTTTACATTATTTTTTCATTCTAAGTCTTTGAAATCAGTGTGTAATTTATATATATAGCATATTTCAATTCTGCCTAGCCATATTTCAAGTGCTCAATAGCCAGCCACATGTGGACAGTATAGCTCGAAGGCCTTGTACACCATTGTAAAGACTGGCTTGCTTTGGAAAATCATCTGAAGGTTCTATTTTTTTAGTTTTTATTTAAATTCAAGTTAGTTAACGTACAGTGTAATACTAGTTTCAGGTGTACAATATAGTGATTCAGCACTTATTGATGAGCTAGTGCTCATCATGAGTACACTCCTTAATCCCCATCATCTATTTCACCCAGCCCTCCACACACTTCCCCTCTGGTAACCATCAGTTTGTTCTCTATAGTTAAGAGTCTGTTTCTTGGTTTGCTTCTCTCTCTCTCCCCACCCCCCTTGCTCATTTTATTTCTAGTAAATTCGACATATGAGTGAAATCATAAGGTGTTTGTCTTTCTCCGACTGACTTATTTCACTTAGCATAATAATCTCTAGCTCCATCCATGTTTTTGCAAATGGCAAGATTTCATTCTTTATGATGACTGAGTAATATTCCATTGTACATATATACCACATTTTCTTTATCATTCATCAGTCGGTGGATACTTGGGCTGTGTCCATAATTTGGCTATTGTTGATAATGCTGCTATAAACAATGGGGTGCATGTATCCCTTTGAATTCATATTTTTTTTATTCTTTGGGTAAATACCTAGTAGTGCAGTTGCTGGATTATAGGGTAGTTCTATTTTTAACTTTTTGAGGAACCTCCATGCTGCTTCCCAGAGTGGCTACACCAGTTTACATTCCCACCAACAGTGCAAGGGGTTTCCCCTTTCTCCACATCCTCATCAACAGCTGTTGTTTCTTGTGTTGTTAATTTTAGCCATTCTTACAGGTGTGAGGTGATATCTCACTGTAGTTTTGATTTGTATTTCCCTGACAATGAGTGATATTGAGCTTCTTTTCATGTGTCTGCTGGCCATCTGTATGTCCTCTGTTCATATAGAACAGAAATGTCTGTTCATGTCTTTTGCTCATTTTTAAATTGGACTATTAGTTTTTTGGGTGTTGAGGTTTTTTTTTTTAAAGATTTTATTTATTTATTTGAGAGAGAGAGAATGAGAGAGAGAGAAAGCACATGAGGGGGGGAGGTTCAGAGGGAGAAGCAGACTCCCTGCCAAGGAGGGAGCCCGATGCGGGACTCGATCCAGGGACTCCAGGATCATGACCTGAGCCGAAGGCAGTCGCTTAACCAACTGAGCCACCCAGGCACCCGTGGGTGTTGAGTTTTAAAAATTCTTTATATACTGTGGATACTAACCCTCTATTGGATATGTCATTTGCAAATATCTTCTCCCATTCAGTAGGTTCCCTTTTCATTTTGTTGATTGTTTCCTTTGCTGTGCAGAAGCTTTTTATTTTGATGTAATCCCAATGATTTATTTTTGCTGTTGTTTCCCTTGCCTCAGGAGACATATCTAGAAAGAAGTTGCTATGGCCGATGTCAAAGAAGTTACTGCCTGTGTTCTCCTGTAGGATTTTTATGGTTTCAAGTCTCACATTTAGGGTTTTTTTTTTTCCATTTTGAATTTATTTTTGCATATGGTATAAGAAAGCGGTCCAGTTTCATTCTTTTGCATGTTACTATTCAGTTTTCCCAACACCATTTGTTGAAGAGACTATCTTTTTTCCACTGGATACTCTTTCCTGCTTTATCAAAGATTAATTGACCACATAGTTGTGGGTTCATTTCTCAGTTTTCTATTCCGTTCTATTGATCTATGTGTCTATTTTTATGCCAGTACCATACTGTTTTGATGACTACAGCTTTGTAATATAACTTAAAGCCCAGAATTGTGATGTCTCCTGCTTTGCTTTTCTTTTTCAAGGTTCCTTTGGCTATTCAAGGTCTTTTGTGGTTCCACATAAATTTTAGGATGGTTTGTTCTAGTTCTGTGAAAAATGTGAAAAATTTTAGTTCTGTGAAAAATGGTATTTTCATAGGCATTACATTAAATATGTAGATTGCTTTGGGTAGTATAGACATTTTAATAATATTTTTTCTTTCAATCTATGAACGTGGCATGTTTTTCCATTTCTTTGTGTCATCTTCAATTTCTTTCATCAGTGTTTTATAGTTTCAGAGTACAGGTTTTTCACCTTAATGGCCAGGTTTATTCCTAGTTATCTTATTATTTTTGGTGCAGTTATAAATGGGATTGCTTTCTTAATTTCTCTTTCTGCTTTTTCATTATCAGTATGTCAAAATGCAACCGATTCTGAAGACTGGCATGGTATACCTAGGTTTTAGTGATCTGACTGCTGTGTTGATAATGGTATAAACGTGTGCAGATGCCTGGCTTATTGTAATCACTCAGATAAGTGAAGAGAATGGTTAGGGTCAGGATATTAGTGGAAGACGTAGTGAAAGAGGCCAGGCTATGGATATATTTCAGATGACTTGGATATGGAGTGGTAAAGAAAGAGTTGAATAAAAGGTGGTCTCTGAGATTTTTGTCTTTGTGAGTTTAAATCTAGATAAGGAACTGGTTTTTATTTCTAAACTTGTGATTTCCAAATGAAGATACATACATTCTAGTGCATGTGCTAGACAATACAATGGGTACAGAAAGAAAATAGGAACATTTAAAATATTAGGAAATACAAGAACTACTCCTTGGAAGGTTGTTAGCCCTTAACATCCACACACAACACACACACACACACACACACACACACACACACACACACACACTCCAGAAGACCAATGCAACTTGACTCCAGCTGGCTTCATAACTGCTAAGAAAATTAATTACAATAATAATATGGTAGAATCTGGATTATTTAGTGTCTTACTCTAAAAGTAGATATTGCCCTTGGGAAGACCATAATCAACCATCATTTTGCTCTGCTGCCCACTCAGTCATTATTTTGAACTGCCATCTAATCAAGTTTGAGCTTGTATATTAAACCTTGTGCAGTGTTACTAGTCATCAATTTATGATATTTTATTCTCTCTGGTAGCATTTTAATTTATTTTACAAGTAACTATTAGGATAGAGAGTATGGTAAGGTGGGGAAAAATCATCAAAAGAGAAGTGACACATTTATTGATGTGAATTTTCTTAAATTCTAGAAAAAATGTCATTAGCAATTTTAATAAATTGAGGAGAAGATCATGCCACTCCTTGCTGAAAATTACTCAGCAAAACTGTGAGTTCATAGGACATGTATTATTTTTTCTCAAGTGAAATCATTTTCCTCTACTAAGAGATTGAATTAAAGGTAGTATGGCCAAGCTATTAATTTTAGGATTTATTTATGATTATGCATCCCTTGTAGCCTATATCATCATGGTGACTGATAATGGTTAAATTATGTTCCAAGATCAGGTAAATTATTGCAAAAATGTGACAAAAATTATAGGCTGTTGAAATGACAAGTCAATACATTACCGGTTCTACCAAATCTAATATTCATTTACCTAATCCAAAAGTCCTTCACCTGTATGTCTACATACTACTTATTACATACTACTTTAGACACCATGATCATTATTTGTGCCTACAACCGGTACATAAGAATTCTTCATAAATATTTTATCTTTAATAAACACATTTATTTAATTCTTTTGCCTTTATTTTTTAATTAAAATTTTTTTTATTATGTTCAGTTAGTCACTGTATAGTGCATCATTAGTTTTTGATTTACAAAATCTTGGAAATTCTAATGAATTAATCAATAATTTTTTGCCTGAGTCATTGATTCTTTGCACTGTCAAAATCCATCAGAAAATGGCATAACTTCTGCTTGCTTTAAACTGTACATTATGGCCACAGCTGGACTTAGAGTGTCTTAGCTAGAACACATTAATTTTAAAATAAGAAAATTTGCATTCTTCGAAATTGCCCAAATTTTGAGTGAAATTATTTTTGTGAAATGTGATCTGTGTCACTGTTTATATAAATATCCATGCTCTAATTTTCCCGATATTTCAAGGGAAGATGTTTATTAAAGTTATAATATTCTATATAATATGTGTATTGCAAAATAGATAATATAATTGCCAAATATCCTATACGTTTCAAAATTTACCAATGCAGTGTTTGTGTCTTTGCTTGTATGTCTGGGTATATGCAAGCATGTGTGTGTATGTGTGTGTGTGTGTGTGTGTGTGTGTGTGTAGCTCTAGAAAAATTACCAACAGTGTAGGTTGTGAAGAGAAGGTACTAAAAGCAAAATATTGGACCTTATAATTGTAAGTTTTTATGAATTTTTAGAAAGCATGTGTATTTTGGTATATAAACTTCCACTTATATAAAAGGAATATATAAAAATATTGCATTAACAGGGGAAAAACCATGGTCATCGATACATTAGAATATCATTTTTAGAAACAAAGATTTATTTTGTTAGAGTACAAAATAGATCAACTGTGATATTCTACCATTAAAAAAATTTTTTTACACTTTCAGTTGATCATGAAACCTCATTCCTTTTTTCTGAGTGACTGAAGTGATTAAAATTAATCTCTCTCTCTATCTATCTATCTATATATATACATATATATATGTAAATGACAATCTAATATTTGTTTAATTACAAAGGAGAAATTCAATACTTAAAAAAAAGAGTTAATTGAGCTGTAAAAATTCAGTAGACCACATTTAACTTCAGTGTATATACAGAGTATGGCTAGTATCTTTCATAAAAATCTTAATGAGAAGTAGTCTACAATTATTTTGTTCTGCAACATAAGAAAGGATAATTCTGTCTGTATTTTACATATCAGAAGTGGAACATTTTTTAAGTTATAGTGGATTAGAAGTTACATTAAATCATATGAAGTTCCCAGCTTAGCCAATCCTTTGACCTTTGAGAGCTGTCCATTCTCTAGTTCCTTCTCATTCCTCAAAGGGTTGATCTGAGAATAAAAGTACTGTATGGGGAGTGGGGGGCAGTTACTTAAAATCTAGAGAGAAATATATTAAAGTATAATATAATGTTATTACTTTAAAAATAAAGAACAATTACTGGCCACTCCAGAATCTCCCATGATTTTAAGAAAGGAGTTTGGCATGCACAGATAAGGTTTTGCTTAAAAATATATATTCTTCTTTCATTTAAAGAAGTCTAAGGGTATCTCTAACCTTGGTTGAACTTATTAGTCAAACCCACTGAGGAAGATTTTTTCTTTAAATTTAGAAGGATAAACATAGCTCCCTGTTTCTAGTACTTGTTCTTCTCAGACCGAAGCAGCAATTTTAAGAAATGCGTTCTGGTTAAATATAGGTTAAATGCTCTTCATGGTCGCTAGGTATCAAATGAGAGAGCAGCTGGTTTGACACTCATTATGACCCAATGATAGGTGTCAAAAGTAATCAGCTGCTTCTGTAGTATGATGCCAGTGCCCAGAAATTCAGTGATTATCTACAATTTTCAGATGAAGAGGTGAGACCGACTGAAATGTTTTTCTTGATTTGTTATCATTGCTTACATATTTCTATGTTCTGACAAAATGTCTTAAGTGTCAACATGGCAAGCTATTTATTTATATGTGGGCAGTGCTTATTAATCATCTAATAAGGAATTTGAGTCTAGTTTTCTCTACTTCTTTACCTCCTTATAGATGCACTGCATCGTTTCTATGAGAAATATAGTTTTATTCCATAAAGCATTTACATATATTACTTTTCTCATTTGTTCCTCACAATACTCCTTTGATTTTCCCAGCTACGATGAGACCCAGACGGTCAGAACTATGTTACTCAACTTAAAATAATCTGTGGCAAAGCACATGTGTTATAACAAAGGGCACCCATTAAATGTTTGCAGAATAAAAGAATTAATGAACAAATGATTGAGCACACAGGAAGTTAAAATTTTAGTTCAGAGAGGTTAAGCAACTTTCCACATGACTCTGCAAGTGACTGGAGAAGCTGTGAACAGGTGGCAAAAGTTTGGACAGTGTGAAGATCTGGGCACACAGCACGGAGACTAAAAGCCCCTGAAGAAAGCCCCAAATTCAGTTTAAGAAGGATTGCATAAAATTGGGATAAAATCTCAAAAGTATTATGTATTATTTGGAGCATGGATAACATTTTGTGCAAAACTTGTAAAACCACTAAGGGATAAATTTGAGGCTAATTTTGGATAAGACTTGACATGACAAGGCTTACCAAATATGAGTTAGCCTATATACCTTTCTAGAAATTAAAAAAAAAAGTGACTTCCAAAATATGTATCTGAAATAATATCTTAGAGTTCTGGGGGAGTACATGCTAATTTTTAATTTTCACATACAGACCCTGAGTGTAATGGCTGAAACTTGCTGAAAGATGGCTTAGTGAAAAAGAGGTTGGTAGAAGCCAAATCTTAGTAAGTTCAGGTGAAAATGGCTTCTTACAGAAAAGGTTGATAAAGCAGGGAAGCCAAGGGTAGATGAGCTGGGCAATATGATGGAGGGTTTTCTGTTTAAGAAGGAAGATCCTTGAACAAGCTCATATGTGTAATAGCCACTTGAGAAGGAAAAGTTAGTGTAACAGGCTGAGCAAAGGATGGTTGGTAGAGAAAGGTCAAGCATAATTAGGAAAGGATGGGATTAATTCTAGGGCAAATGTAGAGGTGTATCTACAGTTGGAGAGATTCCTCTTGACTGAGAAAAGAGTTTGAAGAGTGAGAAAAGTTGATTATTAAACAATTTAGTAATGATGGCTATGTCAGCAGCAACAGGGACCACTGTGGTGGAGGTGACCTGGGGAGGAGGGATAATGGGGAGGGGCAGACTGGGAATTATAGCATCCCTATTTGTTTCTGAGAAGAAAAGGACAAAATCCTTTGGCTGGAATGCTGAGAAGGAGGCTGGAAGAAAATGCAAAAGTTTGAAATTCAGACTGCTTAGAAATAAGTAATATTTTTAGATGTATTAAAGAAGATATGACCCCTAAATTTGTCAGGCATCACTGAGAGACCAATCAATTCTGGAAAGCGTGAATTCATAGTTAATCTATCTGCAAGGCCTATCCCAACATGATCTGACTCTTGACTACCCTTACCTTCCAGCTTTATTTCTTTGTCCCTGCACTGTTGGAATTCTATGACCTAGTTGTACTGAATTTCCTTGCGGTTTTCCAAATGAGCAATTCTCTCTCATACTTTTATGTTGCTCCCTCTGTTTCAAATTTTCTTTTTACCATGTTTCATCTGTTTAGCTCCTGTACTTCGAGATACTGCTCTGTCTCCCATCAATTTATGGAACTTCCTGAGATTAGAGATCATATCTTGGTGCACTCATCACATAGAATGCCTGGGACAAAATAGGTTGATTAATCTTAGGCTCATCATGCTAAATTGTTTAGTGCCTTCATTGGAGAAATTTAAGCTGGTTGCCTTAGGGGTATGGACCTGGCCAAAAAGAAGCTAGGGTCCAGTTTGACCTTACCTTTAATCACTGATTGTGGGACCTTCTCCTTTTGTGTGTATTTGAACGTGGAAGATGCACAGGATTTCTGAAGAATCACTTAACTGCTGGAGCCCTGGAGCCCTTACACACGTGTCAAGTTACTTATTATCAGAAAAACTTTTTTTCTATAATTGGTCCAAATATGATTGTATTTTCTTGTTACATTTCTTTAGGAATTCCCCACTGTTGCTTCCAGAATAAAGTCTAAATGCTGTTTGTTGAGCTCCATGGCTCTTCATTTCATCCTCTCTTTCCATCCAGAGTGCTTATATTTTTCCTAAACGCCCTGGCTTCCCATCACATGAAACTGACTTTTGCCTCAAAATACAATGAAATTTCACATTTTGGGAACTTTATGCTCTACCTCAACCTTTTCTACTTGAGAAATCCTACTGTAAATTACAACTCAAAATATCTTGTTTTCTGTGAAGCCCATAGGTAATGCCCCTCACTCTTCTGAACTCAAGGTTCACTATTCCCTTTTCAAGAATTTCTTAAGGCCTTACCTATGTCAGAATCAATTAGGTATATGCCAGACTTTCCCAGTACATCGTGAAATATTTGAGAGCAAAGATATGGAATGATTTGTTTTTGTTGCAGGCATTCAGTAACTGTTATACCTGGTGAATTGTACAATCAAAGCTTCAGGGCTAGAAGTTCTCTTTTTTTTAAGATTTATTTTTTATTTGAGAGAGAGAGAGAACATGAGTGAGGGGAAGAGCAGGGAGAGATGAAGAAGGAGAGAATCTCAAGCAGACTCTGTGCTGAGCATAGAGCCCCACATGGGGCTTGATCTTACCACACATGAGATCATGACCTGAGCTCAAACCAAGAGTCAGTTGCTCAACCAACTGAGCCACCCAGGGGCCCCAGGGCTAGAAGTTCTCTTAACACAAACCTTATTGCCTTTGACATGAGCTTTGAAGGATTATGGTTCCCTAATTTCTTGAAAGAACTATGGTCCCTAGACCCAGTATCAAATCATAGACTATGTGAAAATACTTAAACTGTTAAGCATAGGAATGGATGGAAAAATAGCAGTAGCTGTGATTTTATTTATCATATAGCTATATGGTTTTGGGTACTTTCCCCAATATTCTCTAACTTACTACATCCCTTTCAAGCAAAACGGAACTGCAACCTTTGGAGTTTCTGAATTGCTTTCATTTTTCCAATATGGAAATATTGCAGCATATTTTAAAGATCAGTTTTTATGAACTCTGGTAAACCTCAAGGGCATTTTAATATATTTTATGATAATATGAAAATGCCCTATGTCTTTTAAAAGAATATTATTCAGAATTCAATGAAAGTATACCTGACTTGTATTATTTTTATATTACAACAGACTATAAACAGTTCCTGCTCTTTGATTGATATGTATTGCTGTAACATGAGAAAATTAAATATAGTTGTTCAGTGTTCCTCAAGACAAAATATTCTCAATCTTTTAACAAATACATATTGAGTTACTTGTATCTTTTAGTGTTTAAATGCTTAGGATCCTTCAGTGAAAAAAAAATAGACAAAAATGTTCCCAGTCTTATGAAGTTTCTATTTTAATGGAGAGGCATATAGAAAGAAACATAATAAAAAGTAAATTACATAAGGTTATGAAATCACAAGTTTTATGTAAAAAAAAAAAAAGAAAAAAAAAGCAAGGTAAGAGGATCAGGAATTTGAGAGCACAGGTGTTGGGTAGTGTTGGGAGAAAGCAGTTTGTAGTAATAAACCAGGTGGTCAGGGAAAGCCTTGGTGAAATGAAAATTTGAGCCAAGACTTAAATAAGGGATAATGGCAGATGTTGGTGGTAAGTCCTATATGCATTCATCCAAATTTAGACAATCCTTATTTATTACATGTTACATACTCTCCAGCCAAGATTACTATATTCACAGTTCATCTTCTCATAAGTATAAAAATCAGTTGTGTTATATCATTTAAAAATAGCAAAAGTCAAATTAGTATCTCCAGTTCAAGACCTGTGTCTCTTCTCTGTCACCCAGCCAATGGGATCTGGCTGTGACTTTATTTAATCCAGACCTTCCAGATTAGTTCACCCACATGGTACACATGTTAAATCTTGCATTTTCTAAGAACTTGCCTGAATATGTTAATTTTATTTTATTTACCTATCAAGACATACCCATCTGAAAGAAGTAATTTCACTAAGTTTTTACTGCAGTGTTTTTCAAACCCTGATATATGTGACATACTATTTCATAATAATAATAATATCCTTGGATTATTTTGAAAATATAAAACATATTCAAGTCATAGAAATTGAAACAAGAACTCATGTTATTTTGCCTATTTTCTCAGTAAGAATAAAAAATCAGAAAATGCCCTTGTGTGTGCACATATGTCTTTTAAAAGTCACTCATGACAATGGATTTTCATGTTTGTGATGTTCACATTAGGGCAAAGCTCTGATAGAATATACCTTTTAATTTTGAAATGGCCTAGATATATCAAAAATAGTGATTGGCCCACCATACATTGCTCTAACCAAAAAATGTATGGAGCTGATTCTACACAATTTCCATCATCTTACTGACCCTCTAAATGTACAGTGCTGTTATCAAAAATGTATTTGATATTGAATAAGAAATACTATTTAAGAAAGCCTGAGTGTGAGTCACCACATAAAACTTTTATTCTTCCTGTATAAACTCACCAAGTGCCAAACATGGCAAAAAATGGGTACTCACTATTTTCAAATTCTTAAATATCTACTGATATAATGCATTAGATTTGTATTTTAAGTATATTATTCAGAAACATTTTTCAGTACCCAAAATTATTGTTGAATATACTGTGGACAAGGACCTAAAGATGTTGATGTAGTGACATTATTGTTTCAACTTGTTTTGGCATTAGGTAGAGCAATGTTCAAAGTTTTAATGTAGCTTTTGCAAGGGTACAGCTTAAGAAAGGAAGAAACAATTACTGCTCAAGGGGATGCAAAATGCCTGATGAATTACAGGCAACACTAATGGAAATAGAGAAGAGATACTCGGTAACAATAGACAGCAGAGATTGGCCTTTGGACAACTAGGATAATTGTGAATATCTGCTTTACCAACTAAAATAGATGATTTGGGGGATACCTGGGTGACTCAGTCGGTTAAGTGTCTGCCTTTGGCTCAGGTCATGATCTCAGGGTCCTGGGATCAAGCCTTGCATTGGGCTGCCTACTAGATGGGGAATCTGCTTCTCCCTCTCCCTCTGCTCTGCCCCTGCCCCCCTAGTTCTCTCTCTGTCTCTCTGTCTCTCTCTCTCTCAAATAAATAAAATCTTAAAAAAATACATTTTAAAATAGATGATTTGGCTGCTAATTGTTATTGTGTTCGTATTAATTTAAAAACTCAATGATTTTAATTTTGTACACAAAAGTATAATTTTATATGCATATGTATATATATATATATATTCCTATACTCTATCATTTCTTGTCATAATACACCTTTACAGTAGTCCTAAAATATTTCACTTAAGTTATACATTAAAGATTTTGATGAGAAATTATTGTCCTACATGGAGATAAGTCTACTCCTGTAAGTTAGCCAGAGCTACATTACTATAGTAAGATACTTAATTCTTCATCATTTATTTTTTAGTGTTTCATTTTATTTTTAACAGGTTTGTTATTAATTATACTGAATAGTTTAAAAATTCACGTTGGAACATGTGTCATCAATGATAGAGAATGATTTTTCCCACATAAAGGATGAAAATATAGCTAGTGTGACAACTTTTGATGGTTTATAATTCTGGAGGTGTATCTTTTATTTAACATCACATGTAATATTTATCTTTTATATGATCCTTAACAGAAAATTGGTTCCCGGAATGTTGGTTAAAAACCATGGTTTTAGCAATAGACAGAATGGATTTGAATATGGCTCCACTTCTTCTAGCTTGGTAAAATTTGATTAACTTACATAATTTCCATAACTCTGGTTGCTCATGTGTGAAATGGAGATAATTGGATAATAACAATCTTGATGCTCTTGGAGGGTTAAATGTAAGCACTTATAATTAATATGTAATAGCTATGATTCCTCCTATTACAAAATCCATGTAGGAGGATAATTTCCAAATCTGTTTCTGAACACAGGAAATTATCACTGCTGATGATATCTGTCCATGTTCCTCTGTTACTGACCTTCACCCCCTGTACCATGAATGAAAATATAGCTTTCTGATTTAGGAATACTTAATCTTGACCTTTATGATCTTCCCTAGTATACAAAACTGAGAACCACAGCACTATCATCTCTTGCCAAGTTTCTTCTTTTCTAACCATAAATTTTATTTTGTTCTAAGTACATGAATAAATTTCTTTTTCACTTTTCTTTGGGAAAAAAGAGGTGGTCGTTTTATAAAAGATAAATTACAAATTAATCCCTAGTCTATGACACCATTGAATGGCTGGCTTAGTTAAAGTATAAATACTTCTCTTTTTACATTTTTGTTTTTAGAGCTTCAAAATTAAACTCAAAATCTAAAAGTGGAAAAAATGCATAAATGCTTCCCTATCACACAAGTTGTTGGAAATTTATAAAATAGAAATTATTTAAAATGATTCAAATAAGATGAAAACAATTTTGTTGCTTAGTCATAATTTTTAATGAGACAAAAATTTCATTTTGTTATTGTCTGTACTTTCATTTTTGTAGTAATCTCAAATTTTTAATTGGGCATTTAGGAGGGGTAGATAGGAGAGGAAAAGAACATTGTTTCTGTTCAAATTTAACAGTATGGATAGTCATATGCCTGAGTAAAAAGAAATGGAATAAAGTGTGCATAGGAAATATTTATATGCCATGAAGTCACCACTTATTTGAAGTAAACTAATTATTTTAGAGCCTGCATTGAAGTACAAACCAATCAATTGCTTTTGGATATTTTCCTCGAACAGTATTTTTTTCCCATTAACAAATGTAGTAAGTGAGATAACATAAGGAAGCTAAGCAGAAAACTACCATATCTGAGTGAAATCTATTAGGAAATTAGGGCATATGTATGGTTAATGAATTTACCCAAATTGAGTTTTGGCCATGACTCAAAAGGCCAGGCTTACAGTTGCCAGATTGCCACCTGTGCCCTATATACCACAGGTGTTCAGGCCTTCAGAGCAGCTTTTCCTCCTAATGATTTCTAGGCCAGCAGTGCTCCCACACACCCAGCGTGAGCTCATGCACTGAATCAATACTCACTTCTGGACCAAACATTGACATGCACCTTGAGTTGAACATTTTCTAATCTCTTTTTTTAAAGTAATAACAATAAAAGTACAAATTCTGTAGCAGTCAGAATCAGGTTCAGCTATTATTATTAGAGACCCAAAATAACAACTGATGTCAAGGGGTGACAGGGCAGTTTTGTGGTCATCAGGGACCCAGGCCCTTCTTTCTCTCTGTTCCATCAACCTTAGCTTGTGGCTTCCATTGTCAAGGTTACATTAGAAACACAATTTGACTACTGGAGCCCTCACCTTCGTGACCTTATTTTGAAAGGAAGAAGGGCAAAAGGTGACTTCCCTCTTTGACCCACTCCCCTTTCCTTCTTAAAAAGCTTTCCTGGAAACCCCAGTGAAGTACTTGTGTTCATATTTTATTACCTACTGTCTATGAGGGAGCCTGAAAAATATAATTTATAACTAGAAACATTTCTGACAATATCAATATAAAGTTACTTTAGGGAAGAAAGGGTGAAGGGTATTGGATAGGCAGCCTGGAGTTTCTATCATACCCTTTTATGTTTAAACTAGATCAATTATTTAAAAATATTTCAGCACATAGGTAGAGCTAGTGGCTTATATATAACATATATAAAGCTTAGTCGCTTATATATAGTTTATATATAGCGATAGCTTATATATAAATGCGCTTAGGTTAGGGACACTCTACATACACCCATAAAGTTCAAAGTTTAGTTTGCATAAGAATGTAATGAGAGTTTGTATAAAATACACTTCTGGAGATGCTGATTCCACAGGCTACTGAAGGTCAGAAATCTCTTTGGAGGTTCCTGAATGATCTTAGAATTTTGATGCTTCCTACCAGCTGTGCTGCTATGGAAAGCCTTCCTTTTGATATTTCTCGACAGTGCGAAGTTGAGAATTTCTATGGAGCTTAAGAATGGGAATCTCTTGAAGTCCCCTTCAAAGAGTATAGAGTATTGGTAGCTGCAGAAGCAAAGTCTTTTACATAAAATTGAGAACATACTCTACTCCACATCAAAGAATTGTGCAGAGTTTGTGAGTGGGGAGCATGAACCCTCTTTCCCTGCCATTTGGTGCTGTCACTGTGAGCCTTGCTTATCTTCTAACTCCATACATTACCACACAGGAGAAGATAAACAAATCTCTGAAATAATTCAAACTCAGTCTTCATTCTCTCCCTCTTTTTTTTTTAATCTTTCTGAGGTTCTTGATACTGGAGTATCAAATTAAACTCTGAAGCCAGAGTTTAATTTATCAGATGAGTGACAGCAAAAGAAGAAAGAACAGATTGGCCAACTGAAGTGGAAATGAGAATAATAAAAAGCCTAGCCAAGTTTATCTGTTGAATTCCTGTCAAATGTTTGTCTTAGGTTAGGTGGCTTTTTTTTTTTTTTTGTGGATTTCAATTTATCCTCAACACAGTCCTCCAGAGTAGGTATTTTATCATCTCCATTTTATGAATGAGGAAACAGAGACTCAGATTGGACTAACTATTCAAATTACAGTTGGTAACAGATAAAGGTGGATTCATACCTGGATCTTACAGACTTCAAAGCCATGTTCCTTAGACTCAGCCAACAAAACCAAAAACCTGATAATCATCTTCTCTCTCCCTCAACCAGACTGTGTCCATCTCCTAATTAATTGGTATAATAGAAAAGAAGGAAATTGCAAAAAGAAAATGGAATAGGTCATAGGGCAGGAAGCCAGATACTAAAGCCTATCTCTCACAAACATACCTCCCCAAGAGACTTCTCATCTCACTCTTCACTTCAAGTCCTCCCTTAATATTCCAAGTTATTTCCTTTAAACTTCCACTGCTATGTCAGAGTTTGTGTTCCTTCCCACTCTTCAGTCCTCCAGGTACTGCCCAACCATAATTTTTAGTCATGGCTTGAATCAATCCTCTTTCTTCTCCAAACTCTGTCACCTTCTCACTAACCTCTTCCATGGCTGATCCTTTCTTGTTCCATCATTCTGCATCCAGTGCTTTCTTACTTTCTGTCTGACTGAAATATGAGAAAATACAAATAAATGACATATAACCAGATTAATATCTAGCTTTAAACCTTGATTAGAAGAATCATTGAAATCCAAGTTGTTTAAATCCCTCATTTTTCTGACAGGAGTAAAAGGTAGTATATCTATCTGTGTTGGTGCTCATGATAGATGTTGATAGCCATTGATACTAATTCTTCTGCTACTACATGGCCCTAACGGTTCTTATGTCGGTCTCCTAATGGGATGGGTCAACACCAGGCTGTGTTTTGCTGCTCTATTGACATAATTTCTCTTATGTTTATCCTTTTTATACCTGGGCTCTCACATAGCTCTTCCTGAATCATTAGATGCTATTAAGGCAGTATAGCATGGCTATTAAACTTTCCTCTGCCATTGACCAACTGCATAAATTTGTGGACTTATGTAAACTTAGAGCCTTATATTCAAATATTAGAATATTACAACCAGCAGATAGATGTTTTCTGAATATGTAGAAAGATAATTCACAAAACCCACTTGGCAGTTAGATTACAAGATGCTATCCCCCTGCCAATTTTGTAATTTTATTACGATCCTTCTAAAGATGGTATTTAATGCAATGTTCCTAATGTTGCAGATCTCTCTTAATTTACTTTCTTTCCTAGTTTCTTATAGTGTACTGATAGAAAAAAAATTCAGGGCAAGATTCCTCAAGACTGAGTTGGGAAACATGTTATTAATGACGTTGAATAGAATCACACTCAGGTTTAAAAACTTACCCTACTTTGTCCCTGCAATTTCTTGACCCTCCCAGAAAGTTTTATGTTCATTACAGGCATTGCCCAGGGGTTAAGGCATGATCACTGTCCTTCCTTCTCATTTGAGACTCTCAGTCACAGGACAAACCACCGGTTCTGACATGTCCATCCTTTCTTTCTCTGAAGACTGATAGGCCTTCATGTAAATGCTGTCTCTCCCAGCTGGCTCTTACATGCTCAGACTTGTCAGAGTTTTCAGTAGATATTAAGCTCCATCCACTTTTGGCAATTCATCATTTAACAAATATGTATTAAGAGCTAGCGATATGCCAAGTGATTAAAATTTGAGGACATATGTAAATTGTTTGTTTTAAAAATTGGAATACAAAATACTAGCATATTAAAACTACAGAGTGAAAGTTTAGAGAGTTGAGAGAAACCACTCATGAGCTTTTATATTGTAATTGGCTGCATGGAAGAGATACTAGACCTATAAGAATGAGCAGGCTGTTAATAGGTGAGATTCAGTGATGGGGATTTTCACTAAGAACCACATATGGAAAAGTATAAAATAGTGTGGGAAGGTGTAAACATATGAGAAGTTGTAAGCAATTTTGTGAGAATACAAATAATTAGTCATGAGCAAAGAGCACATGTAAGAGTTTATTTCCACACTTTGGGAATTGAGACATGAGCTGCTTCAATCAGAAGCTAGAATCATTTATTTAATCCAGGAGAGAATGCTAAATCATGGAAACAGGGGATCATTTGACTAGAGAAATGTTTTAGGAAGTTTATCTGTCATTGATTCTGCCACTGATTTTCTAAAAATATTGGGATAAAAGAAATGGGAATGTAAACTGACCAGTTAAAAAATACAGGATAATCGCAAAGGAGGAAGAGGACTTTTGCTTTTTATTCTATATGTTTCTGTACTGTTTGAATTTTTATAAAGGGAATGTGTTTGTGTATTATTTGTACATTTCCAAAGTTTAGTAGAGACTAAAAGAAAAGCAGAACAAACAAAAAAGAAATATTTCACAGTGATCTCAATGATTTTCAATCTAGCACTGGCTGAAGAGGGGCCATAGACTTAAGTTATAATTATAAATAGGATGTCAGTAACTTTAATTTAAAAATAATGAATGGAGATTAGAAAAAGGGATGTGTTATGAAATGGCTTAGCAAATCACAGACATGAAAACCCCATTTATTACATGGCTAACTTTTAAAATTTATTTGAAGATTTTACCTTATTCTCCCTCATTTTTTTTTTCAGGATTCGTGATTAAAAATGTGTAGCCATGCATGTGATTCATCTTCTAGCAAAGCTACTCCTTTCATGGAATGTGTTATTTATATACTGCTTTCTTCACTTTTCTTGTTTTTCCTACTCTTCTTTCTACTCCCCCTAAGCTCTTAAATTACTTTATTGGGTTTTTTTTTCATCTTTTTATTTAAATTCCAGTATAGTTAACATGCAGTGTAATATTACCTTTAGGTGTACAATATAGTGATTCAACAATTCCACACAACACCGGTGCTCATCACAAGTACACTGCTTAATCCCCATCACCTATTTAACTCATCCCCCCACCACCTCCCCTCTGGTAACCATCAGTTTGTTCTCTATAGTTAAGAGTCTGTTTCTTGATTTGCCTCCCTCCCTCTTTTTTTTTTTTTTTTTTTACCCTTTGCTCATTTGTTTTGTTTCTTAAATTCCACATATGAGTGAAATCATGTTATTTGCCTTTCTCTGACTTATTTTGCTTAGCATTATACTCTCTAACTGCAACCATGTCATTGCAAATGGTAAGATTTCATTCTCTTTTATGGCTGGGTCATATTCCATTGTACATATATACCACATATTCTTTATCCATTCATCAGTCAGTGGATACTTGGGCTGTTTCCGTAATTTGGCTATTGTAAATAATGCTGCTATAAACAATGGGGTGCATGTATCCCTTTGAATTTGTATTTTTGTATTCTTTGGGTAAATACCTAGTAGTGCAGTTGCTGGATCATTGGGTAGTTCTATTATTAAATTTTGAGGAAACTCCATACTGCTTTCCAGAGTGGCTGCATCAGCTTGCATTCCCACCAACAGTGCAAGAGGTTTCCCCTTTCTCCACATCCTCACCCAAACCTGTTGTTTCTTGTGTTGTTGATTTTAGCCATTCTTACAGGTGTGAGGTGATATCTTCTTGTGGTTTTGATTTACTTTCCCTGATGATGAGAGATGTTGAGCATCTTTTCATGTGTCTGCTGGCCAACTATGTATCCTCTTTGGAGAAATGTCTGTTCATGTCTTCTGCCCATTTTTTATTGGATTGTTTGTTTTGGGGGTATTGAGTTTTAAAAGTTCTTTATATATTGTGGATACTAACCCTTTATTGGATATGTCATTTTCTCATATTCAGTAAGTTCTCTTTTCATTTTGTTGATTGTTTCCTTTGCTGGACAGAAGCTTTTTATTTTGATGTAGTCCCAGTGGTTTATTTTTGCTTTTGTTTCCCTTGCCTCAGGAGACATAAGCTAGAAACAAGTTGCTACGGCCGATGTCAAAGAAGTTACTGCCTCTATTCTCTTTTGGGATTTTTATGGACTCAGGTCTCACATTTAGGTCTTTAATCAATTTTGAATTTATTTTTGTATATGGTATAAGAAGGTGGTCCACTTTCATTCTTTTGCATATAGCTGTCCAGTTTTCCCAACATCATTCGTTGAAGAGACTTTTTCTGATTGCATACTCTTATCTCTTTTGTCAAAGGATAACTGACTATATAGTTGCCAGTTTGTTTCTGAGCTTTATATCCTGTTCCTTTGATCTATATGTCTGTGTTTGTGCCAGTACCATACTGTTTTGATTACTACATCTTTGTAGTATAACTTGAAATCTGGAATTGTGATACCTCCAGCTTTGTGTTTCTTTTCTAAGGTTGCTTTGGCTATTCAGGGTTTTTTTGCCATTTCATATAAATTTTTGGATCATTTGTTCAAGTTCTGTGAAAAATGCCATTGGTATTTTGATAAGGATCGCATTAAATCTGTAGATTGCTTTGGGTAGTATGGACATTTTAACAATATTTGTACTTGCAATCCATAAGCATGGAATGTCTTTCCATTTGTTTGTGTCATCTTCAATTTCTTTCATCAATGTTGTATAGTTTTCAGAGTATAGTTCTTTCACCTCTTTGGTCAAGTTTATTCCTAGGTATTTTATTATTTTCACTAAAATTGTAAATGGGGTTGCTTTCTTAATTTTTCTCTTTCTATTACTTCATTATTATTGTATACAAATGTCACAGATTTCTGTACATTGACTTCGTATCCTGTAACTTTACTGGATTCATATATCAGTTCCAGTAGTTTTTTTGGTGGAGTCTAAATATGGTATCTTGTCATCTGCAAATAGTGAAAGTTATACATATTTTCCTTACTAATTTAGATGCTTTTATTTCTTTTTCTTATCTAATTGCTGTGGGTAGGACTTCCAGTACTGTGTTGAATAAAAGTGGTGAGAGTGGACATCCTTGGCTTGTTCCAGATCTTAGGGAGAAAGCTTTCAGTTTTTCACCATTGAGTATGATGTTACCTGTAGTTTTTCATTTATAGCCTTTTGTATGTTGAGATACATTCCCCCTCAACTCACTTTGTTGAGTTTTTCTCACGAATGGATGTTGTACTTTGTCAAATGCTTTTTCTGAACCTATTGAAATGATCACATGATTTTTATCCTTTATCTTGTTAATGTGATGTATCACATTGATTGACTTGCAAATATTGAACCACCCTTGCATCCTGGTACAAATCTGACTTGATCATGTGAATGATTTTTTTAAAGTATTGTTTGAGCCAGTTTGCTAATATTTTGTTGAGGATTTTTGCGTCTATATTCATCAGAGATATTGGCCTGTAGTTCTCTTTTTTTGTGGTGTCTTTATCTGGTTTTGCAATCAAGGTAACACAGGCCTCATAGAATGAATTTGGAATATTTTCTTCCTCTTCTATTTTTTGGAATAGTTTGAAAAGAATAGGTATTAACTCTTCTTTAAATGTTTGAAATATTCCACCTGTGAAACCCTCTTTTTTGGGAGTTTTTTTTTTATTACTGATTCAATTTCATTACTGGTAATTAGTCTGTTCAAATTTTCTACTTCTTCCTGATTCAGTTTTGGTAGGTTATATGTTTCTAGAAATTTATCCATTTCCTCTAGTTTGTCCAATTTCTTGGTATAAAATTTTTCATAATATTCTTTTATAATTCTTTGTATTTCTTTGGTGTTGTTTTTATTTCTTTTCTTTCATTTCTGATTTTGTTTATTTGAGTCCTCTCTTTTTTTATGAGTCTAACTAAAGGTTCATCAATTTTGTTGATCTTTTTAAAGAACTAGCTCCTGGTTTCATTGATCTGGTCTATTGTTTTTTTTGTTTGTTTGTTTGTTTGTTTAGTTTCTAGTTCAATTACTTCTGTGCTGATCTTTATTATTTCCTTTCTTTTATTGGTTTTGGATCTTGTTCTTTTTCTAGATCGTTTAGGTGTAAGGTTAGGTAGTTTATTTGAGAATTTTCTTGCTTCTTGAGATAGGCTTCTATTGCTATGAACTTCCTTTTTAGAACTTTTGGTTCTTTTGGTACATCCTAGAGATTTTGGATCATTGTCTTTTCATTTTCATTTATCTCCATGTATTTTTTATTTCCTCTTTGATTTCTTGGTTGATCCATTTATTGTTTAGTAACATTTTATTTAACCTCCATGTATTTGTGGTCTTTCCAGGTTTTTGCTTGTGGTTGATTTGTAGTTTCATAGCACTGTGGTCAGAAAAGATGCATGGATGACTTTGATCTTTTTTTGTCATTATTTTTAAACCATTCATGCATATGCTACCATACTGGAATCAAGTTACTAATGTTAAAATCACACTAATGGGATGTGATGTACTTACAGTGTATAAGCCAGCCATTCATTCACTGTGCTGGGCAATATGAATCAAAGGACTGTTAGGATGAAACTCTTACCCTTATATGGATTACCAAAAAAAAAAAAAAAAGATAATTTTATAAAAAAATGTATGAATGGTATGCAACAGAGATCCAAGAGCCAGAGGAGTCACAAATTCCATGGGAATCAGAGAAAGAAGACTGTAAATTCTCTTAAGGAAACTCAAGTTGATGCAAAAATTCTCACTAATGATTTATCATCATGCACATATGCTTTACATGTTTCTTTTAGTTATTAAATTAAAGATTCTTCTTAGTACAACATGAAGTATGGAATGGTCAATTAAAGTGACCAGTAAACAGTGCAAATTTTATGTGTTGAAAAATCATGAGACTCAGTAAGTTGGAGAAATGACTAATATTCCCTCTAACCTTAATCACTAAATGTAATTATTGCCAGTTATAGCACTTCCAGATATAATGAATGCTATGAGAAACCATTTTCTACACGACCTGCTATATACTGACAGCTTCAAAATTCCAATTTCCCTGGAATGGTTACTTTCATATCTGATTGGCATAACCACTGCAGAAAATTGAGTAATTAATAGAAAATCTACTAAGAAATGTTAGGAGCTAGAGAAAATTCTAGCATTGCCAGGATATAATGAATGTTCATGTTTTATATAATATTATGTTATTTTTATTAAAATGTTACTCTGAATTTCATTTTTAAATTTTCCTCATTTGTATCGATGTATTGGCAAAAGAAGTTGATAAGTCTGACTGTGTTTCGGGACCCATCTTTTTATTTTTCTCCTCCAATTTTTGCTGTTCCTGGGATCCTTCCTCTTCCTTCTTCTCCTTCTTTTCCTCCTCCTGTTATTCCCTCTTCTCCTTCTTCTTCTCCTTTTTTTCTCTTTCTTCTTCTCCTTCTTCCTCCTCTTATTCTTACTATTACTATTATTATAATTTTGCTTGGATTTGTGAAAATTGAACTATCTAACCTGTTTACATGGGGGCCATGATTTTAGATTTTCTTGGGCTATTTTGAAGTAAATGAAAGTAAGTAAAACCTCTTTCATTTGTTACCCTTGTATCCTAAAAGTACATATTTATGACTTAGTTATTTATTGGTAATAATAAAAGTTATGAACTCAATACTAGTTACAGCTTTTATATAATAAATAAAAGCGTGTTTAAGGAAATGTTTAAGTGTATAAGACTTCATATAAATACATGTACACACATGCACACACACAAATACATGCTGGAACTAGCTAGGAGAGGTTCAAAGAAAAGAAGTAAAATGTTTAAGCACTTACATATGGATTTCAGAATTTAGGTACTATAACATACTACATATACATGCCTTTGAAAATAAAAGAAATAGTTTAGTTTATTAAATCACAGTGAATATCTGGAAAATATGAAATGAATATTGAATTGTTTAATATTTCCTGGAAACTAGCCTAACAAGATTATCTTAGAATAATAAGCCACTGATATTTTAATTCTATTAATCTAAACAGTGTCTTTTCAGTGTATTAAAGATGTATAATCAAATAAGAACCCCTACTAGTCACTGAATGTATACTAAGATATTAGTGCATTTATTAATCACCGCAATTTTATAAAGTAAGCGATTTTGTCCTCATTTTACAGGTCAAAAGACTGAGGCTTGGGGAAGATAAGTAACTTACTAGTCCTCACTGAGGAAGTGACAGTTGTGAATCAAACCATGATTCACAGACTCCAAAAATCTATACAAAATTTGAAGTTTACATTGTCTCTGAAATGTACTACCTTAGGCTATAACATTAAAATTCTAAATACATTCAAAATAATTCAGATAAATTCATGAATGGTGGATCTCATTGGGCCAATAAGGTGAAATTTGAGTGCAGTATAATGGCATAGAAGAAAACATGCTTTTTCACAGAGGACTCACTTTTTTGCTCTTTTTTCTATATCACAAAGAGAAAGTTGACAGCATAAGCTATTAATCTAACTTCTGTTATGAATAAACATTTTGTTTACATTCAACAAAATAAATTTCTGAGCTTTTAGATTTTTGGATTTTTAGAACCACTTCTGTCTTAGCCTTCTAATGATGAATATTTTCATGAATGGTGAACTACTTCCCCTTTCATAGTGGGGGTTGCAATTGCCAGCAGGAAAATTTTCTTTAGCAATCTCACTTAGCACAATGCCCTTACTAGAGGATTTCTCCACATGGTCAGGACAGACAGCATTCTCTCCTGAGGAAAGAGACTCTAAAAATGAAAATGTGGGAGAATACTAACCAAACCAATATGGGAAAATGGTGGGGACAACAGTCAAATACATGGCCAAACATTTTCTCATGGTAATTCATTTTGCTTTTAGGAAGAATGAGGATTTTAGAATGACTTAAATTTTACTAAACAATGAATGTACCAATTGGTGGTTTTTGTTTGTGTTTTTTGTGTGATTTTTGTTTGTTTGTTTTTGAGACAGAGAGAGAAAGCGTGTGCGTAAGCTGGGGAAGGGAAGGTGAGGGGTGAGGGAGTGGGAGAGAGAGAATCTTAAGCAGGAACCCATTGCAGGGCTTGGTCTCACCACCTCGAGGTCATGACCTGAGCCGAAATGAAGAGTCAGATGCTTAACCAACTGAGCTACTTAGGTGCCCCTGTACCAATTGTTTATAATTTAAATGATAGTCTTGTATTTTAGAAGATATTCTAACATTATCTAGAAGGTCAGAGTTAAATTATTTTTTTCTGTTCTGCAAGCAGGATGTGTAGAGGCTAAAGATAATTATTGCTGTGCTATTAGAGCTTAATTTGACACTTGTCACACACTTCAGCTTACCTTAAATAATTTTTATATATTGTGTAAAACAATACCTAATTTAAATGATGACAGAACTAAAACTATAGTGGTGTATTACCTGAAGGAAAGATGTCTCTTTTGTTAGATTCTCATTTTGATAATCTGACCCTAAATCCAGCTTCTTGAGCAATATGATAAACCAGAGTTTAGATTATAAACTTAACTTTACTGCATCAGTGTTACTTTAATTCTAAACTTTTCCCTTAAAGGACAGAGGTGGAAATTAAAAAAACACACACACACACACAAAAAAAACAAAAAAAAAAACTGTTGGTTTTCTGACTATAAAATATAAGATGTTCGAAAGAAATTTATATACTGCAAATCTAGGAAATTATGATAAAATAAATGTTACTATCAATCTAATTATGGTTTTTATACTCATTTTTGTCTATTTTTCAGTACTGTTTTTTTTAGAAATTCATTTACCTTTTACACAATGTTATTGGTCTTCAGGGTATGTCTTAGATCATCTTTTTTTTCATTCTACATACTCTTCAGGGATATCTTGTTGATTCCTAGGATTTTAGGTGCAGGTGGGAAGTTGGAAGTCTAGCTTCATGGGTATGTGTCTTGTGTAGTCATACAGGACTCTCCTTTGAAGATCCCTGTGCTTGGCTTAATGCTTTTTTGACACCATCTTGAAATACTTATTCTGTTTGACCAAGGGGCTTTGCATTTCCATTTTTCAATTGCAAATTGTGTAGCATGTATCGGGAATCTTGGTGATAGCAGAAAACCCAGCCTCTTTCATTTCCAAAGTCATGAATCTTGTTCCAGTTTTCCTCAGCCAAAGAGAAGATGTTGCCATTTTCTTTGCACAAAAGTGTCTTTGGCTCCCAAACCTCATGTCTGTGAGGCTGAGACTTCATGGAAGGTTGACTTTGTCTATCTATCCAGGAATGTTGGGGGGGTTTTGCTTATAGATACAATGATGAATTTATAGACTCTTAGTGATCCTGACCACAAATACCCCAGTGCCTTCCAAATCCTTACCTCCTGCCAAATCCCTCTTCTGGGGATGTCATATCTACAATTCCATCTACTTTGAATATTTCCAATGAGGTAACAAGCTATGGGCAATTTAATCCCAGATTATAAAAAACTGAAATTCAATTATTTCTCCTGTGAAAACTGTTTTATATTTCTATATTGGATGTTGGATACTTCCAGTCACCTAAATAACACCATTAGAAATGCGGGAGTCACCTTGTCCCTTTCTTCCAGATCCAGTCCATCATCAAGTACTGTCAGTTCTATTTGTTAAATTTTGCTTTTGCCATTATCTCAGGCTTGAGCTCTTTCAATAAGAGTTTGAAATCAATTTCATTTTAGCTATACTTTGTCCTTTACAAATCATTCTCCAATGTAGCTAAAGTAGTTGCATTTGAAAAATTCACTGGCCTTTTTATTCCCCTATTTAAAACTCATAAGATAACATTCTTATTTTCCTAAATAAGACTTCTAAAGCCATTCATTATTTGAAGCTACCAATATCATCTTTCCTCACAGCGCATATTCTCCAACGGATTCTCTCTCCTTTTCATTCCTCTGCCTCCTACTTTTTGGATTAGCCAACTTTTAGACATCAGTTAGGTTGTTTCACCCCAGAAAATTAACACACATACATACTACACACACATTACTTCTTTGATTTTATGTTCTAGGAAAATTCTACTCCCTCCATCCTAGCCACGCTGGTCGTCTAACATTTTTTTTTTTACATGCCAAATATGTATTCACAAATATACCTTTACATTCATTGGCTGATTCTTTTCTTCCAGAAAGATTAAGACTAACTCTGCCACTTCATTCAAGCCTTTTCTCAACAAGACCCTACCTATTCTGATGATCTCAATTTATATTGCAAGTGCCCAACACTTGCTCCACTGTAGCACTTGCAATTACTAATCTCTCTGACATCACTTTTTCTTTTTTTTGCCATAAAACTTATAATTTTCTTACCAGTATAGTACATAGTTCATGCATTCATTTTGTGTATTCTGTATTGTCTGTGTACTCATCTCTTCTACCAGTAGAATGTGAGCTTCACAGGAGTAGACATCTTTGTTTTGTTCTTCACTGATGTATATTGACAACCATATGTACATCTTTGACCACAGCTCTGAGTATTTTCATACATATGGTTCTTAAGTACTAATTTTGATGCATTGTCAATTTTTGCATAAATGTACCGATTTATTTTACAACCGTGAATGAGTCCATTTCTCCATGTCCTCAATAGAACAAAATATTTTAAATTAACCCATATTATTGGTGAGAAATGGTATCTCATTTAAAAATTGTTTTATAATTTGTATTATTTAGAGATTGAACATTATTTATATCTTTATTAGAAAATTTATTTTTTATTTTGCAAAACATGTTTATAACCTTTGCGTAATTTTCCATTTGGATGTTAGTTTTTCCCTTGTATATTTGTGATACATTTTTTGCACATTAATTATGTTAATCCTTTAACTTAAATTTTTTACTAAAAGTTTATTGCTATTTTTCTAATAATTTATCTTCTGCCTTCTTTTGTTTATTGCCTATGCTATCTTCATAAACAGTTATTACCAAGTTTATTGACCCTCTTACCAACAAAACTCGGGGTCATTTTTTCTCCTTCTTTCTTCTGTTCTTTTGTATAAAAACTGCTTTTGTATAAACCCTAACTTAATAGAGTTAGTCTTGGCTTTGCTCACTATTTCTCAAAACACACTTTAGGTAGTTTGTTTTGTTTTGCTTTTTGGTCATATTTCGTCTATACACCAATTTTAGATCACCATTATGAACGATGATACTGTTTTCTGCAAGATTCACTTCATGAACAGTGTGCCTGTGCTCATAACCTTTAGCAATATTGGTATGGTATAATAGTCTACTTACCACCCTCTCTTTTGCTTGAATCCCAGATCTTCACAATAAAGTAATAAAACATATAGGTTTTCTGTTTCTAGAGAGAATGCTTTAATTAGTTTTGTAAAGTGATGGTTAGAATACAAAATGTTATCACTGACACAATACTGATTTATACTAGGTGGGTCAGATTTTGAAATTAGGTTGGATGTCACATCCTGATGTGTTCATAATGGTTCAATCAAGTGTGCCTTCGGGTGGTATAAATGCATCCTGGAAATAGTGTAGAGCAAAATCAGCTGGATCTATGATCTTGCAAATTTGTTTACATTCTTATTATATTTAATTCAATAAGTATTTATTGAGCTTTATGTAAAGCTAAAAATATGTGTAAAGTACTAGAAATATAATGGAAAACAAACCATAGTTCTTATATACATGGAGTATATGGCCTAATGAAGAAGACAGACAAAAAACAGGCACTTATGCCTCAGCATAAGTGCTAAAATAAAGCATGAATGTGCTGTGGGAGCACGTAGGGGAGGATTTCCACTACAGTCTCAAGAGGCACAGGGAAGGTTTTCTAGAGGAAGTAAAGGCTGCACTGAGACCTAAGTTTATAAAGGAGTTAGATGAAATTGTAGAGAAGGTGAAAAAAAGTTCAAGAAATCCACAGGCAGCCATGGCTACTTTAAAGCTCTGTTTTTTTTTTCTTTTAATGCTAAAATGATGAGGTGTTTTAAAGTAGTTAAAAAAAAGTGGTGGTGCAAATATGACTCATTGTAAGCACTAGTTATTGTTTTCATTTTTGAGCTTGTTCTAGCTGCATACTTATGTCATTTGAAAATTACATTCGTTTGTGATTATTACAGCTTAGCCCCTCTTTTCACATTGTTAATAATCTATTAAAAAGAATAAAAGTCCATTTTATTAAATGTAGTAAAAAATTACTTTGTTCACTTTTCCAGCTTATATTCTTTATACAAGTATAAAGTACATTTCTGTTGAATAAAGAAAAATATTCTTGCTGAAAAATATAATTTAGTTTTCTGTATATTCTAATTAATAGCTGCAGTCTTCTGTCTTTAGGGAAACATACATATATATAGTATATTTTAATTTACAGCTGTTGTCTTCTGTCATTAGGGAAATATATATATAAAGTATGTATATATATTCTCCCAAACGGAATACAGGGATACCTTACAAACCATTTCTATTATTGTATCCTAGTTTCAGTAAAGATGATATACTTAAGGACAAGTTTACTTAGTACTATAAATTACAAAAAAAACTATTAATAAAGGGCAGATATTTCTCTTTAAATGAAAAATTGCGCGATCTTTTTTTTCTTAAAGATTTTTTTTATTTGTCAGAGAGAGCACACAAACAGGGGGAGTGGCAGGCAAAGGGAGAGGGAGAAGCAGGCTCCCTGCTGAGCAAGGAGCCCGCCATGGGACTCGATCCCAGAATACTGGGATCATGACCGGAGCCAAAGGCAGGCACTTAACTGCCTGAGCCACCCAGGCGTCCCAACAATCTTTTATCTAGAAAAATGTTGACTTCACCTAGAGTTAAATGGAATCATGCCTTGAAGGAAACTCTGTTGTGCATAGTCTGTACAATATAATTATAGTTATGTCACAGTGGAAGACACGTTTGTTTTTTAAAAATTTTATTTATTTATTTTACAGAGAGAGAGAGAGAGAGAGAGAGATAGCGAGAGCAGGAACACGAGCAGGGGGAGTGGGAGAGGGAGAAGCAGGCTTCCCGCAGAGCAGGGAGCCTGATGCAGGGCTCGATCCCAGGACCCTGGGATCATGACCTGAGCCGAAGGCAGACTGAACGACTGAGCCACCCAGGTGCCCAACATGTTTGTTTTTTAATCTTTCATAGTGACAGTAGAACATGAGTCTTCTGTTGAAAATATATTATCCACTTGAATTGCAAAGTAGGTAAGCCTTTTTCTATTAAGTTCAATGAAAAGGGATTTTTAAAGTATTTTTATAAATTTAGATGAATAATTTGATAATCATCAGGGTTTGTGCATGTTAATTTTAATACTTCAAAGAGTTAATAAATTCTTTCTAAAACTAAATTTCAGTTCAAAATGTATGTAAATCAACATGTGTACCTTTTTGCCATGTATACTTTATTGCCCTGACTCTAGGAAAATATATGCATGTAATTGTAAAAGCATTATAAAAGAGTTAACTGGCAGATTTTAGATTAATTTAATCTTGTTTCAGCAAAATGTAAATATAAACCCCAAATTTTCTGTTATTCAAGATAATCAAGGATGTAAAAGATAAAGATGTATTACAATGTGAGAAAACACACACACATTAACATACACACACCCCTCAGAGTAGTTGGAACTAAAAACCAGTTGCAGAGACAGAGAAATTTATCACAGTGAATACAAAAACATCCAAGGGAGTAGAGAATGTTTTAGAATTGTAATCTTTGGCTTATGTTTTAGAATTGTGATCTTTGGCTTCCATTCTTTCTACATGTAAAAAAAGAACAAGTTAGACAACACCCTTTTGGATGACTGTTGCAGTTAAGAAATTGTATGTTTTTAATAGATGCTTATTCATTCAGCATTCTACCTAGTGCTGTATTGAGTATGAAAAATTAGAGCTACCTTGCAGTGAAAACATACCACTATGAATAAGCATGTTTCATCTCATTCAAGCTCTACAATCCTATGAAACACAGATAGGTAGCCATGTTCTAAACTCGTATTTCACGATGAGAGTTGATATCATGGACTGAGTGTTTGCAGGCATTTTCACTGCAGCTGAGCCATTTTCTTTCCCACAGGAGCAGCCAGTCCTCCTAAAAGCATTAATAGTAGCCTGATGTTGGTCTCCTGTTTATTCATTTGACAGAGAGAGAGAAAGTGAAAGAGAGAGAGCACAAACAGGGGGAGCAGCGGGCAGAGGGAGAAGCAGGCTCCCCGCTGAGCAAGGAGCCCCAATGTGGGGCTCGATCCCAGGACCCTGGGATAATGACCTGAGCCAAAGGCAGACACTTAACCGACTGAGCCACTCAGGTGCCCTGATGTTGGACTCCTAAAGAACATTCTTGACGTTCCCCACCAGCTGAAGGATGTAACATCCCCTCAAATTTGCCATTCCTTTGGGAAATAAATTTTTTTACTTTTACAAAAGATACATATGATTTTAAGGGATAGATATTTTATATACACATCAGATAAAAGCTTTAATGCTATACTACAAATAATTATAAAAATTATCTTGGGTAAATATAAGTACAAGAGTTTAAAATTTTCATTTAAATATTAAACCTTTAAATATTGACACATTCATATATTATAGTACTTTATTTATTTATTTAAATTCAAGTTAGTTAAGATATAGTGTAGTGTTTGTTTTAGTAGAATTTAGCTATTCATCACTTACATGTAACACCCAGGACTCATCCCAACAAGTGTTTTCCCTAATGCCCATCAACCATTTAGCCCATCCCCCCACCCACCTCCCCTCCAGCAACCCTCAGTTTGTTCTCTGTGGTTAAGAGTCTCTTATGGTTTGCCTCCCTCTTTGTTTTTATCGTATTTTTCCTTCCCTTCCCTTCCACTATGTTCCTCTGTATTGTTTCTTAAATTCCACATATAATGAAATCATATAATATTTGTCTCTCTCTGACTTATTTCACTTAGCATAATATACTCTACTTCCATCCACGTTGCTGGAAATGCCACGATTTCATTCTTTTTGATGGCTGAGTAATATTCCATTGTGTATAGATACACCACATCGTTTTTATCCATTCATCAGTCAGTGGACACTTGGGCTCTTCCCATAATTTGGCTGTTGTTGATAATGCTACTATAAACTTTGAGGTGCATATGCCCCCCTTTGAATCAGTATTTTTGTATCCTTTGGATAAATACCTAGCTGTGTACTCACAAGGTCATAGGGTAGTTCTATTTTTAACTTTTTGAGGAAACTCCATACCATTTTACAGAGTGGCTGCACCAGTTTGCCTTCCCACCGACAGTTCAGAAGAGGTCTCCTTTCTCTACATCTTAACCAACATCTATTTTCTGAGTTGTTAATTTTAGCCATTCTAACTGGTGTGAGGTAGTATCTGATTGTGGTTTTGATTGGTATTTCTCCAATGATGAGTGATGTTAAACATTTTTTTCATGTGTCTGTTAGCCATCTGTATGTCTTCTTTGGAAAAGTGTTTATGTCTTCTACCCATTTCTTAACTGGATTATTTGTTTTTTGGGTGTTGAGTTTGGGAAGTTTTCTATAGACTGTAGATACTAACCGTTTATCAGATATGTCAGTTGCTAATATTTTCTCCTGTTCCGTCGGTTACCTTATAGGCTTGGTTGATTTTTTTCCTTCACTGTGCAGAAGCTTTTTATCTTGATGAAGTCCCAATAGTTCATTTCTGCTTTTGCCTTGCTGCTAGCGACCTGTCTACTAAAAAGTTGCAGCAGCTGAGGTCAAAGAGTTGCTGCCTGTTTCCTTCTCCAGGATGTAATGGTTTCCTCTCTCACATTTAGGTCTTTCATTCATTTTAAATTTATTTTTGTATATGGTGTAAGAAAATGGTCCAGTTTCATTCTCCTGCATGTTGCTGTCCAGTTTTCCCAACATCATTTGTTGAAGAGACTGTCTTTTTTCCATTGGATATTCTTTCTTGCTTTGTCAAAATTTAGTTGGCCCTATAGTTGTGGGTCCATTTCTGCATTCTCTGTTCTGTTCCATTGATCCATGTGTCTGTTTTTGTGCCAGTACCGTACTGTCTTGATGAATACAGCTTTGTAAGATACTGTGAGGTCTGGGAATGTAATGCCTCCCACTTTACTTTTCTTTTTCAAGATTGCTTTGGCTATTTGGGGTCTTTTGTGGTTCTATACAAATTTTAGAACGGTTTGTTCTAGTTCTGTGAGAAATGATGTTAGTATTTTAATTGGGATTGCTTTGAATGTGTAGATTGCTTTGGGTAGTATAGGGACATTTTACGATATTTATTCTTCCAATCCATTTCTTTGTGTCATCTTCAATTTCTTCCATAAGTTTTCTGTAATATTCACAGTACAGATCTTTTACCTCTTTAGCTAGGATTATTCCTAGGTATCTTATGGTTTTGGTGCAATTGTAAATGGGATAAATTCCTTGATTTCTCTTTCTGCTGCTTCATTATCGGTATATGGAAATGCAACAGATTTCTTCACATTGATTTTGTATCCTGCAATTTGCTGAATTCATGTATTTTGGTGGAGTCTTTCAGGTTTCTACGTAGAGTATCATATCATCTGGGAAGAGTGAACGTTTGACTTCTTCCTTGCTGATTTGGGTGCCTTTTATTTCTTTTTGTTCTCTGATTACTGAGGCTTTAGGACTTCTAGTACTATGTTAAATAACAATGGTGGGAGTGGACATCCCTGTCTTGTTCCTGTCAATAGAGGAAAAGCTCTGTTTTTCCCCATTGAGGATGATATTAGCTGTGGGTCTTTCATGTATGGTCTTTATTTTGTTGAGGTATGTTCCATCTATCCCTACTTTCTTGAGGGTTTTTGTCAAGAATAGATGGTTTACTTTGTCAAGTGCTTTTTCTGCATCTATTGGGAGGATCATATCATTATTACCCTTTATTTTATTAATGTGGTGTAAAACATTGATTGACTTACAAATACTGGACCACCTCTGCAGCCCAGGAATAAACCCCACTTGGTCATGGTGAATAATCTTTTTAATGTATTGTTGGATTCGATTAGCTAGTATCTTGAGAATTTTTGCATTGATAGTCATCAGGGATATTGGTCTGTAATTCTCCTTTTTAGTGGGGTTTTTGTCTGGTTTTGGAATTAAGGTAATGCTGGCCCATAGAATGAGTTAGGAAGTTTTCCTTTCATTTCTATTTTTTGGAATAGCATCAGAAGAATAGGTATTAATTTTTCTTTAAATGTTTGGTAGAATTCCCCTGGAAAGCCATCCTGCCCTGGATTCTAGTTTGTTGAGAGATTTTTTTTTTTTTTTTTTAAAGATTTATTTAGTTGACAGAGAGAGAGGGAGGGAACACAAGCAGGGGGAGTGGGAGAGGGAGAAGCAGGCTTCCTGCCGAGCAGGGAGCCCGATGGCAGGGCTTGATCCCAGGATCCTGAGATCATGACCTGAGCCGAAGGCAGACACTTAACGACTGAGCCACCCAGGCACCCCTGTTGAGAGATTTTTGATTACCAATTCAATTTCTTTGGTGGGTTTGGGTCTGTTCAAAGTTTCTGTTTCTTCCTGTTTTAGTTTTGGTAGTTTATATGTTTCTAGGAATTTATCCATTTCTTCCAGATTGCCCCATTTTTTGGCATATACTTTTTCATAATATTCTCTTATAATTATTTGCATTTCTGTGATGTTGGTTGAGATCTCTCCTCATTTATTTGGGTCATTTCTCTTTTCTTTTTGATAATTCTGGCTAGGGGTTTATCAATTTTGTTAATTCTTTCAAGGAACCAGTTCCTGGTTTTGTTGATCTGGTCTACTGGGTTTTTTTTATTTCTTTATCATTTATTTCTGCTCTGGTCTTAATTATTTCCCTTCTTCTGCTGGCTTTAGGCTTTATTTGCTGTTCTTTTTCCAGCTCCTGTGGGTGTGAGTTTAGGTGGTGTATTTGCAACTTTTCTTACTTCTTGAGGAAGGCCTGTGTTACTATATTATTCCTTCATATGACCACCTTTGCTGCATCCCAAAGGTTTTGGGCTGTCGTGTTTTCATTTTCATTGCTTCCATGTATTTTTTAATTTCTTCTTTAATTTCCTGGTTAACCCATTTATTCTTTATTAAGATGTTCTTTAACCTCCGCATATTTATATTTATATTTGTATATATGACCTCTTTTTAAAATTTTTTCTTGTGATTGACTTCAAGTTTCATAATGTTCATCTGCAAATTTGCATGGTATGATCTCAATCTTTTTGTACTGGTTGAGGCCTGATTTGTGGCCCAGTATGTGATCTATTCTGGAGAATGTTCCATGTACACTCGAAAAGTTGTGTATTCTGCTGCTTTAGGATGAAATGTTCTAAATATATTTGTTAAGTTCATCTGATCCAGTGTGTCATTCAAAGCCATTACTTCCTTGTTGATCTTCTGCTTAGATCATCTGTCCATTGCTGAGTGGGATGTTAAAGTCTCCTACTATTATTGTATTATTATCAATGAATTTCTTTAAGTTTTTTATTAATTGATTTATATATTTGGCTGCTCCCAAGTTTGGAGCATAAATACTTATAGTTGTTAGATCTTCTTGTTGAAAAGACCCCTTTATAATGATATAGTACCCTTCTTCATCTCTTATTACAGTCTTTGATTAAAAATCTAGTTTGTCTAACATAAGTGTGGTTAATTCATCTTTCTTTTGATGTCCTTTAGCATGATAGATGGTTCTCCACCCCCCTCACTTTCAATCTGGAGGTGTCTTGTCTAAAATGAGCCTCTTGTAAGCAGCATATCAATGGGTCCTGGGTTTTTTATCCATTCTGATACTTTGTCTTTCAGTTGGAACATTTAGTCCATTTACATTCAGAGTAATTATTGATAGATATGAATTTAGTGCCATTGTATTACCTGTAAAGTCACAGTTGCTGTAGATTGTCTCTGTTCCTTTCTAGTCTCTATTGCTTTTGGTCTGTCCCATTCAAAGAGTCCCCTTTAATATTTCTTGCAGAGCTGGTTTAGTGGTCACAAACTCCTTTAGTTTTTGCTTGTCTTGGAAACTCTTTATCTCTCCTTCTATTCTGAATGACAGTCTTGCTGTATATAGTATTCTTGGCTGCATATTTTTCCCATTCAGCATGTTGAATATATCATGCCTCTCCTTTCTGGCCTGCCGAGGTTCTGTGGACAGGTCTTTTGCTAACCTAATATGTCTACGCTTGTAGTTTAAGAAACTTTTGTCCCTAGCTACCTTCAGAATTTCCTTTTAACTTTGTGTTTTGTAAGTCTCACTATGATATGTCTTGGTGTTGACTTGTTTTGTTGATTTTGAGGAGAGTTCTCTGTGCCTCTTGGACTTGAATACCTGTTTCCTTTCCCAGATCAGGGAAGTTTCAGCTATAATTTGTTCAAGTAAACCTTCTGCTCTTTTTCCCTCTCTTCTTTGTCTAAGACTCTTAGGATATAGATATTATTGTGCTTTGTGGAATCCCTGAGTTCCCTGAGTCTATATTTGTGATTTAATAGTTTTCTTTTCCTCTTCTTTTCAACTTCATTATTTTATGTAATTTTATGTTATATATCAACTATTTGTTCCTCTGCTTCATCCATCCTTGATGTGATTACATCCAATCAGTTTTGCATCTCAGTTCTAGCATTTCTTATTTTGGCCTGACTGACTTTTTTTTAGGTCTTTTATCCCTGCAGCCAGGGTTTCTCTGGTGTCTTCTATGCTTCTTTCATGCCCAACTAGTATTCTTTCATTACTGTTATTCTCAATTCTTGTTCAGATATATTGCTTATATGTGTTTGAGCAAATCCTTGGCTGTGATTTCTTCTTGATCTTTCTTTTAGGGAGAATTCCTCAATCTTGTCATTATGTCTAGGTTTCTGTCTTTTGCGTGTTATCAAAGCTTGTTATGTTTCCTGCTCCGGAGAGTAATGCTATATTAAGAAGGGGTCATACACTGTCCAGGGCCTGATCCTTCAGGAAACGTTTCTGGTGTATTCTGTGTGTACTCTGCTGCTGTGTTTTGGTTGCTCTTTCCCACAGGTCAGTCTTCTACAGAGTTCCTCCTTACTTGCTGAGGGAAGTGTTCAGACCTTTAACTATGTGTCCTTTGATTTGTTTGTAAGATGAACCTGATTAAAGAACAAAGAAAAAAGCATGATCCAAGAAAAGAGAAAAGTAAAAGGAACAAAAAAGCAAACAGACAAGAAAAAAACTATAAGCCTGATTCCAAAATAAAATAAAGAAGAAAAATAAGAAACCTGACCCCAAAATGAGAAAAAGAAACAAACAAACCGACAAATGAACAAAAAACTGTAAGCCTGATTTCAAAGGAAAAAAATATATAAAATAAAATAAATAAAAAATAAAATATAAAACATATATATTAAAAAAAAGAAGAAGAAGCCTGGTCCTATCTGCGCCACCAGAACTGAAGCTGTTGCTTTGGAGCATTCTGTGATCAGTACACTTGGTACATTCGGGGTGCCTGTGTTGGTCTTTGAGGGAGAGGTCCATGCCCTGGCTCACAATCAGACCTCCCCTGGTAAATATACCCCTATCTAAAGAAGGCAGACACAAAAGACCACATGTAGTATGATTCCATTTGTGTAAAATGTCCAAAATAGGCAAATCTGTAGAGACAAAAAGTAGATTAATGATTGCCTAGGGCTGGGGTAAACCGGAGAGTGACTGCTAACAGGTACAGGGTTTCTTTTTTGGGGGGCTAGTGAAATGTTCTAGAATCGATTGTGGTGACGGTTGTACAACTGTAAGTATGCCAAAAATCACTGAATCATATACTTTCAATGGGCAAATTGTGTGGAATGTGAATGATATCTCACAAAAACTGTTATTAAAAAAAAAAAATGCCCCTGCCGGGGATAGGACAGAGCAGGGTTTTGTGTAAATAAGTCCAGACTCCCCTGGAGGTGCTGTGTTTCTTCCCGAAGTCTGACATTCGGGTGGGTTGGGGGTTGGAAGATGGTGTCACCCCACCCTCCGGTCCCAAGGAGGGGACCTTCTGGCCACCATTGTTCAGGAGGCCCTAACAGAAATGCGAAGACTCTCCCCTCCTGTGTCCCAGGCTTTCATCAGATCCTTGCCATCGGCATACCCAGCACCACAAGTCTGTGTTTTATCTCTGGCTGGTGGCTGGAATTCAAAACTCCAAAATCTTAAAAGACCCAGCAAGGGGCTGACTGGCTCCCCTCTCCCAGAGGAGAGCCTTGCAGTGCTGCTCCCAGCATGGTTCTGTCCCAGAAAAGTAGTTGCATACCTTTGCAGGTGCCCGGAGTCTGTGGTCAAGCACAGGCAAAAGCTGCAACCAAGTTATCTGCCCTCTGCATGCACCTCTGTCCCCTGCTGTTGAACAGCCACTCAGTGGTGCCCCCTAGTCCTTTTGTCCTTGGAGAAGCGATATACCCTCTTCCAAATGTGCTCCAGGAAGGGGAACAGTTCTCTCCCAGTGAGACCCAGGGGATCCCCACACCACCGTGTCTTGTGTGAAAGCTACACCCCCCCCTGCTCTCTCCCTCTCTCCCTGACTTCTCTCTGTGAAAAGGGCTCCCACTCCTCCACGACACTGCAGCTTTTCTCTGCCCCAATTCATGTCTCTGAACCTCTCATCTGCCACATTCTCTCCCTCCAAATGTGCAGATTGTTTTCTCAATCCTCAGACTGAGTTCCTAGTTGTTCAAAATGATTTGATGTTGATCTAGCTGTGTTTGAAGGACAAGGCAAGCCCAGGGTCTCCCGACTACTCTACCATCTTAACTCCTCCTTCTCGAAATACCTCATTTAAATATTAAATTGAGACCTGGCACATGGCAGGTGTACATATAGGTTAGTATCTCTGGGGAAACAGTAGAGCTTATGTTTAGTTCTGTTAACATATTTCCTGCGTATCTTTCTGCTTCTTGTTGGTCTTTTACATACAGGCACAACAGGTTTTTCAACTACATCCTGGCTGCCCACTACACTCTAGAAACTTCAACGATGTCACCATGATAGTGTCCTATGCTTCCAGGCCAGCCTGCCTCTCCTGTGTTTTTCCCTCACTTTGTTTTTTGTTTTTTTTCCCCCCAACAGATAAAAATATATTTTATAATTTTTCTAAGGTTAGTTGCATTTTAATGTTTTGGGTTTTTTGTTTGTTTTGCTTAAACCAAATTAAAGCAGAACTGCTTTTTTTTACATGAGAATAAATGTTCCAAGAATTGTGCTCCCCTTGGTCACCTGTGATTCATCCATACCTAGCAAAGTGTCTGGCTTACAGGAGGCACAAATGGATGAATATGTGACCCTCAAATCTCTAATTTGAAGCATGTAACAAATCTATTAGCATTTAAATATATCCCCGTATACAGATTCAAATGATCTTACACTGTGATTGTATTATGAATTAAGCCAACTTTATCCGTTTCTGTAGACGTTTTAAGTCTAGAATAATAGGATATGAAGCTGGAGATAGAGAAGTTTGGATAATTGAGAGTCACATAGGCAATGCTGAGAACATTTATTATTTTTTATTTATTTATTTACTTTTAAAGATTTTATTTATTTGACAGAGAGAGAGACAGCAAGAGAGGGAACACAAGCAGGGGGAGTATGAGAGGGAGAAGCAGGCTTCTGCTAAGCAGGGAGCTCCACCTGGGGCTTGATCCCAGGATTCTGGGATTATGACCTGAGCCGAAGGCAGGCGCTTAACGGCTGAGCCACCCAGGCACCCCATATTTATTATTTTTTCTTCTTTTTATAGATAGGGTTCAATTACAAAATTTTAAGCTCTGTTTGAAATGGCTAACTAAATGTCCCCTCATAGCAGATTGGTTGAATAAACTTCAGCTCACTTATACAATGAATTAAGAGGTAGCTATTTTATTTTATTTTATATTTTTATTTTATTTTTAAGATTTTATTTAATTAGTTGAGAGAGAGAGAGACAGAGCGAGAATGAGCAGGCAGGAGAGGGAGAAGCAGGCGAGAACTGAGCAGGGAGCCTGATGCGGGGCTCGATCCCAAGACCTTGGGATCATGAACTGAGCCGAAGACAGACATTTAGCCTACTGAGCCACCCAGATGCCCAAGAGGTAGATATTTTAAATATATTAACAATTTGAGCCTTACCTACAGTATTCTATATAGAAATTTTAATGCCATTCATATGTACAGAAGATCTACAACAAATAATCACAAACAATATATTTATTTCAATGGGGGAAAAAGCCCATTATATATTATTGAATGAAAGTCTGGTTATAAAAAAATTATGCACTGCTTTCTTCTTTTAAATATATGTATATATTAAAATATATGGATTATAAATCACAAAAGATATCCAGGAAGAACCAAAATATTAACAATGGTTAAGTCAGTGGTAGCATTAAATACAGATTTTTATTTGCTTTCTGTTTGGCTCCAATTTTTCTAAGCTTTCATCAGTGAATATACTCCTTTAGTAGTTGTGAGCCATTGTAATAATCCAGGTTAAAACTGATGAGAATGTGAACTATTGGTAGTCAAGATTGGTAGTACAAATGGGAGAAAGGCATAAAATATTTAGGAGATAAAATTAGTAGGAATAGAGGATGAACAAAAAGAGAATAGTTAAAGTTGAATATTAGATTTCTTCATTTTCTGGGTATTTGTCTTGGCCACTAACTAAAATGACCAAAATAGAGAATGCTTAGTGAAAGAAAGTTTAAGTTTAATCTGGAGCATGTTGAGCGTAATATGAGTCTAGGGCATAATATGGTAAAATAAATAAGCAAAAAATAAATGGAGAAATAAAATAAGGAAGATATATTCTATAAGAAGAGATTTTTAGGGGAAGGATTAAAGGAGTCAGCTAGAGAAAGTGGTTTTTCAGTAAAGAGCAACAACATAACAATAAAATCTATGAATGAGGCTAAAAGAAGTAGTCTGATAGTATGGATCTTAAAAACTAAGAGTAAAATGTTTCAGAAATTAAATAATCAAAAATGTGAAAAGCAATGGAGATTTAAAAAAACATAGGCTGCAAAACATAAATTGCTATTATAGCGAGAGGACATTGATGTGGACAATGGGCACAAAAATGTGACTGGGCTAAGGCAGTGAGTAGAAAATGAGGAAGGAGAGATAGTATGAAATAGAATGGTATCTAGATCGGGATTCATGTGGAGACTCCTTTCCAATGTTATTTTGTTGTTTTTCTTTATTTTTTGATTTTTTAAAGGATGATTGAGATGTAAATAGCCTTATAGCCCAAGATTCAAAAATTGCTCAAATTAAGGGAGAAAAAAAGTAGAAAGGAATATCATATGTGATTAAATTTTCCTTTCATTCTTTTTTTCCCCTAAATAGTGTCTGGCTTGGCCAGCATAAAACTCAACTCTTGGCACACACCAACTGACTATAGAAAAGATAAACCAAAGGTATAAGGCAGATTACAAAGAATAGAGTTTAAGATGGCTAACTTCACACAGTGACATCAGGAAGAATTCATTGGTGAAAAATCTAGCCCAAAGATAGGGAAACCATTTAGAAAGCAGAAACTTTAACTCAGTAAAGAATTAATGTAGGTCTAGACTACAATGAAGTAGAGGGATGGAAAAAGAGAAGAAATCCAAATAAAAAAATAGTTGCTGACTAATTGAATGATCATGAAACTAAGTATTTCTAGGTTTGACCAGTTGTATAGAAGCAGTGAAATCCCTGACTCTAGGAAGCGGTCACTGGTCCCACTGCACATGGAAGAGTCTGGGCCTTGTGTTCTCCTTGATGTTAGGTCCTCTTCTCTCGGAATTTTTACTAGTGAGTCTACTTTTAAACCTATCTACTGCTCATCTATTGCATATCCCATTTCACTGTGTTTTTAGTCCAGCAATGAGAATTTTACTGTGTTAAATTCTAATCTTGCAATCCCTATTGACTTTGTTGTAGACTTCCCTAGTTTATTCAGGACCTGAACTTGTGCTCTGTGGTCTGACATGCCCTACGAGACTAGTCTATTTGACCATAAAATTCAAATATTTTTCATTTATACTTAAAAACACACATTTTGCACTAATACATACTATTCACCTAATACTGGTTTATTACATACCACTCGAAAGTGGTTTCGCAGTACATTCTCATTGATAACATGGTAGCTGAATATTTAAAGTATGCCTTTTTTATATATTTAACTAAATGACTTATTTAAATTAGTTAAATGAATATGACTTCTGATTTGCAAATTAATAGTAAAATTATTACTGCCCTCTCCTAGTCATCTGGGACTTCTATAATAAAATACCATAGACTGGGGCACCTGAGTGGCTCAGATGGTTAAGCGTCTGCCTTCGGCTCAGGTCATGATCCCAGGGTCCTAGGATTGAGCCCTGCATCGGGCTCCCTGCTCAGTGGGGAGCCTGCTTCTCCCTCTGCCTCTGCCTCTCTCTCTCTCTCTCTCTCTCTCTCTGACTCTCATGAATAAATAAATAAAACATAAAAAAAAAAGAAACTGCACCTCTTAAAAAAAATACCATAGACTGGGGTGCCTGGGTGGCTCAGATGGTTAAGCATCTGCCTTTGGCTCAGGTCATGATCCCAGGGTGCTGGGATCAAGTCCCACATCAGGCTCCCTGCTCCTTGGGAGCCTGCTTCTCCCTCTGCCTCTATCTCTCTGTCTCTCATGAATAAATAAATAAAATCTTTAAAAAAAAATACCGTAGACTAAGTGGCTTAAACAAGACATTTATTTCTCACAGTTCTGGAGGTTGGAAAGTCCAAGATCTAAGTGCTGGCAGATTTGATGTCTGGTGAGAGTCCTGTTCCTTATTCACAGATGGCCATGTTCTTGCTGTATCCTCACATGGCAGAAAGAGAGAACAAGCTCTCTGGTCTCTTGCTATAAGGACACCAATCCCTTTATGAGGACTCTACCTTCATGACCTAATTCCCTTCCAAACGCCCTGTCTCCAAATACCATTACATCAATTGTTAGGGCTTCAATATGAATTTAGGGAGACACAATCCAATCTACAGCATTCCCTTAAAGGTTGGTTATCTATCAGTTTGGTTGAAGGATAATAGAGGTTCTGAAACCCTTAGAAGAGCTTTGTGGTATTGACTGCATTTGTAGGAATCTTGAAAATGCTTTTGTCTATCTTTCAGGGTAAAAATGACCTGTAGCTACTCTTACCTGCTGCTTTTTAAAAATACTTTGCAAATATTTTTATTTAAAATTTTATTCTAAAAGTTTTAAAATTTCTTTCATTCTGTATATGCAGCTCCAAAACTGGGCCCTTCAATATAACTGTTTACTTTGGGAAATGTTGATATTTTTTGAAGAAAGTTAGAAAAAAGTGTTACAGAAATGTAAGTCTATAGAGAGGTATACATATTAAAACTTTTCACCTTTATTAGTCTTAAAATAAAATTGCATGTTTTTATTTATTTCTAAGTACACTACTCAGCACAAATACAAAAATATTCTCTTCTATTAACTCTCATACTACATAAATATACCAAAGGAATGAAATAATGTGGAGTCCAGAATCGATGCTGAATTTAGCAGAAAACATGACAGTGATTTGTGAGTTTGAATGCTGGGTGAAAGCCCAGATAATAATGATAGTAACCTTTTGGACTCCTCCATTTAGAACTTGTCAGAAATACTGAATCCTATTGAGTTTAAATCATGCCAAGTTAATAGGAATAAGTCCAAATGTTCAGTTTCATAGAGTGGATTTTGGCTCAGTGTAGGTGTCTGTTCCAGGGTTAGCCCATTAGCTCAAATTGATAATGGACCTAGAATTCCTTAAAATGCAGTGGGGTTTATGTTGTCAGATCCATTATCAGAGGAGACTGATATTTTAGTCAAATGAAAGTAGTCACACAAACTCAAGATGATCTGGGCCCTTATAAAAATATTGTTAATTCTGCAATAATTTTAAAAATTCTGCAGGCATAGCTTGCATTCAGAACATAGAAACCAAGCTCTTCCATGTAATAACAGTTTTATGATTATAGAACCTATGACAATGACCATATAAGTAATTAAAACCATTTTCATTATGTGTAAACAAAATCTAATTAATCATTAGTTTATTTTATGTACTCATTATGCAAGCCACTGTTCAGTATTGATATTAAAACAACAAAGAAATGGATTTCCATTAGTTCCTACTAGAATTAACAGGTAAATAAATATCTCATTGAAATTTTTCTGATTTTTAAAAACATACAAATTATTTGTATGACACCTGGGTTGCATTATTTGTGTGCTATTTTTTTTTATATAAACATGAAGCTGACTTAGTATTAACAGGTAGTAGATTTCATTCATCCATTATCCAGTCATATGTTTATAATTAACATATATTTATTGTAATTAACATGTGCCCAAAACTTGGAGATACTAAGACAGTAAGATACCATTCTCCTCATCAAGCTTGTATTTTAATTGAAACAGAAGGAAAAAAGAATCATAAACGTTTTCAAATGTAATGATTGGAATGAAGTAATGTGGAGGCTAAGAGTAAGCGATGTACATAGGGCTTGTGGAGTAAGCAGCAGTCAGACCATGAAGGGCCGTAAATATTACACTTAGGATCTTGGCCTTTATCTCAAATGTAATGGAGCTTCATTGAAGATTTCTAAACAGGAAAGCAGCATCACACATTTGTGTTTTAGAAAGAAAACTCTAGTTGCAGGGGACAGGAGGGCAAATCTAGAGAGCTAGAAATAATTTCAGAAGTTTTGGAATAACTCAGGTGAAAAATGAGAATTGTCTGAATTAAAAGATTTGTGAATCAAAAGCTTTTATAGAGGGAGACTTATAGAATGTAGTTACTAATTGAATGTGGAGGGCAAGGGAACAGAATAAACCTAGCATTACCCTGAGGAGAGGCTACTTTGAGGCTTGATATGTGTTAGTCCCAGTAGAGAATTCAATTGGGAAATGGAGGAAGTAAGAGTTTCATACAGTTTCAGACATCTTTGGAGTGACTTGATTGTGGATTTTAACATGAAGAGGGTTGTCCTCTGTAAAGTTAAAATAATGGAGCCCCCTGACTATAAGTAATAGTTGAAGTTATGGAAGTGGAAGAGTCCCTCAAAGAGAGTGTGTAGAGTGGAACCCAAGTAATTTCAACTCCTAAAGAGCAGAAAATGTATAGCTTGACACTGAATATAATTAACAAGAGAAGTGGGAGTAAATGAGGAGCAATAAGGAAAATTGCATATCAGAAACAGAGCAGATGGAGTGTGAAGTAGGAATAAATAAAACCTGCTGAATATGCAGGGAGGTCAAACAAATGTGGTTTGCAAATTGCTTATTGTGTGGCCACAGAGATATATGCCAATTTTATCATGAATGTTCTCGGCTGACATAGGAGGCACCAGGTTCTACAATGTTTAAAAGTTGAGTATAGGGTAAAAAGTGGAGAATATATAAACAAATTTTCAGTACAGTTGAGATGAAAAGTAGATATTAGTGTAGTGGATGGAAAGGAATAGAGGATCAGGGGACAATTCTTTAATATAGGAGGGATTTAAGCATGCTTAAATTCCAATGAGAGAAAATATAGGGAGGAGTCTGAGGAAGAAGACGGGATAATTAATGAAGCAAGGTCAGTGAGGATATAGCAAGATTAAAAAAGAAAAGACAGTTGTCTTAGAGAAAAAAAAACATGCTCAAAAGTAAGGAGAAAGGATGGATGTAAACATGTCTGTAAATGACAGTGTTTCTCAGTAAAATTGGAAGTTAAATGTTTTCTTCTGATGAGGTGAGCAGGTGAGGGGTGGTAAACTTTGGGAGACTTGGCAAAGTTTGAACTAGCTGTCCCGAGGAGCAGATACGTGCTCTCTAGGAACATACAGATAACACTAAACAGTGCTGAAAACCTAGTTGATGTTAAAACCATGATCTGGTTGTGCAGTTATGGGGTTCTCTTTAGCAATATATGGAAGCTGCTCATATATAGGAGTGAGATTGTGGACAGTCAGTTAATCTTGGAACAGGAGTCTCATTACCATGAGACTAGGGCTGAGAAGAAGATAATTGATAATTTTGACAAGATATTGGTTGAAATAATGGGCTTTTGTGTCAGACTGGGTAATGAAGGAAATGATGAGCAGAGAGGAGAGAGTGGGAGAAAATAGAATTTTTCCAAGAGTAGCCACCTCAAACAATTAAAAAATAAAACAGTTTAGTGAGACAATGAAAAATAAAAACTAGAAAGGGGAAAAGATGTCATCAGAGAGGTAAATTTTGGTAATTAAAAGCTTGAATAAAGATAAGTGCCAATGATGACAATGTCTATATGGACATGTAACCAGGGTGTAACAAAGGATGACAGATATTCTAGAATTAATGAATACCAAAATTACAAACAAAATTTTTTGTAAATAATAAGGATTCTCTTTCATTACGGGTACATAATAAGGATTCTCTTCAGTCAGAGTATCTGTTCTATTATCATGCACACAAAAAGAGAATTTGAAAAAAAATATGTAATAATCCCGAAGGTCCCCATTTAATAAAATGGGCCACTTGTTTTCAAACTAGGAACTCCTTTCTTTGTTTCCTCCTTCCTTCCCCCTTCATCACCTCCTTCTTTCCTTCCTTCTTTCCTTCCTTCCTTCCTTCCATCCTTCCTTCCTTCCTTCTTTTATTCTTTCCTCTCTTGTTCATATTCTTATATTTTATAAACATGTTAAGTACATGCCATGTGTACATGCCTTGACCTCCAGGGGTTTACAATCTAGTGAGGACACAGACATATAAGCACACAATTATAGTCAAGTATAAAGCATTTTTATAGAGTTATGGACTAGGTCCCATGAGAGGAAACTCTTAATTATCTCCCTAGAGAAGTCAAGTAAGCCTTTCCTGAGGAATCTATGTTTGAGCCAAGTTTTGAAATATGAGTAAGAAAGTCGTCAGTCAGAAAAGGGATAGGATGGAAGGCCTTGTACCAGGAGAGAATAGTATGTAAACAAATACAGGCTCTGATCAGTCATGTTGTATAAAGCATACTGTGCAAGTTTGGTCTGCCTCCGTCATGGAATACCAATAGAGGAGATATGATAGATGATGGGAAAGTAGTGGATGGAGGGCAAATCACAGGGGCTTTTTATACTAGGCTCAAGAGTTTGGACATCATGAAGATTCTTTGGACCTCTAACAAAAGTTCAAGCAGAGAACTAACATGATCAAGTTTGAATTGTAAAATGATAATTCTTGATGCCAAGTAGACTGTATTTCCAAAGAAGATGAGACTGGAGGTTGGAGATATGAGATGATAATGTTGAAAAAATAATGACAGACACAAATTAATTTATGAATTAAATCAGTTACAACCAGGACCAACATAATTTTAGGAACAGGATAGGGATTTGACAAAGTGATTCTAAGTTTATTTTTAAATACAAGTGTGTGAAACAAAAACTATAAAGAGAATTATTGAGGGAGGGTAACTTGGAGGTTGGAAATTATACTGCAAAGTTAAACTAGTTTAAGAATGACTTATTGGCAATTGAATAGATCAACAGCTCATTGGAACAAATCAGTTATCCCAGAAAGAATGTGTAGCTATGAATTTGAGTTATAGAAGTCCTTTTATAATGGGATTGACAATTCAAACAATTGGGAAGAAAATAAATGGTTTCTGGTTGAGGAAAACAGATTAAGACACAATATGTGGGCATTTTGTCTCTCCTAAGACTCCAGCACAATGAAAGAAACCAATTGAAAAAAAGAACGCATCTATAAAACAGAAGGGAACAAGAACAAGGAACTCTTACGGAGATGAGAAAATTCTCAAAATTTTTACAAGATTCAAAATGAAAGGGAGTGGGGTGAGGGATAACACACAGAGAGAAAATCAGACCCTGCAATATGCTACAAAAGGGTCTGCAAAAGAAGTAAGAACCAGTCTGTATTGTGAACTGTGGAAACATTTGGATTTAGAGTCAGAAGGCTTAAGGCAGAACATAACTGAGCAGTAGTGCTGAACACAGTAAGGGTGCTGAATTTAAGGTCAGTATGACAACTGCACAAATCATTACTTATAACCCACCTCTCACACCCTGCACATACATACATACATGGAATTTGGGCAGTTTCATGTATCCCCAGGTAAAACTCTTCATCTTTTCACTGAGGAAATTAAACCCATATTTGGGGTAAGATACAGTTTCACTAGATGCTGGAAGGAATGGAGACAAGTCATCAAATATCTGTGAGCAAATGATTTTCAATCTAGAATTCTATATCCAGACAAGCTGTTGTTAAAGGAGTAAGAGAGAAAGATATCTTACACATGTCCCGACTTTCCTAACCATACCCCTCCACGAAAAAGCTATAAACTGAGGTTAAGTGTGGCTACTGTAAGATGTGTTAAAAGGAGCAACAATTCTGATGACTCTGCAGCAGGTCTAGAGACAAATAAGTCCTTCTTAAAACAGGTGGGTGGATTCTGGAGAAGAAAGCATTTACATGAGTATGTGGTGGAGATGATGCTAGGAGCACCGAAGAATCCAGTGCCTACCATTATTCTGCACAGAGCCAATATTGATAAGTGATTTTTGGTGATAAGAAAAATCAAATGTATACCAAAAAAACATATTACTTTTAAGGGTCTTTCCACATAGAGCAGTTTATATAATTCTTATAATGATTCTGATACTTAAGTATTTTCAACACTTCAGGTGGTCTGGCAAGTATCTTGATGCACTATTATCTGAATTGATGAAGCATTGTAACGCATATGTGGTTCTGGAAAGTGCCCAACTAGTATCTGAAATCATGCCATTTTCCAATAGATCAAATCTTACTCAAATGTTTCTTGGTTGCTAGCAACTTTGCCAACACTTGTTTATTTTTTAAGTATCTTTTGGGGAGGTTGCAATAGTAATATGTTTTTCTCACTTACTGGGTTTTTTCAAATGGCAGAATGTGTGGTTTACTCACTAAGATTTATAGCTGTGTTTTATGGCTTCATACCCAAAATCATGTACTTAGTGATTTCTTTCAGAAGGCATTTGCCAAGACGGTGACCCAGCACGATTTTTTCTTCCAGAGCAACTCTGACACAAATCCACTCAAATAAATTAACATTTTTAACTTGACTAGCTCATCTGGTCAGTGTATCAAGATGACGTGCCAATGCATGAGGTAATTCTTATGGCTACTACTAAAAAACTGTGAAGAAACTTTGTTTTCATCTTAATGGCTTTTTCAGAAGCCAGCTTTCCTTCTCTTGTCTTTCCTATTGGCTTCTCTTGGAAAATGGTGCAATGAGCTGGTTTGCACACCACCTTTCTAAACTAAATGGTGAGTAGAGGCTGGGGATGTTGAGAAAGATATCATGAAAGTAATTTAAATATAATGGCCTCTATCACATTTTATTTTACCACATATTTATATTACCACTAATCTTATTATTACATTTTTACTTTATTTGTTTTATAAACAAAGGTTTAGGGAAATTACTTACATAAGTCAGTGTTTTACTGCTGGTTTATCTTCCATTTGGGGTGTGTGTGTGTGTGTGTGTGTGTGTGTGTGTGTGTGTGTGTGTGATTGGCTTCCCTTTGTTTTCACTTTTTAAAATTGTACTTTTTCAGTCCTGAAGTAAAGGGCATTATGGAATTTTACACATACAATGTACTTTAGAGGTCATTTGCTCCAACTCCTTTCTTTTAGTTGAAAAGCTAAGGCAAATTTTTGGAAACTGATTAACGCCAAGTCTACTAACTAGAACTCCAGTTCCCTGGTTTCACATTATGCATTTCTCCAATAAGTATTTTTTTTTAAGTTCTTACATTGCAAAAACTGTTGTTCAGTGGTTTATAAATTTTATGTTAACCTTGTTATTTATCTCTAAGATTGGCAAAATAATCGCTCAAAGTTTTGAAAAAATATATTGTGTACCTAGCAGCTTAATGTTCCATGCAAATATATCTATGTCCAAATTTTAAAGGTTTTACCATACCACAAACACTACAATCTTTAATATTTTAGGCCAAAAAATTGGTTGAGATGCCAAACATTAATTATCACTTGTCAATTTAAGAAAGTTCATGAATGTGAAACCAAGAATATTGGAGTCAATTTTTCTCACAGAACTTATAGAAAATAGAAGACATAATAATGCATAATATCATATAGGGCATACTTAAAAATATATTCACAAGAGACCACCAAAATATATTATGCATTTTATACATGCCTCAGGGATAGTTTAATAATATTTGATTAACTGAGGATTTAATACAAGAATTCTTTCTGGATGATATATCTGAATGGACTGGAAATATATGTGATATTCTTATTTGGTAATTTCAAAGCAGTTCATTAGCTATGTACTGACTATATAATAATATAATAACTATATATAATATCAGCAAGATACTGTCTAGGAAAACAATTTACAGAGTATATAAAATGAGTTTAAACATCCTCTACTTTGTTTGCTTTTATAATTTAGTCACTAGAGCTTGTACACTGAAGTGGTCTTTTCTGTTTTAAAAATGTTCACCAACTTAGATGAATTTTAAAATACAATTAATAAGATGAAGTCTCCAAAGTAAAATATCTTCTTACAAAGATTAAGTACATTTCTCCACTCCATTGTATGGTCTTTTTTTGCCCTTCAAAAAGCACGAATCCATGTGATTGGTTTCATATGCTTAGGAAATGAACTGATAACAAAACAAGAATAATTTTACTATTTGTAGCTCAAAATGTAGAGACAACTAAATTTGTACATATTGGAGTGTGTAACGTATTACAAATCTGGTGAGACCACAGCTACACAAAAGAGAAGAGTGAGCAAATGATTGACATGAAACTGTAAAGATATAAATGAGACTATTATTAGTGCTATGTTATTTCTAACATGAATTATTCCCCAGTCCTCTTGGAAAAACCATACTGTTATGGAAATATCATTTGAAATTCAGTCACAAGAGCTACAAAATTCACTGACTACCGCTAATGTGGTTATTAGTTTGATTTTTCACCCTCTTTCTCTACACACACACACACACACACACACACACACACATTTATGTAGCCACTTATGATTGTTTAATTGAATATCATTTTTACTGTGTACTAGATAATAAAAAGAGAATGTTAACTTTTTATTTAAAAATAAAATTTTCATTTTGAATTTTCAAGATTTTTAAAAAGTCTAGAAAAAATGTATTAAATTTCATTAAATCAGTATCTTAGTACTAACTTTATCCTGAAATGAAGTGTATCTAATAAGCATGAAATAGCCTTCCCACAATCATTATTAAAATAAGGTGCAAATAACCATCATAAAATATTTGTTTTTACTTTCCTCATTTAAATATTTCAGTATGTATAGTACATATGTATATATTGTCTACACTTATAGCAATTTGAAATTTGTTATAGAAGAATAGACAATGATCTTAAATTGTTTAATTTTAATTAATTTCATTTTTTCCATAGTACTAGTCCATCAAACTCACTTCTTAATAGAACCATTTTCAATATTCATTTGCAATTTGATTTTCCCAGTGTGTAAGCTACTTCCTAAAGTAAATTAAGCACATGAGGGGGTTATGCTTGCTCTTTTGTTTTTCTAGGACACAGTCCAATAAATAGATGCTCTGTTATACAACATAGTCCTCACATAAGTTAAAAAGACGTACTCTTTTTTACCTAAGGAATTTTTGAAATGCAAAGATGTAGCTATATTCAGTTAACAAAATGTAACCTATCATAAGCACTTTTGTTTCTGACCTATTCCCAGTCACAGCTGATAATGATTTGAAATTCAAAGGAAAATGAACAAGCTTAGTAGAAGTGCTTTATCTCTGTGAGGTACTCTTTAGCACTGACCCATTTATGAAAATTCACTGTTAGTTGAATAACCTCTGTGGGGGAATAAAGATTTGCTGAGTGTCAACTCTATACCACCAGGCGTTGTGTTTCCCAGTTTTCCAAGTTTATACCTTTTACAGTTTACACTATAACTGTTTCCTATCATTGTTTCCTACCAAAAATCTTCAAAGAATCCATACTACAATTTTACCATTTTTTGTTTCTTTAATAGCTCATGCTCTTTGATTTTTTGCAGACTAGTAAAGCTAAACAAGGAGCAATTTAAAAAAAGAGAGAGAGAAATTTTGCATAAAGATTTACTTTTTTAAATGTTTAGGTATATGCAATTAGGATCTTATATAAAGATATGTATAATTAGAAATAGATGATATACAATACAATGGCAAAGTAAGGAAAAAGCCATATTGTCTAAATAATTGTCAGAGCAAAAGATATGTGACAATTTTTTTACAACAAAAATATCTAAAATTGATTTTTTAAATTTTATACATATATATATGTTTATTAAAGAAATATGTGGACATGACCAAAGTAACACACGCACAAGCACCTATATATTTTAATAGTCATGATTGATAACTAGTACATTCTATTCTGTAAATATATAGTTGTTATGACCACATCAGAACTGTTTAGTTTTACTGCAGAGTCATGTGATGAGACATATTCTTCTCTGTGCCACTTCAAAAAGAATGCTCAGATAGATTATATTTTTTCTTAAGTTTCAATTTCCCATTTGGGAAGATGAAGTCAGCCTTAAATATCTTTATACTCCTTTCATCTATGGAGAAAGGGGAGGGGGACAGAGGCACAGAGTAGCTATGACACATATGTCCTTCAGGAAATCAGATTTTGCACCAGATGGTAATTTTCACATGTAACCGAGAAAAGAAAACCACTTTACCCACTAAAGGTGGGTGAAGGCAGGCCAGCTCTCTCTGTCTCAAAATTCCAGGGAGGAGAGTTTTTTTGAGAAGCCAAACTGGAAAGACTATAAAGGGGGAAAAAAAGGAAAGAAAAGAATTAGGTAAGTACCTAGGAAATGAAGATTCTTTTTCAATTTGAGGTGTTTTTGAGGAAATAAAAAATTTTATTATTTTTGAATATTTGGGGGTAAAGCTAGTGTAGAAGTTAACAATTTTGAAGAAAAAATAATCAAATAATTATAGTAATTTGATATGGCCAACCATATCTAAGAACACAAGCAATAGGCTTGTATTACATGTGTTACAGGGTTTTTTTTTTAAATTTCATTTTTATATTAATTCATATTTTGCTGTACTTTACAAAAGTATCTGTCCACAATGGTTGGGAAGAGAGTTGGTTTTCCCCATAGACTGAGCAGCTAATTATTTAGATTCCTGGAGGAGAAAAAAGTTTAGATTAATATCAAAAATTGGTAGAGATTTGTTTTTAATAAAAGGCATGCCTTCTTTTGATATTAGGAAAAGGCCAGTAAGAAAAGCTGCAGATATGTTTGTTTGAAGTTAGAAGGGGTCAGAGTCAAGAGGATCCAAACATAAGAATGTGTTTCCTCTGAAAAAGGTAAAATCTTCATCTGAAACTGAGTGGGATAGTCATGAGCTTTGGGGAAGTAGGAAGAGAGGAAAAAATATAGGATGAGTGGCGTTAGGAATAAGGAAATGAATAGACCATAGAAAAAGGTCTCAAATAAGGTTGCTTTTTAAAAACAAATTATTTTAGTAGCCACAACCTAGTTTCCTCTCCAGTAATCTTCAGTAGCTCAGGTATAGAAAGTAGCTGTTTTAATTAATCAGCAGTTGACGTTTTGCAAAGAAAAGGTAATGGAAGAATACAGAGTCCTCTAATAAATGGAGATGTGCTGAGGGTGGAGATTGAGAGCTTGTTCTGTGTAGAAATGAGAGAAAGTTATGAGGGGAATAGCCAAATGGAGTGAATGGAATGAGCACTGAAGAGAAGCCTTTTTTTTTTTTTTTTAATACAGCTGGACAAATAGCTGCCTGAAAGCAGCAGAGGCAAGTGAGGTAAATGAGAGGAAAATGAGGCTGCTGCCGTCAGAACCCAAGGCTTGTGAAACGAAAGAATTGAACCAGCTCTGAGAAAGCTACCAGGGAAGCTGAGGCTTTGAGAGAGGGTGAGGGAGACTCCTCCGTTTCAGGAAAAGCAGAGGAGAGGAAGAATGTGACGAAGAGGCTGAGGGTATAGGAGAGTTAATTGATGACGAAGGGGCAGTTTGGGAAGGACAAGGGAAAGAAAAATCCAGGAAGATAGCACTTAACAGCGTGAGAATTGGACAATAGGTGAGCGAAGTTGTGGAGTGAATGATTGTACCTTGACTCTTTACGGAGGCTGAGACGAGAGACCCAGATGGTTGACTTTTCTGAAGGCTGTGGGCCGGCCATTCTGAGTGAGATCCTAGATAGAACAGGGGCTGCAGTCACTGGTCAGTGTTCAAAGAGATTATCAAGAAGAGTGATCTTCTGTCATAGATCAAGTAAAACTTTCAGCACTTTGTACCAAAAGCATGGTAAGAGAACCTGGATCGTTTTCAAGCTAAGAATTGCAGAAGTTGCAGCAGGGCTCTTAAACATTGGGCTAGTAGACTAAGACTACTACACATTCACTCCTTAGATAACATGGTGGCTGTGAAACAGACTGAGTTGGTAAATGTTTGTTTTCTTATATTCTATGTCAACATGGCATATAGACAGTCCATACAAAAGATAATTGAATTTATGCAGGTGCAGGTTTATAAAGAGAAACAAAAAAGAGAAACAAAGGTACCTAGCCTTGCTTTATACCTTAAAAATAAGAATGTCATTTGTCAGAAGAACTCTTTCTGACCCATTTGATTCATTTAATGTTACTTTGATAAGAATTTTAAATTATATTTGAAGCCTTGAATCACTATTGAGATCATAGAAGATACCTAGACTTTGAGTGATCCCTGTTCATGAAGCCAAAGACTAGGGACAGATCAACGCATGCTATGAAAGGTTTTAAACTACTTTCAACAGTTTTTGTGGTTAGGTAAAACATAGTACACCAAATAGGTAAAGAGAGTTAAGGCCCGCTGATCATAATCATTCTATTAGATTGAAAAAGCTCTGAATCCAGTTTATCAAGGAAGACTATAGACATGTTTTGAAAGAACTCAGCTAATTTATGGATCCTGCCATACAGCACACTTTGGAATTTAACCTTTCAAAAACAGGGTGGAATATACAAAAAAATCATGGTAAACAATTTTGCAAATAATAGGGTGGAATTGGGGATTCTGAATCAAATTATCTTAGAGCGTTCTTCAGTTTTGGAGAGTTAGTTAGCTATCCTCTCTGGAGTCATTAAACTCCAACTGGGCAGAATTCTAGAACTATAATATTATAAAAAGAATTCAGAGAGAATTTCAGAGAGAAAAACCAGAGCTTTCTTTTCATTGAAGTCAAATGAAAAACACAGTGTTCTGAGCTGGACAAATGCAAAGTCCAGTGCCTTCCTCTGGCATATTTTGTAGGCTGGTTTTTGATAAAAATAAAATTAAAGAGCTGCTTTAGAAACTTATCCTAATTCTGTGTTTTTGTTTTTTTGTTTTTTTTTTATTCAGTTGACTCTTAAAAGTACCACTTAGCAGCATATTGAGATTGGGTCAGAGCAACCTGTCTTTCTGCTACCCACACTCCGAGCCGTCAAATCAGGTTTCAAGTCAAGTCAGATTACTTGGAAGGTAGAAAATGATAGAGTTATCTTCTTTAAATTCCCTGGTTTAAAACATAAAAACAAAACCTTCATATTGTTAAGATCATAAAAAGTACTTGGGCTATTATTATTAAATCCCTACAACATTTTCACTCATTCATTTAACAATTTATTGAGGGTCATATATGGCGCCATTTTGTGTGTGGGGGGTTGTGTGGAGTAGCTTTAAGATAATTGATTTAGATGGGAATTTATCACTCAAGGATATCTATCTTGTAGATGGGAAAAAAAACTCAAAAATATTAATCAATGGTATTAGCTGCTTGATCCGAAAGTTGAGTGAAGTCATACTTGGATTTATCCTACAAGCTGCCCTTAGACGATAAAAAGTTGTGGCTATGCATTAATTGGATCAGATTTTTCCTTCTTTGGTTAATTTGTCTATCTATAGATGTATGTGCTCCATAAGGGAATAATTTTCTTATTCTACATCTTCTGTGAACAAGGTTTTAACAGAGCCTTCAATAGTCTCAGCAACCAATGAGACGATTATACCTACCAGCATGTCTTAATTAATAAGAGCTCAAGAGACAATCAGTTTGGGCCTAAGCACTCCATACATTCAGGTATATATCAAAAGTTAAACTACGTACACTATAATGTTCTTTGGTCAGATAAATAAATTGAGATGGAGATACACTGATGTGACTATTTGAAATTAACCTCTGGTATTGACCAGTGTCAGGGCAGGTAACTTGCTCATGCCTCTTCCAAAGCTGGATTTTGGGATAGCTCCAAAAAGTAAAATTACTTTTGAACACAGAATGTTAAAGACCAAAAAGGGAGACTATTCCCGAGCATTGTCTATGTAGCAGAGTTAGTACATAAATCTAGCGCTACTACTGTATACTATGAGGTTGGAAATAGAAATGAGATAGAGAATAGGTTTAATTCTACAGCTTATCTTGTTACAGTAGGAGTTCAGTAACCACACGGAAGCAAAAGGAGATAAAAAATGTATTTCTACTATGTTATGAAAGGCCTTATATCACCATTAACTTCCTTTATGAAAATGGTGGTTATGCTTCTTTGGAAAATATTTCAGAAATAATAGGATTTTCTTAAAAGAATTGTTGAATTACAGCATGTGCAATCAGTTACTGTAAATAAGCTCTTAAAATCCCACAAAAAGAATCTAATTGCTGACAAAGAAAGTGGAAAAGCCATAAAAGTCATGTATTAAGAACAAGACCTAGTTCTCTATAACATCCCAGCTCTAAAGTCTCATAATTGCATGGTTGCCCACATGCTTATAATTTATAGACTTTGGCAGAGAGTTTCAGATGTTGTTTACTTCAGATAATCAGGTTGAAACGTGATTAGTTCCTTGTTTGATCCACAAGCTTGTATTCTGCAACTTTACTCAATTTCACAGCAATGCAACACTTACACAAAAGACATATTGAACCATTTTGTCAGGAAATACTTAGATAAAAATTTATAGGGTTCTAGTACTAAAGAAAAATGTTAAACTCCATGTTGATTTTATTTTCCTGCTTTAATAGTAGAAAGCTTTTTAAATTACATTTTATTTTATTACATTTAATGAGAAATTATTGATGACATTTTTGGTATGATTTCTATTTACAAATTTAGTGACCATGAAATATCAGAGGGAATAACATCAAAAGGACTTTTCTGTAGGTTTGCCAAATACAAAACAAAATTAAAAAATAATTTAGAGGCAGGTGACCTGGGTAGTTCAGTCCATTCAGCATCTGCCTTCCGCTCCGAAAGTGATCCCAGCCAGAGTCCTGGGATCAAACCCCGTGTTGGGCTCCCTGCTCGGTGGGGAGCCTGCTTCTCCCTCTCCCTCTGTTCATCCCCCCTGTTCATGATTGCTCTCTCTCTAAAATAAATAAAATCTTTTAAAAAATTACTTAGAGGAAAATAAAATTCTCAATTCTTTTAAAAATTAATTGTTCTGTGTATAGCTGTCTGAATATAAAAATAAATCATCTGTTGCCTTTAAAATCTAGGATCCCAATCTTACCTTTAAAAGGAATTCAGAACAGTGTGTACTTTCCCACAAAGAAAGTGGGAACTGCTCACTACTGTGTCAAAAAGGAATATGGTTTAAAGAAAGAATTAATGCCTAATAGAAATGTATCAAAGTGAAAAATATTTAATTAAAAACAGATTTGGTGATTTTATAAAAGCAAAACCTCAGCTGTCCTGTCATTTTGCCTCTACATACATTAGTATGTACCTCTTAAGAATTATAGATATTTCCTTACAAAGATATATTTAATAAATCAAAGTATAAAATTTGTGGGTTTTCTTTTCCATTTCTCAGATAATTTCTCAGTACATGGTGTCCTCATTACTTCAAGAATAGACCATTCTTTGGTAAATTATTCAAATGTGATTCTAAATATTTCAAGGTGTTGTTTCTTTGTGTATTTATGCATATTTATTAATTTTATTAACTCAGTAGCCTTTTAACAATTAGGAAATAAAGTTTATTCTAGAATGTAGGTCTGCTCCCAAGTGGGTTTTGTTATTCTAGAATAGGTAAAATAAAAGCAGAAATATTAGTAGTAGAGAGTGATATAATATATAAGCTGCTAAAGAAAGGGTTCAGGTTCTGGTTTTATTTCTTATAATAACTGGATGGATGAAAAGTCATAGATATCAAGCTATATGTAAGTTTATACTTCCAAAATTCTGATAGATATTGATTTGTCATAATTTCTGTGCTTTCTGAAATATCTTCCCTGTCATATTGGATTTCATGAAAATATAAATGAGAAAGTTTCACGGGAAAGGGAAATAACAATTTTAATTTTTAAAAAGTATGGCACAATTGTTTTTTAACCAAATTCAGAGAACTTTTTATCTCAAAGGCCACTATTCATGTTCAATATACACAATAAAAGGAGTACCTACACTCATATAGCTATAAATTCACTGTACTTAAATCTCAATATTATTTTATATTTTGAAATTAATCTGTTTTTGCTAATGATTTTCAGTCTTTGTGGGGTTTTTTTTTCAGTCTTTGTGGGTTTTGTTTGTTTTTTGGTACTTCAACAAATCTATTTTTTTTCTTATTTACCTTTTTTTTTCAACAAATCTATTAATTTAAGAAGGGATGAGAAACAGAGAAGAAGGTCAAATCTGTTAACTTGTTTTAGAGCAACATTGCTGAAATGTGCAGAAGGACAGTAAATGAAAACTATCGGCAAAACCAATGATCTTTAAAACAGGACCCACATTTAATGCTGTTATGTTATCTCTGTTGTTTGTGGAGAACCCACAGTGGGTGGTAGTACTCAAAGAGTGCCAGCCTATGTAAAGATCAAGAAATGTCATTTCTGTTTCTATTTGTAAAAGTTCTTCCCATACTTTTTTTGAAGATTTTTTTATTTGTCTATTTGACAGAGAGAGACATAAAGCAGTAACACAAGCAGGGGGAGTGGGAGAGGGAGAGGCAGGCTTCCCACGGAGCAGGGCCATGACCTGAGCCGAAGGCAGATGCTTAACGACTGATCCACCCAGGCGCCCCAAGTTCTTCCCATATTTTTATGAAATCAGTAGTTACACTGCATAATGTCAATGTCTACTGACATTGGGAGTATTCTTGACTTTATTTTTTTTAAAGATTTTATTTATTTATTTGAGAGAGAGGGAATGAGAGATAGAGAGCATGAAAGGGAAGCGGGTCAGAGGGAGAAGCAGACTCCCTGCTGAGCAGGGAGCCCGATGCGGGACTCGATCCTGAGACCCCAGGATCATGACCTGAGCCGAAGGCAGTTGCTTAACCAACTGAGGCACCCAGGCGCCCGGGGGGTATTCTTGACTTTAAAGGAAAATGATGATAAGCATTAATAAGAATTGATTTTATATTTTGGCCGACAGATTTTCCACATGACATATGACCTTGCCAGTGCAGTGGTGAGAATTTTTAACCTCATCGGCATGATGCTGCTGCTATGCCACTGGGATGGCTGTCTTCAGTTCTTAGTCCCACTCCTGCAGGATTTCCCACCAGACTGCTGGGTGTCTCTGAACGAAATGGTTGTAAGTAATTCGTATTCTTTTACACTCTGCATAACCAATGTTTTGCCAAAAAGTTCTAAGTGTTTATGTTCGAATGATCTAATTTCTTCTTTGTAAATGTTTAGAGAAAACTTAATTTTGCTTTCATGGATGTAAAATCAAATGTTGTGTTGTTTTTTCTACAACTACATTTCATTTACATAAAATGTTTCTGGGGACATATATGTTAAGGATCTATTTTGAGGTGTCTTACTCTGTGTGTATTGAAGACATATTTTATTTCAAAGCTACATGTACACTCACAGGTACGTATAATCATGTTACAATCATGGTACAATATTCATGGTACAATGTTCTTCCAAAACTGCCTACTGCTTAGAGTAACTCCTTTCTTTCAACTTGATTTGGCATTAACTATGCTTAAGACATGTAATTCTAGGTGGTGTTTAAACATGCAGAGACATGTACATCAGTATAAATGCAATGAGATTTGATGTACATGGTATTTCAGATAGTACTTTTTGCTAGGGAAGACAAAGAAAGCTTCATGGAAAAGGTAAAGACTTTATTTACTTTTAATTTTTAATTTTTTAAATGTGAGTATAGTTGACACATAATGTTACATTAGTTTCAGGTGTACACCTTACCCTGAAAGATATTTAAATATTTAAAATTTGTGACATATAAGTTTGAAATATATAATTAAGTATATTCGTAGCCACATTTAATTTTAAGAACATAAGTTTTAAAAAAGAACATGTGTTTTGATCTATATTGTACAATACTCACAAAGATATTGAAACAATAGTAAACAATGGAAGATAAATTTTATGAGACTCTCACAAAATTTTAATTTTGGCATAAGTCAAATGCCCTCTTTCTTCCCAAAATGTTCCATATTAACTTCTGGGCTTATTATTGTAGAAATGATATGAACATCTTAAGAACATATGTTTTTTTCTTCTAATAACGAGAGCTCAGGCTTTATATTTTAAGAAAAGAGTTTACATTACATGTTAAGAAGTCTGGTCTTTCTTTTCTTTCTTCTTGCCTACCTATTTTCCTCCCTCCTTCCCACTCTCCCTCTCCCTGCCTTCTTATTCCTTTAACTCCTTACTTTGAGACTTGATATTCACCTGGATCTCTCCTTCATTTCATTCATATCTGCTTAAATGTCGCTGCCTCACTGAAGCCGGTGTGTGACCACTCTAATACAGCACCCAAGTGGTTTATATTTTATCTGAGAAGAATTTAATAACACACACACACACACACACACACACACATTTGTTATTTATATTTCTCTGTGTCCTCTACACAGAATGTCCATTCCATTAAGTCAAAGAATTTGTCTGTTTTGTTCTGTACTCTATGGTAGTGCGTAGAACAGTGCCTGATACAGTAGTTTGTTGTAATCTAGCCACTCTGTTGAAAGTCATTTGAGAAATATTGTATTTGTGTTTCTGTACCTAAAAATCAAAGCAATGTGCAGGTCACTTTTTGAATCTATGAAGTCTTCTTAATTATAAATCTGTCTTTTTTACTTATCACTGAAAGAAAAATTGTGAAGACATGATTAAGATATTTTGGCGGGGGTGGGAGGAAGAAAAAGCCACAGCTCTATATTCTAGCTATGAACTGAGTGTGTAGCATAAAAACACTAACACTACTGCCGAAAGATGATTCATCACCAGCACCAACCACTATTTAAGTTCCCAAATAATTTTTGTTTTAAATTACCTTTAGGTATCTTTCAGAAAAATACGAATTGTCTTTATTTAAAAAGTAAAGGGACTATTTTGGGGTATCCATGAAGTGCATATAGTTGTGTAACTATAATATATGGGAATATACTCCTTAATATATCCAGTGCTAAGCACATTTACTGAAGAAAAATTTTAATATCTTGATCACTTTTTAAGTATGTCTACGTGTGTTCACTTTGTGTATTTGTATTTAATCTAACATAGTCAAACTTTTATTCTATCCCAATGTTATACAAAATAGCTTTCCTGAATTTGCAGGGTTTTCTTCTTGCATCTTTTTTGAGGGGCAGGTTTATTTATGAAACTGGCTCTTACTTCCTTTCACATTTATTTAACATTACTTTCCTGTGTAACTTTAATGTCAAGGGTAGGAAACAGTTAAGTCTATGTTCAGCTATGAAGACCAGAAATATATTGTGAGTATTAGTGATATAAAGGTGATAACCATAAAAAAGACAATTTTTGTATCAGTAGAGAATCTCCATGGTGTCATTTGACCTTGAAGGTATCATTTTCTATCCTAGGTCTATCGAATTCTAGAAAACCTTCCATCACAGCAAAACAAAGCAAAGTGTATTTACACAATAAGGGAGTTATAAAGAAGTAAAAATCCAATATAAGAAAAAAGCACCCTTCATGTATATATCTTGCTTACTATATACAAGCCCTTGTGCTTTGAAACATGCTCTTATTTGGTCCTCATAGCAACAGAATGAGGTGAGCACTGTTATCCCCCATTTTACAGTTCAGAAATCTGAAATTTTTAGAGGTTAGTCTAATTGTTCAATAGCACAGAGGTTAGTAGATTAATAGAACCAAGATTAGTATGCCTGGCTATCCGACTCCGTAATTTCTGTTCTAAACCACATTAGAATATCTTGTGTTGCGCAGATTGTAAAAATTAGTTAAGAACAGTAAAGACAAGAAACAAAACCTGTCATCACAGCACACCGTTTACAATAGAAAGACACTCAAAAATCAGCATTTGAGCTCTGACACTAAAAAGCAGCAAGACGGATATGAGATGTAGATGTAGAAAAACAAATTCAAATTGGGAAGGCAAAAAGTGAGAAGCCAGATCAGGGTAGATGCAGGACATGGTATCAGTCATTCTTAGGTATGTGCTTGACAATTCTATGATGTTTGACATTGATACAAAATAATTGATGGTAAAGATTAGGGTGTTGGGTGAATTCCTTATACCTTCCTTCTGTTTCATATTTTGCATTCTTAAATGATTTATATCCCTAAGTGTTATTTTAAATCCTCCTTAACCATATTTTCATTTATATGTGTATATTTATCTTTTTATATGTATTTTAAATCTTTCTGAAACACATTTGCATTTACATCTATATCTTTATCTATATATCGCTAGCTAGTTATCCATATATGTCCTATAATGAGAAATCCAGAGTAATGCTACGACTATATCTGTAACTGGTAATTTGTTCAATATACTTATTCTTAACTGTTTCTAATCTGCAATTCATTCCATAGAAGTAGATATTGACTTGCAAAATCCAACTTAAACAGGGATTAATCTTGCTCTATATTCAATACCTTTTGTATTGAATATTTTATTCAAGAGATATTTGAATTATAGAATTCTGTCTGAATGAAAATCTTGGGTTGGTCAGATAATGTCTAATAAAATTAGTTCTGAAAATCTTGTCATTCTCATATTTTGTGCCTGTTTCTAGGTATATCACCCTAGAATTGTAATAGTTCATTATGAAAGTGATTAGAGGTGATGGTTTTGGTTTAAGTTATAACATGAAATACTCATTTAAAAAATCTAAGAAATAAAAATTATGATGCATCTGAACTTACATATTAATTATGACATAATTTAGGGAATGATTTTAGAGAAGAAGGATTTGCAGCTAAATAGTGCATTCCTATAGTAGTGTTTCTTTATTTTTTTTAAAAGATTTTATTTATTTATTTGACAGAGAGAGAGAGAGTACAAGCAGATGGAGCGGCAGGGAGAGAGAGAAACAGGTTCCTGCTGAGCAGAGAGCCAGATGCGGGGCACTGAGCCACCCAGGCGCCCCTACAATAGTGTTTCTCTAATGGAAGTCTGCAGCTTTACCCTCAGGGAGGCACAGGTTTTCTCCCAGCAGTCTTGTAAATGTATAAATATATGTTGGTGATAGTTTGAAAGGTTTCACAGTAAACATATTATGAATCTACAATCATCTATATTCCCTAAATATGGAGTCTGGATTTGCTTTTATAGTTGAAGTGCATTGTGCCATATAAAATAATTCTCACTTATTGGCTTAATAATTAGTGATCCATTTATATCAAATGAGGGCTAAGTGACATCATATTAAATGCTGTACAGAATTTTCACCAGTCAAAATGGAGAGATGGGTTGCAAAACCAAGTTACTCATTACATAGCACACAATTGTATAGTAGTGTGTTAAACTACGTAATCTATAAAAATTAGTGCCATAAAGGCACTAAATTTACATTGTTGCAACTATTGGTTTTACCAAAACAACATTATCCATCACAATACATTTATATTATTTATTGTTTTGTTAGTGTTTGATTTGTGAAATTGTTTTAACTTTACAGGAATTAAAAGGATAAGAAATTTATATCTAGTTTTGTAGTTGTATTTGTTTCAGCAATAGCATAATCAAAATAATTTGAGCCACATCTAGCTCAAAACTATAATGATCAAAATAAATATGTGCTGGGCGGGGCTTGGGTAGAAAGAGTTGTTGATTAATATCTCCTATTTCAAGCAAATTGTTTAGGAAAAGAAAGGATTTATATTGTTTATATGCCTGTCCCCATATACAAGTAGAACATTGAAACCTAGATGATTAAATTATTCTCTATTGATATTCTAGCAAATGTATGAAGACAAAATTAAAATAGGTTCACTTTTTGTTTTACAAAGCCCAATTAACTAGTTAAGTAATGATTGAAACAATATAACCAAGATAATATAATTAAGAATTAAAAATATATCTCTCCTCTCTTGAGGTCTAGCAATGTATTTTAGATTTGAAATTCTATAAATTACAAATGGTATTATTATATTACTGACTTTTTAAAAATAGAATATATTGCTTTAACAGAATTTTTTAAAAGTTCTAACAAAAGTAACTAATTTGCTGACAAGTCACCATGTAGCTTTACAGGGGAAAAAAAAAATGCATTCATAGCTCCTATAAGTTATAATAACAAAGTAGGTCAGTAGCCTGCTGAGTGTTGTGATTCTCCTTTGCCATCCTGTTTCTTCCTATTAGGAGGGCCAGCCTGGTGACTGCTGTCTATTGGATAGAAACACAACCTAATCGCAAAAATGAAACAGTTCACATAGTGTCTTGTTCCTTATCAGACATGTATTCTTTTATGGGAATGAACATATGGAAATAAATCCTAATCTGGTATTTTGTTTTCAAATGACATGTGCATTTCAGAAAATCTTTAAAATGAATTACGGTTCCATAATAGAGAGGATAAAGGATATTACTTATATATTGTCTATGGCTATGTTAAGTTGCTCTATCAGTAAGACCAGTCCCTAAGTTGCAAACATGGTTGTTTTTTTTCTTATATAGCCTTTCTCTTAAATTTTCAGCAAGGAATGGTTAGAAGCACCATTCATTAAATTACCTTATCTAACAAGAGATACCTATTAAAATTGGGGAAAGATACAAAATACCTTGCAGTCCAATATTTTCTCCAAATATGAGTGTTATGAAAACTTTCATGAATATAGAACAAAAGTACATGTATCCCATTATTTCATCTATTCTGAATGAAATGAAAACACATTCATTCCCATTTTACAGATGAAAAATCTGACTCAGAGAATTATTACCTGGTTTACATGAAGTCAGAAGCAGACGGTGTGGGAGCTGGTTATAAAATCCATATTTGCCTTTGAGTCCATGCCGAACTTACCATGGTATTCTAGTTCATGGATCCCAAAGAACTTCAGCCATTATCAGTTTTTAATTCATGTTAACAGAGAGCAACTATATATTGGTTGAGTCACTAGAAGAACTTGGAATATAGAAATATTTGAAAAACTCATTGTATTTTGTATGCATATGTTGCTTAAGTTTTCTCCTTTTACTACTGCCATAAATCCAAAAGAATCTGGTAATGAAATTATATCTTCCCACTTACTCTGAATTTCTCACTTATTTAGATTTCACATGAGAAATTATTGTTTCAAATTGATGGAGGTTGGAATAAAATGGTAACATTATTTTCAACCTGGGAATCAGTGGAATAGCAGATTAATTATTTCTCCTGTATTAGTTCATGTACAGATATATGGACATGAGGCAATTCATATGAATGTCCCCTCTTTCCAAAGAGATCAAGGTTTTATCTCTCTCTTTTACAGAATATAGAGACTTGCATAGACCTGAACTATCTAGGTTATATCACCTATATTCAGATAATGTTCTGGACAAGATATATAGTCACTTCCCAGAGTGGAGGGCTTTCTACAGTTTTCTTTTTTTGCATCCCATTTCGTCTTTTTTTTCCCTCCTCCCACTACCACTGACCTAAATATGCTACCCCAGAATATGTTGCAGAATAAGAGGTGACATGAAGAAAGCCACGTGATAAGTGACGGGTGTAAAAAAAGAATAACAAGAACATTTTCTATATCTTAGCATGAACATTTTCACAGTCCCATTATATACCTCTTTGTTTTTGAGAAGTATTTTGTTGTGTTTAAAAGATGTAATATATTCTGGGAATGAGTAATTCTATGAAAAAAATTGAACTTGGCTTGTGAATCTTTATTTCAGTCATTTTACATATATTCTTACAACATGCCAACGAATGTAGGCAAGTTATCAGATAAGAGCTTAAAAATATGTACTAGAATCATTGGCTGGCCTTCTCTATGCTTTGAGGCTATAGCAATGGGTCCAATGTGACCAACATTTAAATACTCTTCTGATATTAGTAGCCAGGTGCCTCAGAAACATGGCTCCACAGAAACAAGAGTTAATTAACCCCCTGATTCTGTTGTACAAACTGCTATCTCATACCCCATGCAGAGAGATATGAGTCCCTCCATCTGTGGACTGTAAACACTTATTCTAATTGTATAAGCTTGATAATAATGAAAAATTAGGAGACTTTAAGAATTTGCCATCTTGTTTTGGTAAGTCATAAAAAGATATATAATAACGAACCATAATATATTCTCTATATTCCATTAGCATTGTTCTAGGGCATATCATAAATTTAACAAAAATTTTTCTCTAAATATATTCTTAGGATAGAAATAAATATGAATTAAAATGTTTACCTATAATGTCCACCAAAGTAACTGATGTATATATACAGAGCATCTGTTAGGCTTCACCGTTGTGATCAATATGATAATCTGAGATCCTAATTCCTGCGAGTTAGGAAAGGACTTCCATTAGAAAAATCTTTAATTTCAATTGTATTAAAATGAGGACATAATTCAGTTAGACCATCTCAATTTGCCACAGACTCTGTTTTTTGTCCTTTAGATAATTTTTTAAAAATTCTTGCATTTGTTCTAGGGTCAGCCATTGATTCAAATTTTTAATAATTAGTTAAATGAAACTTTAAGATGATTGGGAAAAATACCATTTCATGGTATTTTTGTGGTACCCATTACTAGTTTCCCACTTCCCCCAAACTAAAATTAAAGCACTAATGCTCCATTAAATGATTCTACATTCTATCTAGCACTTTTGTAATTCTGCTCTCAACTTGGTTATCAATTCTTAAGGAAAAAGAAAAAAAAGGTTTGACTCACTAAATATTAGGCAAATTAAATTAAAGTTGGTAATAATCTACAACATTTATGGAGGTCATTCTTCTGAGGGTAACTTTCTTCTGACGGTAACTTTCTTTTTCAGTCATCAGTGTTATTATTTATCTATAATTTATCATTTTATCAGAAGATTAGAACTTTTGAAAACTAGGTCTTAGGGAAGTACAAAAAAGAGATTCAAATATATAGTTTTTTATATAAAGAAAAATATAAACATGGAAATCTTATACATGATAGATCTGAATGCTGTTTACATATGAAAATTCATGAGAGTAACATGTTTAATGTCTTCTAATGTATTTCTTTATCATTTAGTTTGTATCCCAATGCATTGTGGGAACAGACTAATTGTCAGAGTGATTTAATATTCTGTGGGAATTAAATGACCACAAAAGTTGAAAGAGAAACAAAAAGGAGGATAAACACATTATTTTACAGAAGTTGAAAAAAAATAGAAAGAGGAGAGAGGAGCCAAATAGCTAATACAATAAAAGGCAAATTGCCTTTTCTTCTGGCTATGTTTCCAGCATTCAGGCCATTTGACATTGTCACCAGGTGTCTTTGAAACTGCTGTTTCTTCCAGTGTGTGTGGGGGGGTGGTGTGTGTGCATATACCCTTTATCATTACCAGCTATTGTTTACTATCTTAATTCTGGGGTTTTTTGCTGAGTTATATTCTTTTTTTAAAGATTTTATTTATTTATTTGAGATACAGAGAGGGAGAGAGAGAGTGGTGGGGGGGGCGAGCAGAGGAGGAAGGAGAAGCAGACTCCCCGCTGAGCAGGGAGACACACTGGGCTCCATCTCAGGACCCTGGGATCATGACCTGAGCTAAAAGCAAACACTTAACCGACTGAGCCACCCAGGCTCCCCAATGTTAAGTTATATTCTTATTAAGATCTTTTATTTATCATCTAGTAAGTAAGCAATATGTTTATGGGTGTATTTCTGCCAAATTTTTTTCATAATAACCTATTATAACTTCTGTAACAGTTGTAACTTCTACCATGTATCTAATGTTTAGTATACGTAATCAGGTATTATCATCAGTCAGTTCTTCATGCATTCTTTTGTGACGTCCATTCACAACCGTGCTCAGCAAATTGTCTTTATTTGGTCATGAGTGAAGAATGGATTAGTTACAGTGTCAATTTTACAATACTTCTCTACCTTTTAAAGGTACTTTTACATACAACAACCAATGTCATGAACATATTATGAATAAAGAAAGAGACATTCAAAATATCTGGTCAAGGTCAAATAGAATGTTAGTGACAGAAGTAGATCTAGGACAGCAGTCATACTGTCCCTTATTTCTCATTAATGCAAGAATGAAGACTTCTTAAAAACTTTGAAGAAACCATATGTCCAGGCCATTCTGTAAAATAGAAATCCTCTTCTCTTTTATTGTTTTCATAATATAGACCTTACCAAAACCTACCTTAAGGAAGGGCTTGAGTTGGATAACCATAGTAAAACATATAGCTTTGGATTTTCAATATTCTAAGGCATAGATATGGGCAGAATGACATAAAGTCTAAAGTAAATCATAAAATTTGGTGGGCTAAAATTTATGGTTGAAATATGGCTTTTTGAAAGAACTTGACCTAATTGGAGAAGATGATATGTCAAATAAGTGCATAGCTATTACAAGTCTAGCATGTTGGAGAAGATTAAAATGAAGAGTATAAAGAAAACATTAATAAAGTGATATTATAGAAGGACACATTAAAAGGTGCTAAACTAATTAAATGTGGGAGGATTCATGGCACATCATAGCACTGGGAAAGTATTATCAGTGATGGAGATTTGAATACTTACTCTCCCTAAACCCGAATACTGGTGAAATCTTGACTTGCCTAATTCACAAAATTATTTCCTAAAGTATAGAAGAAATAATGAAAGTCCACTTAAGCCAAAGTTGAATTTGTTTGTTAGGGTTAAGTGTTAAGAATCTGAAAGGAAGTGTGCAAGTAATCTTAAACTAAACATGAGAAACAGTATTGTAAAGTGTTAAGCATGGTCAAGGTCTGAAACCAGATTGCTTAGATTCATCTGTTTCACACTTACTAGCTCTGTGACCTTGCATAAGTGACTTAACCTATTTGTGCCTTAGTTTCTTCATCTGTAATGTGGAGATAATTATAAAAAGTTTTGAGGTAAATGGAAGAGCTTATACATGCCAAACATATAGAACAGTTCTTATTATATTTCTGAGCTTAGTACACATAAAATATTATTGAGAGTGATAGTTATGTATAAGCTAGAATTGATTTTTCTTGCCTATAAATTTGTGCATAATTCTCCCATTTAAAAGTTGAGTTGATCTAGCTTGAAGTGGAAGCAGATATACCATATACCTAGAAATATTAAAAGGCATGGAAAGAAAAAGTTTATAATGCATAAGCCTGGCTGAAGAAATCAAAAGAATTTAAATGTAACTTTGCTTTTATTTTCCTACCTCCTACAGAATACTAGATAAATGGTTTGAATCCATTAGAGTAGCTGTGTATAACATTTAGAATGAAAGAAATATTAATGACATTTAGTAATAGTTGGGAAAAAGACCAGGGAGTGGATAAACCCTTCACTTGGGATTCATAGCATGATAATGAATGACAGACTACTTGTGGAGTATTTTCAGTCTTGTTTAATAATGTCTTCTGTAAAGGCAGAATATTTTAAATTGAATAGACTGGATAAACTCTAGGGAAATTGAACTCAGAGTCAATACTTTGGTACTCTAAATGAGTTCCATCCCCTGGCCCATGCGCATTGCACCTTAAAATGGTAATATCTCGGAGCAGATGTGGTAGACTGATTGTACAGGGTCTTTCATAAGCCATGAAAATGGGGGAAGAACTGGTTGTCCATGCTATATGTAAATAATGTTTGAATTTACAATGAGAAAATGAAGAAAGATGCTGCAAATTGCAACCTGATATGTTTGATGTTAATTCCAAGCAAGCCTTTGCACCAAGTTATAAAAGAAATTATTTGTGGGCATTAAGAAAAGGCAGTGTTCTTGTCAGAGCAACCACTGGTTTAATGAAAGCAGGTCATAACTGTTCAGCTCTTTTATCTTTTCTTCTTCTGTTATATGGAAGATATCATGGGGGTGATTTGGTGGCTCAGTCGGTTAAGCGGCTGCCTTCGGCACAGGTCATGATCCCAGGGTCCTGGGGTTGAGCCCCACAGGGGGCTCCCTGCTGGTGGGGAGTCTGCTTCTCCCTCCCCCTCTCTCTCTGCCTCTTCCCCCTGATCATGTGCTCTCTCTCTCTCTCTCTTAAATAAATAAATAAAATCTTTATATAGAAGATATCATGGGGAAAAAGTAAAAAGACTTGTTGAACATTTGTTGAAAGCCTTGCTAAGTACATATACCAGTCCACTATTTCCTTTTTGAGATGACCATTAGATTGTACATGCACTTCATACAAGACTTTCTGCAAGGTTCTTAACGATATTTTATTATGAAACATTTGGACTAACAGAAAATAGAACTGAGTGGGTTAATAACTGATTGTTTTCTGTTCCCACATCCCAAAATGCACATTGGTTGATATCAACATAGAAGATGTTCCGTGGATATCTTTAGGATATGATGGTTTTTCAGCATATTAGTGTGATCTGAGGTCTTTTTGACATATCGATAATAACTTGGTTGAAGCCATCAAAGATGTGGCTAATGCAAAGCAAAAAAGAAATGGCTAATATGTTGGGTATTAGGTTCATATTCAAGAAGATCTTATTATATAGAAAGATAAACTGAGGCTAATAAAATGAATTTTTCAAGACAAAGGCTTATAATAGGATGAGAAGAAGAGAAAAGGAAAAGGACAAGTACGAGAATCAAACTTGGCTCAACCAAGGATGTGAAAGATACATAGGGTTCCGAGGACTCTAGTTTCAATATATGTCAATAATTGAGATTCTGCCCATGTTAATGAAACAGAAAATTCTAACCATGTTTTGTAAGAAAAAAATTAATTTAATTGTGAGCATCAAATTCTAAGATCTGTTAATTCTATAGGCAATTTTCTTTCTGACCGGAAGATACTAATTATCTCTTTGAAATGTAAGTCCTCACTGGTTACGTACTTTTATTCTTGAAATGGTGCTTTTCAAACTAATTTAGATCCATTTATAAATTCATTTGTATGTAAGATAAATTAAGGACATTGTGACACATCAATAATTAACTTTATTTTTAAATAACCACTTTTCTCAAATAATTCACTTGATTATTAAACAGAGTCCTTAGGTATTAAGAAAGCATTAAGCACACCTACGTATTGTAAAAATCTACCAAGAGTGTTACAGAGAGAAAGGAATTATGCCCAACTGAATAAAAAAGATTTTATTATTTTTACACTTAATCTTTTCAATTATGTAAACAAGAAACAGAGGCTCTTTTCCTTTCAAATGTTTTTCTTTGTAATACATCTCTTATTGTGTAGCTGAATTTAGTTTAGAAATTTACATCACTCATATGACAGATCACTAATAAATACACCATGATTGAGAAACTTAAAAATAATATGGCTGGCGTTCCACAGACTATTAACGTCTTGTCTTATAAATATTTATTCTGTTTTTCTTTATCAGTAGTAATAAAATATTTTAAATTATAACAAAAATATCCTTCTAGATTAGCCAGTTTCCATTTGGATCACAGAGAAAAAGATTGACTTATTATTTAACTTGCAGAAAGTCAGAAGTTGTACATTTCACAATTGACTTCACCAAAAATAATGGCATCCCTAATATAATTGTGATGTACTTACTGTTTGTTTCATTGCTGATTATTCTCATTGCAGCCAAATTATGGAAAATTGAACATATAGCTTTTAAAAAACATGTATCTTTCTATTTAAAGATAAAAGAGATAACAGATAACATCAGGGCACCTGGATGATTCTGTCCACTAAGCATCCAACTCTTGATTTCGGCTCAGGTCATGATCTCAGGATCGTGAGATTGAGACCTGCATAGGGCTCCACGCTCAGCAGGGAGTCTGCTTGAGATTCTCTCTCTCTCCCTCTCTGTCCCTTCGCCTGCTCACACACCCTCTCTCTCTCTCTAAAATAAATAAATAAATCTTTTAAAAAAGAGATAACAGATCATAAGTTAACTCATTCTCTCTATGAATCTATCATTTGTGAAATTACATTTCATTAGAGAATCCGGAGCAAACCTTGGAGGAAGGTGTTAAATCTATATGAAATAAACAACCACTCAACCAAACACCTATTGCACATCTCACTAATATTAATAAAACACAACTACTCAAAGCCTTTAAATAGCTCATTGTTTTCACTTATTTCCCAATAGTTTGGTGCAGAAGAATTCAATGGGAAGAGAAATGGGAAAAATATCTGAAATTTGTTCTAAAAAATTATTCTTGACTATGGATTAATGAGAGTTCAGCCCAATCCAGTACTCTAGTCTATGCCTCTTTGTAGCTTACTACAGTTGAATGTACAATGGTAATCCCTAAAATCTCAATTATTAAATAGTAATTTAATATAGTTTATAATATTCCATTAAACATGACAAGAAAGAAAAATATTTTTGCCAACTTTTGAAAATCCCAGCTACTTTTAAAGGTTAACTAATCAACAAGAGCAGTGAGGAAATTTTGTTCTCTAAAAATACTATTTCATCTATAAATTTTACTGTACATAAAAAATTCTTTACTAAACACATGACAGCCTGAGGCTATCAAGTTAACTAGCTTGGGAAAAATACATAAATAAGAAAATGTAGTCCACTACATTAAAGGCATTACTCAAACATTGTCTGACCTGACCAAACTGACTTCAAAATGGATAGAAAACTTACAGGCCTGTATACAGGAGCCAATCTAGTGATATCGATGTATGAATTCAACCAAATATAAGACAAAGAACAGCCTCTTGCTTCTGGTGAACTAGATATGACTTATTCTATCTAAGAGACACAGCCTCTTTTCTATTTTTTTCTCTTTAAATTTTTTTATTGTTATGTTAATCACCATACATTACATCATTAGTTTTTGATGTAGTGTTCCATGATTCATTGTGCATAACACCCAGTGCTGCACGCAGAATGTGACCTCTTTAATACCCATCACCAGGCTCACCCATCCCCCCCTCCCCTCTAGAACCCTCAGTTTGTTTTTCAGAGTCCATTGTCTCTCATGGTTCATCTCCCCCTCCGATTTACCCCCTTCATTCTTCCCCTCCTGCTATCTTCTTTTTTTTTTCCTAACATATATTGCATTATTTGTTTCAGAGGTACAGATCTGTGATTCAACAGTCTTGCACAATTCACAGCGCTCACCATAGCACATACCCTCCCCAATGACTATCACCCAGCCACCCCATTCCTCCCACCCCACCCCCACTCTAGCAACCCTCAGTTTGTTTCCTGAGATTAAGAATTCCTCATATCAGTGAGGTCATATGATACATGTCTTTCTCTGATTGACTTATTTCACTCAGCATAGCACCCTCCAGTTCCATCCACATCATTGCAAATGGCAAGATCTCATTCCTTTTGATGGCTGCATAATATTCCATTGTGTTGAAACAAATAACGCAACATATTTTAAGAAAAAAGAAAAAGAAGAAGATAGCAGGAGAGGAAGAATGAAGGGGAGTAAGTCAGAGGGGGAGACGAACCAGGAGAGATGATGGACTCTGAAAAACAAACTGAGGTTTCTAGAGGGGAGGAGGGTAGGGGGATGGGTTAGCCTGGTGATGGGTATTAAAGAGGGCACATTCTGCATGGAGCACTGGGTGTTATTGAACAAACAATGAATCATGGAACACTACACCAAAACAAATTATGTAATATATGGTGATTAACATAACAATAAAAAAATTAAAAAAAAATATTCCAGTGTGTATATATACCACATCTTCTTTATCCATTTATCTGTCGATGGACATCTTGGCTCTCTCCACAGTTTGGCTATTGTGGACATTGCTGCTATAAACATTGGGGTGCACGTACCCTTTCGGATCCCTACATTTGTATCTTTGGGGTAAATACCCAGTAGTGTAATTGCTGGATTGTATGGTAGCTCTATTTTCAACTTTTTGAGGAACCTCCATACTGTTTTCCAGAGTGGTTGCACCAGCTTGCATTCCCACCAACAGTGTAGGAGGGTTCTCCTTTCTCCACATCCCCGCCAACATCTGTCATTTCCTGACTTGTTCATTTTAGCCATTCTGAGTGTGAGGTGGATCTCATTGAGGTTTTGATTTGGATTTCCCTGATGCCGAGGGATGTGTTGAGCACTTTTTCATGTGTCTATTGGCCATTTGGGTGTCTTCTTTGGAAAAATGTCTGTTCATGTCTTCTGCCCATTTCTTGATTGGATTATTTGTTCTTTGGGTGTTGAGTTTGAGAAGTTCTTTATAGATTTTGGATACTAGCCCTTTATCTGATATGTCATTTGCAAACATCTTCTCCCATTCTGTTCGTTGTCTTTTGGTTTTGTTGACTGTCTTTTGCCGTGCAAAAGCTTTTCATCTTGATGAAATCCCGATAGTTCAATTTTGCCCTTGCTTCCCTTGCCTTTGGCGATATTTCTAAGAAGAAGTTGCTGTGGCTGAGGTCAAAGAGTTTGCTGCCTGTAAGAGACACAGCCTCTTTTCAATTTCAGCTGGTACTTTTCATGTGGAAATGTATGCCCAATGATACCCAGAGTAATCAAGGAAAGCTAGATATTCAGATTTTAAGAGGAAATGCCATAATTTTGTAGACGTAGAAACATTATAATATTTAATTATATATACTTATATATCATTTTACATAATTATTATTTTTTTTAAAAAAATAGTATGTGTTCCAAAGGTGGGGGTGGGGAATAAACACCAGCAAGCCTGATTTCGAGCCAGCAGGCCATCAGTTTGCAAGTTCTCAAATTAATCAAACAGTTCCTAGGGTGACACCAGGAATATATGCTTTACCACCGTATAAATCACTCTCTTCCTTCAGACTCAGATCCTATGCTTTACCACTGTAGAAATCAGTCTCTTCCTTCAGACTCAGACCCTAACAGAATTCTTCCTTTCTCTTCCAGTTGCAAAAGGGGAAAAATCAATTATGGTTAAAGGCACATAGGGAACATGGGAGAGAGGGAATTTGTCTACATTTGTGGTTCATTCTGGACTTATCAGACTGGTGCCATTAATTTGGATTTTTTTAACATGAATCTAACTGGTTTAATAATTTGTTTAAGTGATATGATAAATTATCAGACAGCTATGACTGAAAGAAATGGGCTAGATGAAATTCATAAATAAAAGAAAAAGATAAGACAGACAAGTTAATTCAATATGATCCACGAGAATTTTTTGTCATTACAAGGGAAAAAAAATAATGCATTTGCAATTATGATGTTACTGAAAAACAGCAAAAATTCAAGCAGAAACTGTTGAGAAGGGTTTTCTAAAAATGAATATTCCCTTGTCTTCTTCACTTCTCATGTTGCCTATTGCTGAGTAGTATCTGATAAGCGATCCGTTAATTAATAAATCCAGATCTAGAACTTCACTGTAGCCATAGCCACAGTAGACAGTCACATGATTCAAGCTTTTGATTCTGAGTATTCCAGATAAAGAAGACCTTAATTTTTGGGTATATGGCATCACCCTTATGTCAGTGATAAAAGAAAAAAAATATATCGAGCATCTTAAATTTATCACAAGAGAAATGGTCTTCAGTTTTAAGTATGTTAAAGGCTGTTTTAAGGCAGTTTTGAGCAATGTAAAACTCTTTCAGGCTGGATGGAAAAAGATTTGGGTAAGTACTGTATATGCAATTAGGTATAATACTTCCTCCCCAATACGACAGGATCAATTTGCATCCACTTATTTGAATGAGATTAGAATGCTTTATTAGCATTAATCTATCACCTACCTATCTACCTATCTGTTTATTTTTATACCCAGTGATCTATTGGGAAAATACTGATAATAAAACAAAATATTGCCCTCATGGTTGTCTATTTTTCCCCAGAAAATAGAAAATAAACAAAATAAAGAGCTTTGAAAGATAATGCCAAGTAGCACAAAGCGTATTAAGAAATCAAAAGCAAGAGAAGAGAACACAGTGACCTGTGTCAAGCAGATCTATTTAAGATGGAACAGTTCTTAGATGCATCTCTGAACAGATGACATTCGGGCAGGGAACTCAAGGAAATGAAAGAATGAGTTGCACAAATATCTGGAAGGCCAGTAGTCCCAGAGGAAGGCACAACGCATGCAAAGCTGATTGGTATGGCTATGGCTAAAGGACAGTGAGAGAGGAGTACAAACAATGACATTGGAAAGATACCCGGGGCCATCCAAAGTAGATAATGGGAAGATTTGGGGGTTTATTCTTCGTAAAATGGAGAGCTAAATGAGACCCAGTTGTCTGTGCTATGAGAACCCTACCAGGGCAGAACACAGAGGAGAGTCCTGTATTCCCATTTCACAGAAGAAACGACAGCACCCGGCACTAAGAGCCCATGTCTAAGTTAGCTGCCGAGCAAGTAGTTTAGAAGAAGCATGGGAGCCCAGGGTAGCACAGAGGTCAGCTGTGTGTAATGGAAGCTCGAGGCAGCCAGGCAGAGCAATGCACAGCAACAAGGGAGTTTGGTCCAGGAATGGGTCTGCAGCCATCTGCCACCTGGGGAGAGCAAGGAGTCAGTGGCCTACGTAAGGAGGCCAGACTGACTTGAAAACACATGTGACATATTTGCTAACATTGTGGGTGGGAGAGGGGCCCTAACTTTATTTGGTCTTAAAGGTGGGAATGGCCAAGAAATTAATTTAGATATAAATATTGAACAGATTTCCTGGGACTCTAAATGGAGATAATTTAGTTAGATTCATTCTTTCCTTATGTCACTCAGTCAACAAATATTTATGGATTGTCTTCTCTGTGCCAAGCACTGTTGCAAGTACTATTTATCTGATCCTGGGAGTTCTACATTTTAATTGAACTCGTCACTGTAAAAGAAGTAATTGAGGGTAGGCTTGATTTCCTCAAGTATCATGTTCAGTGAAGAGAAACCAAAACCAATGTTTGATTTCTGGCAGACTCGGACCTTTAGTGATGCTTGAGTTCTATGATTTATGTTCCTGCCTTAATTATTTGAAAGACTCTCAACATCCATCTCAAGTTGAAGCTGACTCTTGGTCTATATGTATAATGATATCAAATATTAATGTTTGATTTTTCTTTTTACCTTTCCTTTAATCTTTTAACATCACTACTTCCAGAAGTCCTTGTGAAAAGTACTCCGTGTACTTGCCTTTCTATCAAATGAAATCATGAGGAATACATTTAAAAATGCTGCTACAATAAGTAATACCCTTTTAGCCCTGGGGAGGGTCTTCCATGTCTCAAGTGAGCCATTTTACCTTTAGAGTGATGTGGGGGACCTAGAGTAACTTCATGGAAACAAAACAGAACTCTGTTTAAATACAAGGAGGGATTTGAATTTGACTCATTTCCCTCTAGAAGAGCAAAAGATAACATCTTTACAGTATTTCATATTTTAACTTATTATCCATTTTTTTCTTTTGTTAGAAGAGAACATTTATTAAAAAATGTTGAATCACCCTATGTATTTAATTTGATGACTAAGGTATCGTTTGGCCTGTGACATTTCCCTGATGATATGTTTTTCTTTCTTTTTTTTTTATTTTGTTAGTCACCATATAATACATCATTAGTTTCTGATGTAGTGATCCACGATTCATTGTTTTCGTATAACACCCAGTGCTCCATGCAGTACGTGCCCTCCTTAAAACCCATCACCGGGCTAACCCATCCCCCCACCCCCCTCCCCTCTAAAACCCTCAGATTGTTTCTCAGTGTCCATAGTCTCTCATGGTTCGTCTCCCCCTCCGATTTCCCTCCCTTCATTTTTCCCTTCCTTCTCCTAATGTCCTCCAAGCTATTCCTTATGTTCCACAAATGAGTGAAACCATATGATAATTGACTTTCTCTGCTTGACTTATTTCACTTAGCATCATCTCCTCCAGTCCCATCCACGTTGATGTAAAAGGTAGATATTCATCCTTTCTGATGGCTGAGTAATATTCCATTGTATGTATGGACCACATCTTCTTTATCCATTCATCTGTTGAAGGGCATCTTGGCTCTTTCCACAGTTTGGCTATTGCGGACATTGCTGCTATGAACATTGGGGTGTGTGATATCTTTTTCTTATCTAAAACTTCATTTTATCAAATATGCACTACAGCCACACTGATACATGTATGGGATTGTACTAGAGAGGGATTAATTTGAATTATCTATGATTATTATAATTTCGTTTAATAAAAAAATACATTCAGGCTTCCTTTTTTTGTTTTTCTCTCCTCCCTCCATCACCTGCCACTTTTCTGAAGACAAAGCCATATTTAAACCCATGAGAAAAATATTTCTTTGTGACCTTCCAGTGAAATTTTGATGGTAGTTGAAATATAATTTATTTAAATTATAAATTTATTAAAATACAAGTGTGTTATTAAAAATACAAATATGAGATGAGAATGCACACAGATTATCAGTTGAAAACTATCTTATAGTTCTGCAGAAAAGTTACAGACTTTCTGACAAAAGATGTACATGGAACCTGAGGAGTATTTAGAACATTGCAGAATTCTTTCATGCAATTGCTGTCGTATTAGACATTTGATAGCTGTGCAAAATTATTTTCACAGTGGTTGCTATGAAGAGAGACATGATTTCAATGGATATTCTTCCTGTAGGTAGGGCTGGAAGAAATATATTAGCCACTATTGTATGCCAAAATAAAGGGAGTATTCCTCTTTCTACTTGGTCCTTTACTTAGTAATAGTGCTTACTATATGTAAGGAACTCTCATGTGCACATCGTCTCATTCAATCTTCACCAACTCTAAATCGCTAATCCCAATTTTAGAGTGAGGGAACTAGAGCTCTGAGTTGTTAATATTGCCACTATACATGGCAGAATTGAGATTGAACTCAGGTTTTTCTCTCCTCCCTCCTAAATCCAAGCCTCAAAAGCTCTTCAACATCTGGGACTTTATTATCTAGTGTCTTAGCTCAGGCTGCCATAAAAAATTACCACAGATTGGGTGGCTTAAACAACAGATATTTATTTCTCACAGTTCTGAAGGCTAGGGAGTCCAGGATCAAGGTGCCAGCCAATTTGGTTGCTGGTGAGCACTCTCCCCCTGGCTTGCAGAAGGTTATTTTCTACTTTATCATCACTTGGTGGAGAGTTCCCTCTTCAGTCTCTTCTTACAAAGTCTCATGACTAATCCCATCATAAGGATCCCTCCCATCCTTGTGACCTCATCTAAATCCAAGTGCCCCCTAAAGGCTCCATCTCCAAATACAATCACATTGGGAGTTGGGGCTTCAATATATGAACTTGGGTGGGGGGAGGGAGAAACACAACTCAGCCCGTTCCATCTCACTTGTTTTAACTCTTCTTTCCAGTTTAACTCCAGCCTGGCACATCTTTTAGATGATCCAAATTGGATGTGTTAACATGTTATCTTTTCATCTAGTGTAGTAGCCAGCCAGCCACTGATGATCTTGCCTCCTGGTATTCACACCCTAGGTAATCCCCTCCCACATTGTACCAGGATTGTTCTGTTACCTATAAAATATGGTAGCAGTGCACCTTCTATCTTGGGTTCTCCCTCTCTTCCTCCCCACTCCCCATCTTTCTGGGATCACTTGGGCCAGGGGAGGTGGGGAGCCAGCTGCCATGTGTGAGCTGCCTTGTGGAAAGGCACTAAAGTCTCCTGTCAAGAGACAATGGAGTAGCTGAAAGTGGATCCTCCTTCTCCTCAATTGATGCATCCCTGGCTTACTTCCAGACTAACCTTCTCATGAGAGATTCTGAGCCATAGGTACCCAGCTAAGCTACTCCCTCGTTCTCACAATTGTATGAGATAATAAATATTTATTACTTTAAGCTGCTAAGCTTTAGGGTGATTTGTTATGCATCAATAGGTAACTATGCACCTGACATTATCTTTTATTATTATTATTTTTTAATCAACCTAGCCAGAGAAGATTCCAAGCCATTTTGCTTCTCTACTGAGAGCATACCTCGACTGGAAATTGTTATTCACTTTGATACACTCAGGTTTCAAAGTTGTATCCTGGGTTAAAAACATAATGTGACACATTTGTCATGTACATACCATAAATATGAATGGAGGACATTAGGAAAATATATTCTTTGAAATAATAAAATGCCTTTATTCAAACACTGTAAATTTAGAATTTTGGTCATTTGGCAGGAACCAGAATGAAATTTGCCTTTTCATTATCTTTAAAGTATTTCTAAGCAAATTAAGGCTTCCTTCCCACCAAGTCCTTCAAAAACCTGATCAGTGCTTCTGGGAGCATAATGTGACACCCCAATGGGTTAGATGCTCTCTAGAACTATTATGGGTATAATATTCCAAAATTACATAGTATAAACCAGTGAATAAAATATATTCTGTTACTTGCTATGGCAAATGGAAGTTGAATAATGTGCTTTTCTTTTGGAGCTCTTGATAATACATAATCATTCCTTTTTTACTAGCTTATGAATAAATGATTACTATTTCATTATTATTATGCTGTAACTGGTGACCTCTGTACCTAGGCCTATATCAAAATTCAGTGGGTTGATTCAGCCTCTCATATGAAATAAATAAATGTAGCAAGTAACACAGGTGTGGTAAAATGCAGAACTTTCTCTCTGTCTTGAGCCTCAGATGTTTGAGCTAAGAAGAACATCTGTAGCATCTCAGCTAGTCTGTTGGGTTTAGGTAATGAATTCATCACTGGCTATGTGTGCTGGACTTAGTGAAAGCTGATTGGACGAACCCTAAGACTCTGACTCATCTACTGCCAACAAGAAGTAAAACTGTGGGAATGAGCAGATCTGTGCCATAAGGAGTCTTCTCCACTGACATTCACAGAAGCCATACAGCATATTGCACACCAGTGCTATCTATACATTCTTATAGTCATGTCTTTATATATGTATGTTAAATATTTGTAAATATAGAGAAAACTGAAGCTTAAAGTCTTTTTTGCTAGCACTCATGGAATAATTCAGGAAATCCAGATAAAATGTACAAATGATAGAATCTTCAGTATAATTGATCTTCCTAGTGAGCAAGAACTAAATTTTGGGTACTGGGGTGTCTGCGGAGCAGACCTCAAATCTGAAATACACACTGTCTTGAAAACATTTCAGTATTTCATTTGTTGCGGATTGTTTTTCCTTAAACGTGCTATAGAAAAGAAAAACGCTCTCTTATAATTATTAATTTTGCGTTTAGGTGAGTTTATTTCTAACATCTTTTTTTTGGCATATTTATTTAAATTGACTCTTCTTTAAAGAACGTTAAAAGAAAATATGATTGGGAATTTTGATTATTAGATTCCAGGTTACCAGAGTTTCATGTAATACCTTTTACTATTTTCACAGATTTTAAATGCATACCCCATCTCAAAAAGTCATTATGAATGAGTAATTTATTCTTTGATGTCTATCAGATCTTTATGGTTTTTTTTGAAATTTAGTCCTTGTCATTAATAAGATCCTTTTCTAGAATACAAATATCATATTATCTTATCGATAGATATTTCTGGTTCTTTTTGTTGGAATCTGTTTACCAAAAAGCCAAATCTATCTCATCTTTTTTTACTTATCATTTTACTCAAAAAAAATTACTACACATTGGGATGACTGATTTTTCAGAGGAAATTAGAAAAAAGAGAAAGAAGAATCAACTTTAAAAAAAAACCTTTAAAAGTTAAATATATCTATTACTGACTAATTCTGCTCTGTAAGAGATAATCAGAAGAATAAAAACACCTTGATAATTTTGAAGCTTTGGTCATTGACTACATATCTTTTTTTATTTTTCCAAACTAATAAATTTTCCTTTTTAATACATAAATCAAAAATTATATATATAATTTGTGCATATGTACAAATACAAAATATATTTGTATATGTACATATACAAAATACATATACAAAAATTATAAATATATACTTTATAAATTTTTAATGTTAATTATATCTCAAATTAGATATTTTCTTTTTGCTAAAAGTAGAATTAATGTTATTCTTACTCTAATATATTGGATATTTTTAATTAGCTTTGACTTTGAGCTCTCTTGCATTAGTCTTAACATAAAGATAATGTAGCAGGTGCCATTTTAAAGGAAATAACATAATCTATGATTACAATATTCTTTAATAATCTGTTGCTCTTTTTGAAAATTACCCTATTTTTTAGAACACAGATGTGATATATTATGAAAATAGAACTTCATTTTGATGATTTTGAATTTTCCTTTTCAAAGTTTCAAAGCACCCAATAATGCCCACTCCATTGGGTTGTTAGAAGATCTATAAGTACTGTCTATAAAATGCTTAGCATAGGGGTACCTGGGTGACTCAGTCGGTTAAGTGTCTGACTCTTGATTTTCACTCCGGTCACGATCTCAGGTCTTGGGATCAAACCATGCGTCAGTCTCTGAGTTCAATGTGCAGTCTGCTTCCGACTCTCTCGTCCTCTCCCTCTGCCCCTCTCCCCCCCCACTCTTTCTCTCTCCCTCAAAATAAATAAATAAAATCTTTTTAAAAAATAAATAAAATGCTTAACACATCTATCATATAGTCAACACTCAAAAATATTAACCATTAGAAATAGAATTCGCTAGTGCCCAAATTGGCAAAATTAGTTATTTTAAGTTCATCCATACTCTTCATTATTGTTCAGACATTGGCCAAATACCTCATCAGCCTACAAATGAGGATACTGATGATTTTAACTCTATTTGATTTATTCTTAGGAAAATATCAACCCTTTCCCTCATGCTTGTATCCACTTTTATTTCTGTCTTCTATTTTTTGGAAATCTTTATCCACTTTAATCCACTTTTCCTCTGGATTCCTACTGAGAAAGCTTTGTCCAATGTGCAAATAATAATAGTCTGTGTTTCATTTCAAAAGGCTGCCCAGGGATATTCGTGCCAGTACTGTCCACACCTTTTGGATTGAAGTAGTGCTAGGACAGATGTCCTATGGGACAGATTCTAAGTGTCTCTCCAGGGATGTTACCAATAGTTAGGAACCTATAATCTCATTATACCTATACAAAAAGGAGAATTTTACCACTTTCTCTGTAAACCATTACCTTGTGTCACAAGGCTCAAATGTTGACTATAAATCCCTCATAAACAACTTAAAATTCATTTCTTTTTATATTCTCCAGAGAAATGGAAAACACTCTCTGAGCTATAACCTGATGCCTTCTATCAAATCAGCTCTACTGAATGCACCCTGTGTGTAGGAAGTGAGGAATTTACCTTCGGGTTTCTCTAACACTGAGACACTACTCCGATTTGATTAATGCCTTGTTCCTGAATTAATTCTTCCCCTCAGATCACGTTGGTTAGGTTTGAGGGTAAACCAAAAGTTTTTGCAGTTTTCCCCTGTATAATATTTTAGAAATTTCAATTCATTCGTTCAACAAACATTAACTGAGCACCTACTATACATCAGGAGCAGACTTGCAGACATGAAGACTTGCAGACAAAATGAAGAAAGGAAAAACATGGTTTCCATGTTAGCTTCACTTCAAGAAAGGAAATCAGCTAGTTTGAAAAATGTGTGTTTCCTGAGCATTTTAACCTTCAGCAATACACAAAAAATTACACATTTTATCAGACTAGCCACAAAAGGGGAGAAAAGAAGAGAAAGAAACAAGCAGCTGCGCCATTTTACCTGGAAACACAATATTGACTAAAACAATCTCACTAATGGAGAACAGATCAGCAAATTATGAAGGATAAGTGATATCACTGGGGATGTCATTGTTGTCTATGTTTTTTGTAATTAAAATTTCCTGAACTATAGAATAGAAAAGTTGATCAATATTGGAGTTCTGCTCACTATACTCATTTAACTATCCTATTGGAAGATTTTTGTGTGTGTTTGGTCTTATTTATCTCTAGAGGTAAAAAGTATATACATATATATCCGTGTGTGTATATATATGCGCACACACACACACACACACACACATATTATTATAAAGTATAATTTTGGACTTACTAGTTTGATTTTTATTTATATTGTTGCTTACAATCCATTCTCCTGCTCTTCTTCCTCAAACATAGAGCTTTGATGTCCTAACTACCACTCCTGATCCCCGTTGACCCCACTGCCTCTCCTACCCATGCAGATTGGTTTTCTTTGTTCCTTTGAAGGTCCCAGCTGCATGCTCACCGTCACTGTGTCCACAACTACTCCTATTATTTTCTTGTGGATTTCAAGATCCAAAAAGATGACTCTTCTAGCACCTTGAACTCATCCCCTCCGATGAGCTCCGCTCTACCACAATCACTCACTGGTCTTCACACAGTCATTTTCATCACCGATTCTGTGTATCCTCCAGAATCTCAGCTCCAAACATCCTCCTTTTCAGCCACCACCTCATAGCCTTCCAGATCACTCCATTTCCTCAATTCTAACGATTTTCACAGTCCACTGAGATCAACTACGTGATTGTACCTTCTTTTCCGTATCTTTCATGCAGTTCATGTCCTCACGCTCCCTGCCCCCCAGAAAAGATTTAAGAGCTCTCCCTCCCCAGCCATCAGCATCAGCAGAAGTTTTAATAAACAACCAGCACCAACTTGTAAGCTATGTGAGTGAGACATCTTAGAAGTGGATTATCTACTCCAGTTGAAAAATCCTATGTGAAGCTGCAAACATCAGAGATTTACCATTCTTGGTGGTCCCCACCCAAATTTCAGATTCCTGAGGAAAATAAATGACACTTGTATTTTAAGCCAAAAAGTTTTAGAGTGACTTTTCATGTAATAATACATAACTATGGCATGTGGCTATAGGGACAAAATCTTAATAATATAATTGCCATAATTTCTTAGAAACTCTGTGATCCTTGGGGAGCCAATTAATCTCTTCAAGCTTTACTTTTGCGGTCTGTGAAAAAAATAGATAATTATAATACTTACCTCTTAATATTATCTGACAGTTAAAATAATGTATTTAAAGCTCTTAGATTAGTTAGCTCATAATAATTTCTCATTAATTTCTGGCCATTATTATTATTTTGTATAATAAATATTTTCCCCTAGTATAGTATCTTCTGTTTCCATTTTTTTCTCTGAATCCTGTATTCCTTTCTCTATTCTCTTTTAATATTATATATAAGATATTATATTATATTGCATTGTATTAAACATTACATTAATATATTTTAAAGCTTTTGGGGGGGTGTTTCTTATCCTTTTGTTTCTAATTCAGCCTTTTCTCTCCCATTGTAATGGACTGTTTTCCTCATTTCTGCCTTTCTTTCTCCTTTATTGTCCCTGGGCCAACATTGTTTTCAAAAGCTGCATAGTGATAATAAGGCATGAATTTAATAATACAAGAAAGATATTAAATTGTTACAAATCGCACAAAATGTTCAGTAGAGAAATGTGCAATTGTCTTCGTTCCTAGTGAATTAAAATTAATAATTAAATGTGTATATAAATTAGCTGTTAACCACTTAAATTACAGAGTTGACTAATATAATTCATTTTAACAAATTCATAAGGAATACATGATAAGAGTGACTTGAATATTTTTTAAAAAATAAATGCTTCTGTATTGCTTCAAGTTAGCACTAAAATGATTGAAAAGCAGACATCCTAACAGAGAGAAAGGAAAAACAAAGGCCTAAATGTCTCTTGACATGGATAATAAAAATTTTGAATAAGAAAAAGTCCAGGGGCTCCTGGGTGACTCAGTCCGTTGAGCTTCTGCCTTCCAGTCCATGGTCCCAGGGTCTTGGGATCCAGCCTGGGGTCGGGCTTCCTGCTCAGCAGGGAGTCACCTCCTCACTCTCCCTCTGCCCCTTCCTTCCCATATCCCAACCCCCACTCATGCTCATGCCCTCTCTCTCTAAAATAAACAAAATCTTAAAAAAAAAATAAACATAAAAAGATAAGAATAAAACGTCCAAAACTCATTAGCGCTAACAGCAGAAATGAATCCATAACAGAAAATCTGAAACTGACTAAAATCACATCTAAAGTGAAATTGTACAATATTATTTAATTTTTACATAGTGAGAATATGTAGAATAGTTTCTTTGTTTTTGTTTTTAAGTCTCTAGCAGTTATTCTTCTCCAAAAAGCCAGGGGCTTTGCATTCATTATCTCACTTACTCCTTGTAGTGCTCGTGCAGGTTTTATCTCCTTTTTGTGGAGGACAACACAGACAGAGATGAAGTGGCTTCCCCAAGGTAAAACGGCTAGTGGGAAGCCCGGCAAGAATTTTACTTAAGAACTGTCTCACTCCAAAGTGTGTCCTCTTTTCACCACAGTGCAGGTTGTACAGGCCAAAGACAGGATGTTCTCCTTCAGATAATGCCCTGAAATTTTGAAAATGGAAAATAATCAAGAACTACCTCCACAGCATCTTAGCAAAGTAGGATTTGTCCTCAAAGCCAAAGATTATTGTTAAGGACATGAAATACTCCCTTATACTTTAAATGACTTGGACACAATGTCATTATATATTGTACCATAATTTCAAGCAGGTAGTTTCATTGATGTTAAGTAATCAAAACGTTTATGGATTAATACTTAGATTCAAAGTGTTTTCCTAGTTTATCTAAAGGACTTCAAGATGACTTATATACTTTATAAGCATTTTACACTTTGTTTCACTTGTGAAGTTTTTTAAAAACGTATCAATAACCACAGGTAAAAATAAGAACAATTTAGTTGAGCCGTACATTTGATATATAGATCCATAACTTAGAAATACAACATTTTGCCAACACAAATCAAAGCAATAAGACAATAAATTTTTTTAAAATTTTTATTGTTATGTTAATCACCATACATCATTAGTTTTTGATACAGTGTTCCATGATTCATTGTTTGTGCATAACACCCAGTGCTCCACGCAGAACGTGCCCTCTTTAATACCCATCTCGGGCATACCCATCCCCCCACCCCCTCCCCTCTAGAACCCTCAGTTTGTTTTTCAAAGTCCATCGTCTCTCATGGTTCATCTCCCCCTCCGACTTACTCCCCTTCATTCTTGCCCTCCTGCTATCTTCTTTTTCTTTTTTCTTAACATATGTTGCATTATTTCTTTCAGAAGGACAGATATGTGATTCAACAGTCTTGCACAATTCACAGCGCTCACCATAGCACATACCCTGCCCAATGTCTATCACCCTGCCACCCCATCCCTCCCACCCCCGACCACTCCAGCAACCCTCAGTTTGTTTCCTGAGATTAGGAATTCCTCATATCAGTGAGGTCATATGATACATGTCTTTCTCTGATTGACTTATTTCACTCAGCATAGCACCCTCCAGTTCCATCCACATCGTTGCAAATGGCAAGATCTCATTCCTTTTGATGGCTGCATAATATTCCATTGTGTATATATACCACATCTTCTTTATCCATTCATCCGTCGGCAGATATTTTGGCACTTTCCACAGTTTGGCTATTGTGGACATTGCTGCTATAAACACTGGGGTGCATGTACCCCTTCGGATCCCTACATTTGTATCTTTGTGATAAATACCCAGTAGTGCAATTGCTGGATTGTATGGGAGCTCTATTTTCAACTGTTTGAGGAACCTCCATACTGTTTTCCAGAGTGGTTGCACCAGCTTGCATTCCCACCAACAGTGTAGGAGGGTTCCCCTTTCTCCGCATCCCCGCCAACATCTGTCGTTTCCTGACTTAATTTTCGCCATTCTGACTGGTGTGAGGTGGTATCTCATTGAGGTTTGGATTTGGATTTCCCTGATGCCAAGCGATGTTGAGCACTTTTTCATGTGTCTATTGGCCATTTGGGTGTCTTCTTTGGAAAAATGTCTGTTCATGTCTTCTGCCCATTTGTTGATTGGATTATTTGTTCTTTGGATGTTGAGTTTGATAAGTACTTTATAGATTTTGGATACTAGCCCTTTATCTGATATGTCATTTGCAAATATCTTCTCCCATTCTGTCGGTTGTCTTTTGGTTTTGTGGACTGTTTCTTTTGCTGTGCAAAAGCTTTTTATCTTGATGAAATCCCAATAATTCATTTTTGCCCTGGCTTCCCTTGCCTTTGGCGATGTTTCTAGGAAGAAGTTGCTGCGGCTGAGGTCGAAGAGGTTGCTACCTGTGTTCTCCTTTAGAATTTTGATGGACTCCTGTCTCTCGTTTAGGTCTTTCAACCATTTGGAGTCAATTTTTGTGTGTGATGTAAGGAAATGGTCCAGTTTCATTCTTCTGCATATGGCTGTCCAATTTTCCCAACACCATTTGTTGAAGAGACTGTCTTTTTTCCATTGGACATTCTTTCCTGCTTTGTCAAAGATGAGTTGGCCAGAGTTGAGGGTCTATTTCTGGGCTCTCTATTCTGTTCCATTAATCTCTGTGTCTGTTTTTGTGCCAGTACCACACTGTCTTGATGATGACAGCTTTGTAATAGTGCCCCTACTCGACGCCTTCCGTGCCGCCAGCTTTGCTTTTGTTTTTCAATATTCCTCTGGCTATTCCGAGTTTCTTCTTGTTCCACACAAATTTTAGGATTATTTGTTCCATTTCTTTGAAAAAAGTGGATGGTATTTTGATGGGGATTGCATTGGATGTGTAGATTGCTCTAGGTAGCATTGACATCCTCACAATATCTGTTCTTCCAATCCATGAGCATGGAACGTTTTTCCTTTTTTTTTTTTCTTCTTCAGTTTCCTTCATGAGTATTTTATAGTTTTCTGAGTACAGGTCCTTTGCCTCTTTGGTTAAATTTATTCCTAGGTATCTTATGATTTTGGGTGCAATTGTAAATGGGATCGACTCCTTGATTTGTCCCTCTTCTGTCTTGTTGTTGGTGTATAGGAATGCCACTGATTTCTGTGCATTGATTTTATATCCTGCCACTTTACTGAATTCCTGTATGAGTTCTAGCAGTTTTGGGGTGGAGTCTTTTGGGTTTTCCACATACAGTATCATATCATATGCAAGGGGTGAGAGTTTGACTTCTTCTTTGCCGATTTGGAAGCCTTTGATTTCTCTTTGTTGTCTGATTGCTGTGGCTAGGACTTCAAATACTACGTTGAATAGCAGTGGTGATAGTGGACATCCCTGCCGCGTTCCTGACCTTAGGGGAAAAGCTCTCAGCTTTTCCCCCATTGAGAATGATATTCGCTCTGGGTTTTTCATAGATGGCTTTTATGATATTGAGGTATGTACCCTCTATCCCTATACTCTGAAGAGTTTTGATCAAGAAAGGATGCTGTACTTTGTTAAATGCTTTTTCTGCATCTATTGAGAGGATCATATGATTCTTGTTCTTTCTTTTGTTAATGTATTGTATCACGTTGATTGATTTGCGGATGTTGAACCAGACTTGCAGCCCAGGGATAAATCCCACTTGGTCATGGTGAATAATCCTTTTAATGTACTGTTGGATCCTATTGGCTAGTATTTTGGTGAGAATTTTTGCATCCATGTTCATCAAGGATATTGGTCTGTAATTCTCCTTTTTGATGGGGTCTTTGTCTGGTTTTGGGATCAAGGTAATGGTGGCCTCATAAAATGAATTTGGAAGTTTTCCTTCCATTTCTATTTTTTGGAACAGTTTCAGAGAATAGGTATTAATTCTTCTTTAAATGTCTGATAGAATTCCCCTGGGAAGCCATCTGGCCCTGGGCTTTTGTTTGTTGGGAGATTTTTGATGACTGCTTCAATTTCCTTAGTGGTTATCGGTCTGTTCAGGTTTTCTATTTCTTCTTGGTTCAATTTTGGTAGTTGATACATCTCTAAGAATGCACCCATTTCTTCCAGGTTATCTAATTTGCTGGCATAGAGTTGCTCATAATATGTTCTTATAATTGTTTGTATTTCTTTGGTGTTGGTTGTGATCTCTCCTCTTTCATTCGTGATTTTGTTGATTTGAGTCATTTCTCTTTTCTTTTTGATAAGTCTGGCCAGGAGTTTATCAATCTTGTTAATTCTTTCAAAGAACCAGCTCCTAGTTTCGTTGATCTGTTCTACTGTTCTTTTGGTTTCTATGTCATTGATTTCTGCTCTAATCTTTATTATTTCTCTTCTCCTGCTGGGTTTAGGCTTTATTTGCTGTTCTTTCTCCAGCACCTTTAGGTGTAGGGTTAGGTTGTGTATTTGAGACCTTTCTTGTTTCTTGAGAAAGGCTTGTATTGCTATATACTTTCCTCTCAGGACTGCCTTTATCCTGTATCCCAAAGATTTTGAACAGTTGTGTTTTCATTTTCATTGGTTTCCATGAATTTTTTTAATTCTTCTTTAATTTCCTGGTTGACCCATTCATTTTTTAGTGGGCTGCTCTTTAGCCTCCATGTATTTGAGTTCTTTCCGACTTTTCTCTTGTGATTGAGTGCCAGTTTCAAAGCATTGTGGTCTGAAAATATGCAGGGAATGATCCCAGTCTTTTGGTACCGGTTGAGACCTAGGATGTGATCAATTCTGGAGAATGTTCCATGGGCACTAGAGAAGAATGTGTATTCCGTTGCTTTGGTATGGAATGTTCTGAATATGTCTGTGAAGTCCATTTGGTCCAATGTGTCATTTAAAGTCTTTATTTCCTTGTTGATCTTTTGCTTAGATGATCTGTACATTGCAGTGGGGGGGGGGTTTAAAGTCCCCCACTGTTATTGTATTGTTGTCAATGTGTTTCTTTGCTTTTGTTATTAATTGGCTTATATATTTGGCTGCTCCCATGTTAGGGGCATAGATATTTACAATTTTTAGATCTTCTTGTTGGATAGACCCTTTAAGTAGGATATAGTGTCCTTCTTCATCTCTTATTACAGTCTTTGTTTTAAAATCTAATTTGTCTGATATAAGGATTGCCACCCCAGCTTCTTTTGGTGTCCATTAGCATGGTAAATGGTTTTCCACCCCCTCCCTTTCAATCTGGGGGTGTCTTTGGGTCTAAAATGAGTCTCTTGCAGACAGCATATCGATGGGTCTTGTTCTTTAATCCAATCTGATAGCCTGTGTCTTTTGATTGGGGCTTAAGCCCATTTACATTCAGGGTAACTATTGAAAGGTATGAATTTAGTGCCATTGTATTGCCTGTAAGTGACTGTTACTGTATATTGTCTGTGTTCCTTTCTGATCTATGCTGCTTTTAGGCTCTCTCTTTTCTTAGAGGACCCCTTTCAATATTTCTTGTAGGGCTGGTTTCGTGTTTGCAAATTCCTTTAGTTTTTGTTTGTCCTGGAAGCTTTTTATCTCTCCTTCTATTTTCAATGACAGCCTAGCTGGATATAGTATTCTTGGCTGCATATTTTTCTCATTTAGTGCTCTGAAGAAATCATGCCAGTCCTTTCTGGCCTTCCAGGTCTCTATGGATAGGTCTCTTGCCAATATAATGTTTCTACCATTGTAGGGTACATATCTCTTCTCCCAAGCTGCTTTCAGGATTTTCTCTTTGTCTCTGAGACTCGGAAGTTTTACTATTAGACATCGGGGTGTTGACCTATTATTATTGATTTTGAGAGGTGTTCTCTGTGCCTCCTGGATTTTGATGCCTGTTTCCTTCCTCACATTAGGGAAGTTCTCTGCTCTTATTTGCTCCAATATACCTTCTGCCCCTCTCTCTCTTTCTTCTTCTTCTGGTATCCGAATTATTCTAATGTTGTTTTGTCTTACCATATCGCTTATCTCTCAAATTCTGCCCTTGTGATCCTATAGTTGTTTTCCTCTCTTTTTCTCAGCCTCTTTATTTTCCATCATTTGGTCTTCTATATCACTGATTCTCTCTTCTGCCTCATTTATCCTA
>NW_027397065.1:57565568-57566660 GCF_003265705.2 Callorhinus ursinus
TCTTCTTTATCCATTCATCCGTCGGCAGATATTTTGGCACTTTCCACAGTTTGGCTATTGTGGACATTGCTGCTATAAACACTGGGGTGCATGTACCCCTTCGGATCCCTACATTTGTATCTTTGTGATAAATACCCAGTAGTGCAATTGCTGGATTGTATGGGAGCTCTATTTTCAACTGTTTGAGGAACCTCCATACTGTTTTCCAGAGTGGTTGCACCAGCTTGCATTCCCACCAACAGTGTAGGAGGGTTCCCCTTTCTCCGCATCCCCGCCAACATCTGTCGTTTCCTGACTTAATTTTCGCCATTCTGACTGGTGTGAGGTGGTATCTCATTGAGGTTTGGATTTGGATTTCCCTGATGCCAAGCGATGTTGAGCACTTTTTCATGTGTCTATTGGCCATTTGGGTGTCTTCTTTGGAAAAATGTCTGTTCATGTCTTCTGCCCATTTGTTGATTGGATTATTTGTTCTTTGGATGTTGAGTTTGATAAGTACTTTATAGATTTTGGATACTAGCCCTTTATCTGATATGTCATTTGCAAATATCTTCTCCCATTCTGTCGGTTGTCTTTTGGTTTTGTGGACTGTTTCTTTTGCTGTGCAAAAGCTTTTTATCTTGATGAAATCCCAATAATTCATTTTTGCCCTTGCTTCCCTTGCCTTTGGCGATGTTTCTAGGAAGAAGTTGCTGCGGCTGAGGTCGAAGAGGTTGCTACCTGTGTTCTCCTTTAGAATTTTGATGGACTCCTGTCTCTCGTTTAGGTCTTTCAACCATTTGGAGTCAATTTTTGTGTGTGATGTAAGGAAATGGTCCAGTTTCATTCTTCTGCATATGGCTGTCCAATTTTCCCAACACCATTTGTTGAAGAGACTGTCTTTTTTCCATTGGACATTCTTTCCTGCTTTGTCAAAGATGAGTTGGCCAGAGTTGAGGGTCTATTTCTGGGCTCTCTATTCTGTTCCATTAATCTCTGTGTCTGTTTTTGTGCCAGTACCACACTGTCTTGATGATGACAGCTTTGTAATAGAGCTGGAGGTCCAGAATTCTGATGCCGCCAGCTTTGCTTTTCTTTTTCAATATTCCTCTG